>NC_060959.1:357500-715000 GCF_910589235.1 Vespa crabro | reverse complement strand
TGTTATCTTTGTTATTATTGTTATTATTGTTATTGTTGTTATTGTTGTTATTGTTGTTATTGTTGTTATTGTTGTTATTGTTTTTATTATTGTTATTGTTGTTATTGTTGTTATTATTGTTATTGTTTTTATTGATGTTGTTAATGTTATTGTTGTTATTGTTGTTATTATTTTATTTTTATTGTTGTTATTATTCTTATTAGTATTGTTATTGTTATTATTGTTATTGTTGTTATTATTGTTATTATTGTTGTTATTGTTATTGTTATTATTGTTATTGTTATTGTTATTATTGTTATTATTGTTATTATTGTTATTATTGTTATTATTGTTCTTATTGCTATTATTGTTATTATTGTTATTAGTGTTATTAATGTTATTATCGGTATTGTTGTTATTGTTGTTATTGTTGTTATTATTTTTATTATAGTTATTGTAGTTATTATTGTTATTGTTGTTATTGTTGTTATTATTGTTATTATTGTTATTATTGTTATTATTATTATTATTGTTATTAATGTTATATTGTTATTATTGTTATTATTGTTATTGTTATTGTTATTATTATTATTGTTGTTATTATTGTTATTATTATTATTATTGTTATTGTTGTTATTATTGTTATTATTGTTATTATTGATATTATTATTATTATTATTATTATTATTATTATTATTATTATTATTATTATTATTATTATTATCCTAATTGTTATTAATGTTTTTATTATTATTGTTATTATTATTTTTGTTGTTATTGGTGTTGTTGTTATTAAGATTATTATTATTATTATTATTATTATTATTATTGTTATTATTGTTATTGTTGTTATTATTTGTAATTAATGTTATTATTGTTATTATTGTTTTTATTGTTATTATTGTTATTATTGTTATTATTGTTATTGCTATTGTTAGTATTATTATTGTTGTTATTATTGTTATTATTGTTATTATTGTTATTATTGTTATTATTATTATTGTTATTGTTATTGTTATTGTTATTATTGTTATTATTGTTATTATTGTTATTATTGTTGTTATTGTTATTGTTGTTATTATTCTTATTATTGTTGTTATTGTTATTATTGTTATTATTGTTATTATTGTTATTATTGTTCTTATTGTTATTATTGTTATTATTGTTATTAATGTTATTATCGTTATTGTTGTTATTGTTGTCATTGTTGTTAATGTTGTTATTATTGTTATTGTTGTTATTGTTGATATTATTGTTATTATTGTTATTATTGTTATTATTGTTATTGTTGTTATAATTGTTATTATTGTTATTATTGTTATTATTGTGACTGTTATTGTTATTGTTGTTATTGTTGTTATTATTGTTATTATTGTTATTATTGTTATTATTGTTATTATTGTTATTATTGTCATTATTGTTATTGTTATTGTTATTGTTGTTATTGTTATTGTTGTTATTGTTATTGCTATTGTTTTTATTATTATTATTGTTATTATTGTTATTATTGTTATTGTTGTTATTATTGTTATTATTGTTATTATTGTTATTATTGTTATTATTTCAATTATTGTTATTGTTATTGCTATTATTGTTATTATTGTTATTATAGTTATTATTGTTATTATTGTTGTTATTGTTATTTTTGTTATTATTCTTATTATTGTTGTTATTGTTATTATTGTTATTATTGTTATTATTGTTTTTATTGTTCTTATTGCTATTATTGTTATTATTGTTATTATTGTTATTAGTGTTATTAATGTTATTAACGTTACTGTTGTTATTGTTGTTATTGTTGTTATTATTTTTAATATAGTTATTGAAGTTATTATTGTTATTGTTGTTATTGTTGTTATTATTGTTATTATTGCCATTATTATTACTATTGTTATTAATGTTATATTGTTATTATTTTTATTGTTGTTATTGTTGTTATTGTTGTTATTATTGTTATTTTTGTTATTGTTTCTATTATTGTTATTGTTGTTATTGTTTTTATTATTGTTATATTTGTTATTATTATTATTATTGTTATTAATGTTATATTGTTATTATTGTTATTGTTGTTATTGTTGTTATTATTGTTATTGTTGTTATTATTGTTGTTATTGTATTTATGGTTATTGTTGTAATTATTGTTATTGTTGTTATTGTTGTTATTGTTGTTGTTATTGTTGTTATTGTTGTTATTGTTATTGTTGTTATTATTGTTATTGTTGTTATTGTTATTATTGTTATTATTGTTATTATTGTTATTGTTATTGTTATTATTGTTATTATTGTTATTATTGTTATTATTGTTCTTATTGCTATTATTGTTATTATGTTATTATTGTTATTAGTGTTATTAATGTTATTATCGTAATTGTTGTTATTGTTGTTATTGTTGTTATTATTATTATTATAGTTATTGTTGTTATTATTGTTATTGTTGTTATTGTTGTTATTATTGTTATTATTGTTATTATTATTATTATTATTATTAATGTTAAATTGTAATTATTGTTAATGTGGTTATTATTGTTATTGTTGTTATTGTTGTTATTGTTGTTGTTATTGTTGTTATTGTTGTTATCTTTGTTATTATTGTTATTATTGTTATTGTTGTTATTGTTGTTATTGTTGTTATTGTTGTTATTGTTGTTATTATTTTTATTATTGTTATTGTTGTTATTGTTGTTATTATTGTTATTGTTGTTATTGATGTTGTTAATGTTATTGTTGTTATTGTTTTATTATTTTATTTTTATTGTTGTTATTATTCTTATTATTATTGTTATTGTTGTTACTGTTATTGTGGTTATTATTCTTATTATTGTTGTTATTGTTATTATTGTTATTATTATTATTGTTATTGTTGTTATTATTGTTATTGTTATTGTTATTGCAATGGTTATTATTATTATTGTTGTTATTATTGTTATTATTGTTTTTATTGTTATTGCAATGGTTATTATTATTATTGTTGTTATTATTGTTATTATTGTTTTTATTGTTATTATTGTTATTATTGTTATTATTGTTATTATTGTTGTTATTGTTATTGTTGTTATTATTCTTATTATTATTGTTATTGTTATTATTGTTATTATTGATATTATTGTTATTATTGTTATTATTGTTATTATTGTTATTATTGTTATTGTTATTGCTATTATTGTTATTATTGTTATTATTGTTATTATTGTTCTTTTTGCTATTATTGTTATTATTGTTATTAGTGTTATTAATGTTATTATCGTTATTGTTGTTATTGTTGTTATTGTTGTTAATATTGTTATTGTTGTTATTGTAGTTATTATTGTTATTATTGTTGTTATTGTTATTGTTGTTATTATTGTTATTGTTATTGTTGTTATTATTATTGTTATTATTGTTATTGCTGTTATTGTTGATATTATTGTTATTATTGTTATTATTGTCATTATATTTATTGTTATTGTTATTGTTGTTATTATTGCTATTGTTGTTATTGTTATTGTTATTGTTATTATTATTATTGTTGTTATTGTTATTATTATTATTATTGTTTTTGTTATTGTTGTTATTATGGATATTGTTATTGTTATTATTGTTATTATTGTTATTATTTTTGTTATTGTTATTGTTGTTATTATTCTTATTATTTTTGTTATTGTTATTATTGTTATTATTGTTATTGTTGTTATTGTTGTTATTGTTGTTATTGTTTTTATTATTGTTATTGTTGTTATTGTTGTTATTATTGTTATTATTGTTGTTATTGTTAATGTGGTTATTATTGTTATTGTTGTTATTGTTGTTATTGTTGTTATTGTTGTTATTGTTGTTGTTATTGTTGTTATTGTTGTTATCTTTGTTATTATTGTTATTGTTGTTATTATTGTTATTGTTGTTATTGTTGTTATTATTGTTCTTATTGTTATTGTTGTTATTATTGTTATTGTTGCTATTGTTGTTATTGATGTTATTGTTATTGTTGTTATTATTGTTATTGTTGTTATTGTTATTATTGTTATTATTGTTATTATTGATATTATTGTTATTATTGTTATTGTTATTGTTGTTATTATTTTTATTGTTATTGTTGTTATTATTGTTATTGTTATTGTTATTATTGTTATTATTGTTATTATTGTTATTATTGTTATTGTTATTGCTATTATTGTTATTATTGTTATTATTGTTATTATTGTTCTTATTGCTATTATTGTTATTATTGTTATTAGTGTTATTAATGTTATTATCGTTATTGTTGTTATTGTTGTTATTGTTGTTATTATTGTTATTATTGTTGTTATTGTTAATGTGGTTATTATTGTTATTGTTGTTATTATTGCTATTATTGTTGTTATTGTTATTGTTGTTATTATTCTTATTGTTGTTATTGTTATTAGAGTTATTATTGTTATTATTGTTATTGTTATTGTTATTATAGTTATTATTGCTATTGTTGTTATTGTTGTTATTGTTATTTTTGTTATTATTGTTATTGTTGTTATTGTTATTATTGTTATTATTGTTATTATTGTTATTATTGTTATTGTTATTGTTATTATTGTTATTATTGTTATTATTGTTATTATTGTTCTTATTGCTATTATTGTTATTATTGTTATTAGTGTTATTAATGTTATTATCGGTATTGTTGTTATTGTTTTTATTATTGTTATTGTTGTTATTGTTGTTATTGTTGTTTTTGTTGTTATTATTGTTATTGTTGTTATTGATGTTGTTAATGTTATTGTTGTTATTGTTGTTATTATTTTATTTTTATTGTTGTTACTATTCTTATTATTATTGTTATTGTTGTTACTGTTATTGTGGTTATTATTCTTATTATTGTTGTTATTGTTATTATTGATATTATTATTATTGTTATTGTTGTTATTATTAATATTGTTATTGTTATTATTGTTATTATTGTTATTATTGTTATTATTGTTATTGTTATTGTTATTATTGTTATTATTGTTATTATTGTTATTATTGTTCTTATTGCTATTATTGTTATTATTGTTATTATTGTTACTAGTGTTATTATTGTTATTAATGTTATTATTGTTATTTTTGTTATTGTTGTTATTGTTGTTATTTTTGTTGTTATTGTTATTATTCTTATTATTATTGTTATCGTTATTATTGTTATTATTGATATTATTGTTATTATTGTTATTATTTTTATTATTGTTATTGTTATTGTTATTATTGTTATTATTGTTATTATAGTTATTATTGTTATTATTGTTGTTATTGTTATTGTTGTTATTATTCTTATTATTGTTGTTATTGTTATTATTGTTATTATTGTTATTGTTATTGTTATTATTGTTATTATTGTTATTATTGTTGTTATTGTTATTGTTGTTATTATTCTTATTATTGTTGTTATTGTTATTATTGTTATTATTGTTCTTATTGCTATTATTGTTATTATGTTATTATTGTTATTAGTGTTATTAATGTTATTATCGTAATTGTTGTTATTGTTGTTATTGTTGTTTTTATTTTTATTATAGTTATTGTTGTTATTATTGTTATTGTTGTTATTGTTGTTATTATTGTTATTATTGTTATTATTATTATTATTATTATTAATGTTAAATTGTAATTATTGTTAATGTGGTCATTATTGTTATTGTTGTTATTGTTGTTGTTATTGTTGTTATTGTTGTTATCTTTGTTATTATTTTTATTATTGTTATTGTTGTTATTGTTGTTATTGTTGTTATTGTTGTTATTGTTGTTATTGTTTTTATTATAGTTATTGTTGTTATTGTTGTTATTATTGTTATTGTTGTTATTGATGTTGTTAATGTTATTGTTGTTATTGTTGTTATTATTTTATTTTTATTGTTGTTATTATTCTTATTATTATTGTTATTGTTATTATTGTTATTGTTGTTATTATTGTTATTATTGTTGTTATTGTTATTGTTATTATTGTTATTGTTATTGTTATTATTGTTATTATTGTTATTATTGTTATTATTGTTATTATTGTTCTTATTGCTATTATTGTTATTATTGTTATTAGTGTTATTAATGTTATTATCGGTATTGTTGTTATTGTTGTTATTGTTGTTATTATTTTTATTATAGTTATTGTTGTTATTATTGTTATTGTTGTTATTATTGTTATTATTGTTATTATTGTTATTATTATTATTATTGTTATTAATGTTATATTGTTATTATTGTTATTATTGTTATTGTTATTGTTATTATTATTATTGTTGTTATTATTGTTATTATTATTATTATTGTTATTATTGTTATTATTTTTATTATTGTTATTGTTATTGTTATTATTGTTATTATTGTTATTATAGTTATTATTGTTATTATTGTTGTTATTGTTATTGTTGTTATTATTCTTATTATTGTTGTTATTGTTATTGTTGTTATTATTGTTATTGTTATTGTTATTATTGTTATTATTGTTATTATTGTTGTTATTGTTATTGTTGTTATTATTCTTATTATTGTTGTTATTGTTATTATTGTTATTATTGTTCTTATTGCTATTATTGTTATTATGTTATTATTGTTATTAGTGTTATTAATGTTATTATCGTAATTGTTGTTATTGTTGTTATTGTTGTTATTATTGTTATTATTGTTATTGTTGTTATTATTGTTATTGTTGTTATTGTTGTTATTATTGTTATTATTGTTATTATTATTATTATTATTATTAATGTTAAATTGTAATTATTGTTAATGTGGTCATTATTGTTATTGTTGTTATTGTTGTTGTTATTGTTGTTATTGTTGTTATCTTTGTTATTATTTTTATTATTGTTATTGTTGTTATTGTTGTTATTGTTGTTATTGTTGTTATTGTTGTTATTGTTTTTATTATTGTTATTGTTGTTATTGTTGTTATTATTGTTATTGTTGTTATTGATGTTGTTAATGTTATTGTTGTTATTGTTGTTATTATTTTATTTTTATTGTTGTTATTATTCTTATTATTATTGTTATTGTTATTATTGTTATTGTTGTTATTATTGTTATTATTGTTGTTATTGTTATTGTTATTATTGTTATTGTTATTGTTATTATTGTTATTATTGTTATTATTGTTATTATTGTTATTATTGTTCTTATTGCTATTATTGTTATTATTGTTATTAGTGTTATTAATGTTATTATCGGTATTGTTGTTATTGTTGTTATTGTTGTTATTATTTTTATTATAGTTATTGTAGTTATTATTGTTATTGTTGTTATTATTGTTATTATTGTTATTATTGTTATTATTATTATTATTGTTATTAATGTTATATTGTTATTATTGTTATTATTGTTATTGTTATTGTTATTATTATTATTGTTGTTATTATTGTTATTATTGTTATTATTGTTATTGTTGTTATTATTGTTATTATTGTTATTATTGTTATTGTTATTATTGTTATTATTATTATTATTATTATTATTATTATTATTATTATTATCCTAATTGTTATTAATGTTTTTATTATTATTGTTATTATTATTTTTGTTGTTATTGGTGTTGTTGTTATTAATATTATTATTATTATTATTATTATTATTATTGTTATTATTGTTATTGTTGTTATTATTTGTAATTAATGTTATTATTGTTATTATTGTTTTTATTGTTATTATTGTTATTATTGTTATTATTGTTATTGCTATTGTTAGTATTATTATTGTTGTTATTATTGTTATTATTGTTATTATTGTTATTATTGTTATTATTATTATTGTTATTGTTATTGTTATTGTTATTATTGTTATTATTGTTATTATTGTTATTATTGTTGTTATTGTTATTGTTGTTATTATTCTTATTATTGTTGTTATTGTTATTATTGTTATTATTGTTATTATTGTTATTATTGTTATTATTGTTATTATTGTTATTATTGTTATTAATGTTATTATCGTTATTGTTGTTATTGTTGTCATTGTTGTTAATGATGTTATTATTGTTATTGTTGTTATTGTTGATATTATTGTTATTTTCGTTATTATTGTTATTATTGTTATTGTTGTTATAATTGTTATTATTGTTATTATTGTTATTATTGTGATTGTTATTGTTATTATTGTTATTGTTGTTATTATTGTTATTATTGTTATTATTGTTATTATTGTTATTATTGTTATTATTGTCATTATTGTTATTGTTATTGTTATTGTTGTTATTGTTATTGTTGTTATTGTTATTGTTATTGTTATTATTATTATTATTGTTATTATTGTTATTATTGTTATTATTGTTATTGTTGTTATTGTTGATATTATTGTTATTATTATTGTTATTATTGTTATTATTGTTATTATTGTTACTGTTATTGTTATTATTGTTATTATTTTTATTATTGTTATTATTGTTCTTATTGCTATTATTGTTATTATTGTTATTATTGTTAATAGTGTTATTAATGTTATTATCGTTATTGTTGTTATTGTTGTTATTATTTTTATTATAGTTATTGTTGTTATTATTGTTATTGTTGTTATTGTTGTTATTGTTGTTATTATTGTTATTATTGTTATTAGTATTATTATTATTAACGTTATATTGTTATTATTGTTATTGTTGTTATTGTTGTTATTGTTGTTATTGTTTTTATTATTGTTATTGTTGTTATTGTTGTTATTATTGTTAATATTGTTGTTATTGTTAATGTGGATATTATTGTTATTGTTGTTATTGTTGTTATTGTTGTTGTTATTGTTGTTATTGTTGTTATTGTTATTGTTCTTATTATTATTGTTATTGTTGTTATTGTTGTTATTATTGTTACTATTGTTACTATTGTTATTGTTGTTAATATTGTTATTTTTGTTTTTGTTGTTATTGTTGTTATTGTTGTCATTGTTGTTATTGTTGTTATTGTTGTTATTATTGTTATTATTGTTATTGTTATTGTTATTAATGTTATTATTGTTATTATTGTTATTATTGTTCTTATTGCTATTATTATTATTATTGTTATTAGTGTTATTAATGTTATTATCGTTATTGTTTTTATTGTTGTTATTGTTGATATTAATTTTATTATAGTTATTTTTGTTATAATTGTTATTGTTGTTATTGTTGTTATTATTGTTATTATTGTTATTATTATTATTATTATTATTAATGTTAAATTGTAATTATTATTAATGTGGTTATTATTGTTATTGTTGTTATTGTTGTTGTTATTGTTGTTATTGTTGTTATCTTTGTTATTATTTTTATTATTGTTATTGTTGTTATTGTTGTTATTGTTGTTATTGTTGTTATTGTAGTTATTGTTTTTATTATTGTTATTGTTGTTATTGTTGTTATTATTGTTATTGTTGTTATTGATGTTGTTAATGTTATTGTTGTTATTGTTGTTATTATTTTATTTTTATTGTTGTTATTATTCTTATTATTATTGTTATTGTTATTATTGTTATTGTTGTTATTATTGTTATTATTATTGTTATTATTGTTATTATTGTTACTGTTATTGTTATTATTGTTATTATTTTTATTATTGTTATTATTGTTCTTATTGCTATTATTGTTATTATTGTTATTATTGTTAATAGTGTTATTAATGTTATTATCGTTATTGTTGTTATTGTTGTTATTATTTTTATTATAGTTATTGTTGTTATTATTGTTATTGTTGTTATTGTTGTTATTGTTGTTATTATTGTTATTATTGTTATTAGTATTATTATTATTAACGTTATATTGTTATTATTGTTATTGTTGTTATTGTTGTTATTGTTGTTATTGTTTTTATTATTGTTATTGTTGTTATTGTTGTTATTATTGTTAATATTGTTGTTATTGTTAATGTGGATATTATTGTTATTGTTGTTATTGTTGTTATTGTTGTTGTTATTGTTGTTATTGTTGTTATTGTTATTGTTCTTATTATTATTGTTATTGTTGTTATTGTTGTTATTATTGTTACTATTGTTACTATTGTTATTGTTGTTAATATTGTTATTTTTGTTTTTGTTGTTATTGTTGTTATTGTTGTCATTGTTGTTATTGTTGTTATTGTTGTTATTATTGTTATTATTGTTATTGTTATTGTTATTAATGTTATTATTGTTATTATTGTTATTATTGTTCTTATTGCTATTATTATTATTATTGTTATTAGTGTTATTAATGTTATTATCGTTATTGTTTTTATTGTTGTTATTGTTGATATTAATTTTATTATAGTTATTTTTGTTATAATTGTTATTGTTGTTATTGTTGTTATTATTGTTATTATTGTTATTATTATTATTATTATTATTAATGTTAAATTGTAATTATTATTAATGTGGTTATTATTGTTATTGTTGTTATTGTTGTTGTTATTGTTGTTATTGTTGTTATCTTTGTTATTATTTTTATTATTGTTATTGTTGTTATTGTTGTTATTGTTGTTATTGTTGTTATTGTAGTTATTGTTTTTATTATTGTTATTGTTGTTATTGTTGTTATTATTGTTATTGTTGTTATTGATGTTGTTAATGTTATTGTTGTTATTGTTGTTATTATTTTATTTTTATTGTTGTTATTATTCTTATTATTATTGTTATTGTTATTATTGTTATTGTTGTTATTATTGTTATTATTTTTGTTATTGTTATTGTTATTATTGTTATTGTTATTGTTATTATTGTTATTATTGTTATTATTGTTATTATTGTTATTATTGTTCTTATTGCTATTATTGTTATTATTGTTATTAGTGTTATTAATGTTATTGTCGGTATTGTTGTTATTGTTGTTATTGTTGTTATTATTTTTATTATAGTTATTGTAGTTATTATTGTTATTGTTGTTATTATTGTTATTATTGTTATTATTGTTATTATTATTATTATTGTTATTAATGTTATATTGTTATTATTGTTATTATTGTTATTGTTATTGTTATTATTATTATTGTTGTTATTATTGTTATTATTATTATTATTGTTATTGTTGTTATTATTGTTATTATTGTTATTATTGATATTATTATTATTATTATTATTATTATTATTATTATTATTATTATTATTATTATTATCCTAATTGTTATTAATGTTTTTATTGTTATTGTTATTATTATTTTTGTTGTTATTGGTGTTGTTGTTATTAATATTATTATTATTATTATTATTATTATTGTTATTATTGTTATTGTTGTTATTATTTGTAATTAATGTTATTATTGTTATTATTGTTTTTATTGTTATTATTGTTATTATTGTTATTATTGTTATTGCTATTGTTAGTATTATTATTGTTGTTATTATTGTTATTATTGTTATTATTGTTATTATTGTTATTATTATTATTGTTATTGTTATTGTTATTGTTATTATTGTTATTATTGTTATTATTGTTATTATTGTTGTTATTGTTATTGTTGTTATTATTGTTGTTATTGTTATTGTTGTTATTATTCTTATTATTGTTGTTATTGTTATTATTGTTATTATTGTTATTATTGTTATTATTGTTCTTATTGTTATTATTGTTATTATTGTTATTAATGTTATTATCGTTATTGTTGTTATTGTTGTCATTGTTGTTAATGTTGTTATTATTGTTATTGTTGTTATTGTTGATATTATTGTTATTTTCGTTATTATTGTTATTATTGTTATTGTTGTTATAATTGTTATTATTGTTATTATTGTTATTATTGTGACTGTTATTGTTATTATTATTATTGTTGTTATTATTGTTATTATTGTTATTATTGTTATTATTGTTATTATTGTTATTATTGTCATTATTGTTATTGTTATTGTTATTGTTGTTATTGTTATTGTTGTTATTGTTATTGTTATTGTTATTATTATTATTATTGTTATTATTGTTATTATTGTTATGATTGTTATTGTTGTTATTGTTGATATTATTGTTATTATTATTGTTATTATTGTTATTATTGTTATTATTGTTATTGTTATTGTTATTATTGTTATTATTTTTATTATTGTTATTATTGTTCTTATTGCTATAATTGTTATTATTGTTATTATTGTTAATAGTGTTATTAATGTTATTATCGTTATTGTTGTTATTGTTGTTATTATTTTTATTATAGTTATTGTTGTTATTATTGTTATTGTTGTTATTGTTGTTATTGTTGTTATTTTTGTTATTATTGTTATTATTATTATTATTATTAACGTTATATTGTTATTATTGTTATTGTTGTTATTGTTGTTATTGTTTTTATTATTGTTATTGTTGTTATTGTTGTTATTATTGTTACTATTGTTACTATTGTTATTGTTGTTAATATTGTTATTTTTGTTTTTGTTGTTATTGTTGTTATTGATGTCATTGTTGTTATTGTTGTTATTGTTGTTATTATTTTTAATATAGTTATTGATGTTATTATTGTTATTGTTGTTATTGTTGTTATTATTGTTATTATTGTTATTATTATTACTATTGTTATTAATGTTATATTGTTATTATTTTTATTGTTGTTATTGTTGTTATTGTTGTTATTGTTGTTATTATTGTTATTATTGTTATTATTGTTATTATTATTAATGTTAAATTGTATTTATTGTTAATGTGGTTATTATTGTCATTGTTGTTATTGTTGTTATTGTTGTTGTTATTGAAGTTATTGTTGTTATCTTTGTTATTATTGTTATTATTGTTATTGTTGTTATTGTTGTTATTGTTGTTATTGTTGTTATTGTTGTTATTGTTTTTATTATTGTTATTGTTGTTATTGTTGTTATTATTGTTATTGTTGTTATTGATGTTGTTAATGTTATTGTTGTTATTGTTGTTATTATTTTATTTTTATTGTTGTTATTATTCTTATTATTATTGTTATTGTTATTATTGTTATTGTTGTTATTATTGTTATTATTGTTGTTATTGTTATTATTGTTGTTATTGTTATTATTGTTATTGTTGTTATTGTTGTCATTGTTGTTAATGTTGTTATTATTGTTATTGTTATTATTGTTGTTATCTTTGTTATTATTGTTATTATTGTTATTGTTGTTATTGTTGTTATTGTTGTTATTATTGTTATTATTATTGTTATTATTATTAATGTTAAATTGTAATTATTGTTAATGTGGTTATTATTGTTATTGTTGTTATTGTTGTTATTGTTGTTGTTATTGAAGTTATTGTTGTTATCTTTGTTATTATTGTTATTATTGTTATTGTTGTTATTGTTCTTATTGTTGTTATTGTTGTTATTGTTGTTATTGTTGTTATTGTTTTTATTATTGTTATTGTTGTTATTGTTGTTATTATTGTTATTGTTGTTATTGATGTTGTTAATGTTATTGTTGTTATTGTTGTTATTATTTTATTTTTATTGTTGTTATTATTCTTATTATTATTGTTATTGTTATTATTGTTATTGTTGTTATTATTGTTATTATTGTTGTTATTGTTATTATTGTTGTTATTGTTATTATTGTTATTGTTGTTATTGTTGTCATTGTTGTTAATGTTGTTATTATTGTTATTGTTATTATTGTTGTTATCTTTGTTATTATTGTTATTATTGTTATTGTTGTTATTGTTGTTATTGTTGTTATTGTTGTTATTGTTGTTATTGTTGTTATTGTTTTTATTATTGTTATTGTTGTTTTTGTTGTTATTATTGTTATTGTTGTTATTATTTTATTTTTATTGTTGTTATTATTCTTATTATTATTGTTATTGTTGTTACTGTTATTGTGGTTATTATTCTTATTATTGTTGTTATTGTTATTATTGTTATTATTATTATTGTTATTGTTGTTATTATTGTTATTGTTATTGTTATTATTGTTATTATTGTTATTATTGTTATTATTGTTATTATTGTTATTATTGTTATTGTTATTGTTATTATTGTTATTATTTTTATTATTGTTATTATTGTTCTTATTGCTATTATTGTTATTATTGTTATTATTGTTATTAGTGTTATTAATGTTATTAACGTTACTGTTGTTATTGTTGTTATTGTTGTTATTATTTTTAATATAGTTATTGAAGTTATTATTGTTATTGTTGTTATTATTGTTATTCTTGTTATTGTTGTTATTATTGTTATTATTGTTATTATTGTTATTGTTATTGTTATTATTGTTATTGTTATTATTGTTATTATTGATATTATTGTTATTATTGTTATTATTTTTATTATTGTTATTGTTATTGCTATTATTGTTATTATTGTTATTATAGTTATTATTGTTATTATTGTTGTTATTGTTATTGTTGTTATTATTCTTATTATTGTTGTTATTGTTATTATTGTTATTATTGTTATTATTGTTATTATTGTTCTTATTGCTATTATTGTTATTATTGTTATTATTGTTATTAGTGTTATTAATGTTATTAACGTTACTGTTGTTATTGTTGTTATTGTTGTTATTATTTTTAATATAGTTATTGAAGTTATTATTGTTATTGTTGTTATTGTTGTTATTATTGTTATTATTGCTATTATTATTACTATTGTTATTAATGTTATATTGTTATTATTTTTATTGTTGTTATTGTTGTTATTGTTGTTATTATTGTTATTTTTGTTATTGTTGTTATTGTTTTTATTATTGTTATATTTGTTATTATTATTATTATTGTTATTAATGTTATATTCTAATTATTGTTATTGTTTTTATTGTTGTTATTATTGTTATTGTTGTTATTATTGTTGTTATTGTATTTATGGTTATTGTTGTAATTATTGTTATTGTTGTTATTGTTGTTATTGTTGTTGTTATTGTTGTTATTGTTGTTATTGTTATTGTTGTTATTATTGTTATTGTTGTTATTGTTATTATTGTTATTATTGTTATTATTGTTATTGTTATTGTTATTATTGTTATTATTGTTACTATTGTTATTATTGTTCTTATTGCTATTATTGTTATTATGTTATTATTGTTATTAGTGTTATTAATGTTATTATCGTAATTGTTGTTATTGTTGTTATTGTTGTTATTATTATTATTATAGTTATTGTTGTTATTATTGTTATTGTTGTTATTGTTGTTATTATTGTTATTATTGTTATTATTATTATTATTATTATTAATGTTAAATTGTAATTATTGTTAATGTGGTTATTATTGTTATTGTTGTTATTGTTGTTATTGTTGTTGTTATTGTTGTTATTGTTGTTATCTTTGTTATTATTGTTATTATTGTTATTGTTGTTATTGTTGTTATTGTTGTTATTGTTGTTATTGTTGTTATTGTTTTTATTATTGTTATTGTTGTTATTGTTGTTATTATTGTTATTGTTGTTATTGATGTTGTTAATGTTATTGTTGTTATTGTTGTTATTATTTTATTTTTATTGTTGTTATTATTCTTATTATTATTGTTATTGTTGTTATTGTTGTTATTATTGTTATTATTGTTATTATTATTATTATTATTATTAATGTTAAATTGTAATTATTGTTAATGTGGTTATTATTGTTATTGTTGTTATTGTTGTTATTGTTGTTGTTATTGTTGTTATTGTTGTTATCTTTGTTATTATTGTTATTATTGTTATTGTTGTTATTGTTGTTATTGTTGTTATTGTTGTTATTGTTGTTATTATTTTTATTATTGTTATTGTTGTTATTGTTGTTATTATTGTTATTGTTGTTATTGATGTTGTTAATGTTATTGTTGTTATTGTTGTTATTATTTTATTTTTATTGTTGTTATTATTCTTATTATTATTGTTATTGTTGTTACTGTTATTGTGGTTATTATTCTTATTATTGTTGTTATTGTTATTATTGTTATTTTTGTTATATTTGTTATTATTGTTATTATTGTTATTGTTATTGTTATTGCTATGGTTATTATTATTATTGTTGTTATTATTGTTATTATTGTTTTTATTGTTATTATTGTTATTATTATTATTGTTAATGTTGTTATTATTGTTATTGTTATTGTTATTATTGTTATTATTGTTATTATTGTTATTATTGTTGTTATTGTTATTGTTGTTATTATTCTTATTATTATTGTTATTGTTATTATTGTTATTATTGATATTATTGTTATTATTGTTATTATTGTTATTATTGTTATTATTGTCATTGTTATTGCTATTATTGTTATTATTGTTATTATTGTTATTATTGTTCTTATTGCTATTATTGTTATTATTGTTATTAGTGTTATTAATGTTATTATCGTTATTGTTGTTATTGTTGTTAATATTGTTATTGTTGTTATTGTAGTTATTATTGTTATTATTGTTGTTATTGTTATTGTTGTTATTATTGTTATTGTTATTGTTGTTATTATTATTGTTATTATTGTTATTGCTGTTATTGTTGATATTATTGTTATTATTGTTATTATTGTCATTATATTTATTGTTATTGTTATTGTTGTTATTATTGCTATTGTTGTTATTGTTATTGTTATTGTTATTATTATTATTGTTGTTATTGTTATTATTATTATTATTGTTTTTGTTATTGTTGTTATTATGGATATTGTTATTGTTACTATTGTTATTATTGTTATTATTGTTGTTATTGTTATTGTTGTTATTATTCTTATTATTCTTGTTATTGTTATTATTGTTATTATTGTTATTGTTGTTATTGTTGTTATTGTTGTTATTGTTTTTATTATTGTTATTGTTGTTATTGTTGTTATTATTGTTATTATTGTTGTTATTGTTAATGTGGTTATTATTGTTATTGTTCTTATTGTTGTTATTGTTGTTATTGTTGTTATTGTTGTTGTTATTGTTGTTATTGTTGTTATCTTTGTTATTATTGTTATTGTTGATATTATTGTTATTGTTGTTATTGTTGTTATTATTGTTATTATTGTTGTTATTGTTATTGTTGTTATTATTCTTATTATTGTTGTTATTGTTATTATTGTTATTATTGTTATTATTGTTATTATTGTTCTTATTGCTATTATTGTTATTATTGTTATTATTGTTATTAGTGTTATTAATGTTATTAACGTTACTGTTGTTATTGTTGTTATTGTTGTTATTATTTTTAATATAGTTATTGAAGTTATTATTGTTATTGTTGTTATTGTTGTTATTATTTTTAATATAGTTATTGAAGTTATTATTGTTATTGTTGTTATTATTGTTATTCTTGTTATTGTTGTTATTATTGTTATTATTGTTATTATTGTTATTGTTATTGTTATTATTGTTATTATAGTTATTATTGTTATTAATGTTATTATTGTTATTTTTGTTATTGTTGTTATTGTTGTTATTTTTGTTGTTATTGTTATTGTTGTTATTATTGTTATTATTGTTATTATTGTTATTGTTGTTATTGTTGTTATTGTTAATGTTGTTATTATTGTTATTGTTATTGTTGTTATTATTGTTATTATTGTTATTATTATTATTATTGTTATTAATGTTATATTGTTATTATTGTTATTGTTATTGTTATTATTATTATTGTTGTTATTATTGTAATTATTATTATTATTGTTATTGTTGTTATTATTGTTATTATTGTTATTATTATTATTATTATAATTATTATTATTATTATTATTATTATTATTATTATCCTAATTTTTATTAATGTTTTTATTATTATTGTTATTATTATTTTTGTTGTTATTGGTGTTGTTGTTATTAATATTATTATTATAATTATTATTATTATTGTTGTTATTATTGTTATTGTTGTTATTATTTGTTATTAATGTTATTATTGTTATTATTGTTATTATTGTTATTATTGTTATTATTGTTATTATTGTTACTGCTATTGTTATTATTATTATTGTTGTTATTATTGTTATTATTGTTATTATTGTTATTAATGTTATTATTATTATTGTTATTGTTGTTATTATTGTTATTGTTATTGTTATTATTGTTATTATTGTTATTATTGTTATTATTGTTGTTATTGTTATTGTTGTTATTATTGTTATTGTTATTATTGTTATTATTGTTATTATTGTTATTATTGTTCTTATTGCTATTATTGTTATTATTGTTATTATTGTTATTAGTGTTATTAATGTTATTAACGTTACTGTTGTTATTGTTGTTATTGTTGTTATTATTTTTAATATAGTTATTGAAGTTATTATTGTTATTGTTGCTATTGTTGTTATTATTGTTATTATTGTTATTATTATTACTATTGTTATTAATGTTATATTGTTATTATTTTATTGTTGTTATTGTTGTTATTGTTGTTATTGTTGTTATTATTGTTATTTTTGTTATTGTTATTATTATTGTTATTGTTGTTATTGTTTTTATTATTGTTATATTTGTTATTATTATTATTATTGTTACTAATGTTATATTGTTATTATTGTTATTGTTGTTATTGTTGTTATTATTGTTATTGTTGTTATTATTGTTGTTATTGTATTTATGGTTATTGTTGTAATTATTGTTATTGTTGTTATTGTTGTTATTGTTGTTGTTATTGTTGTTATTGTTGTTATTGTTATTGTTGTTATTATTGTTATTGTTGTTATTGTTATTATTGTTATTGTTGTTATTATTGTTATTATTGTTGTTATTGTTATTATTGTTGTTATTGTTATTATTGTTATTGTTGTTATTGTTGTCATTGTTGTTAATGTTGTTATTATTGTTATTGTTATTATTGTTGTTATCTTTGTTATTATTGTTATTATTGTTATTGTTGTTATTGTTGTTATTGTTGTTATTGTTGTTATTGTTGTTATTGTTGTTATTGTTTTTATTATTGTTATTGTTGTTTTTGTTGTTATTATTGTTATTGTTGTTATTATTTTATTTTTATTGTTGTTATTATTCTTATTATTATTGTTATTGTTGTTACTGTTATTGTGGTTATTATTCTTATTATTGTTGTTATTGTTATTATTGTTATTATTATTATTGTTATTGTTGTTATTATTGTTATTGTTATTGTTATTATTGTTATTATTGTTATTATTGTTATTGTTATTGTTATTATTGTTATTATTTTTATTATTGTTATTATTGTTCTTATTGCTATTATTGTTATTATTGTTATTATTGTTATTAGTGTTATTAATGTTATTAACGTTACTGTTGTTATTGTTGTTATTGTTGTTATTATTTTTAATATAGTTATTGAAGTTATTATTGTTATTGTTGTTATTATTGTTATTCTTGTTATTGTTGTTATTATTGTTATTATTGTTATTATTGTTATTGTTATTGTTATTATTGTTATTATTGTTATTATTGTTATTAATGTTATTATTGTTATTTTTGTTATTGTTGTTATTGTTGTTATTTTTGTTGTTATTGTTATTGTTGTTATTATTGTTATTATTGTTATTATTGTTATTGTTGTTATTGTTGTTATTGTTAATGTTGTTATTATTGTTATTGTTATTGTTGTTATTATTCTTATTATTATTGTTATTGTTATTATTGTTATTATTGATATTATTGTTATTATTGTTATTATTTTTATTATTGTTATTGTTATTGCTATTATTGTTATTATTGTTATTATAGTTATTATTGTTATTATTGTTGTTATTGTTATTGTTGTTATTATTCTTATTATTGTTGTTATTGTTATTATTATTATTGTTATTATTGTTATTATTGTTCTTATTGCTATTATTGTTATTATTGTTATTATTGTTATTAGTGTTATTAATGTTATTAACGTTACTGTTGTTATTGTTGTTATTGTTGTTATTATTTTTAATATAGTTATTGATGTTATTATTGTTATTGTTGTTATTGTTGTTATTATTGTTATTATTGTTATTATTATTACTATTGTTATTAATGTTATATTGTTATTATTTTTATTGTTGTTATTGTTGTTATTGTTGTTATTGTTGTTATTATTGTTATTATTGTTATTATTGTTATTATTATTAATGTTAAATTGTATTTATTGTTAATGTGGTTATTATTGTCATTGTTGTTATTGTTGTTATTGTTGTTGTTATTGAAGTTATTGTTGTTATCTTTTTTATTATTGTTATTATTGTTATTGTTGTTATTGTTGTTATTGTTGTTATTGTTGTTATTGTTGTTATTGTTTTTATTATTGTTATTGTTGTTATTGTTGTTATTATTGTTATTGTTGTTATTGTTTTTATTATTGTTATTGTTGTTTTTGTTGTTATTATTGTTATTGTTGTTATTATTTTATTTTTATTGTTGTTATTATTCTTATTATTATTGTTATTGTTATTATTGTTATTGTTGTTATTATTGTTATTATTGTTGTTATTGTTATTATTGTTGTTATTGTTATTATTGTTATTGTTGTTATTGTTGTCATTGTTGTTAATGTTGTTATTATTGTTATTGTTATTATTGTTGTTATCTTTGTTATTATTGTTATTATTGTTATTGTTGTTATTGTTGTTATTGTTGTTATTGTTGTTATTGTTGTTATTGTTGTTATTGTTGTTATTGTTTTTATTATTGTTATTGTTGTTTTTGTTGTTATTATTGTTATTGTTGTTATTATTTTATTTTTATTATTGTTATTATTCTTATTATTATTGTTATTGTTGTTACTGTAATTGTGGTTATTATTCTTATTATTGTTGTTATTGTTATTATTGTTATTATTATTATTGTTATTGTTGTTATTATTGTTATTGTTATTGTTATTATTGTTATTATTGTTATTATTGTTATTATTGTTATTATTGTTATTGTTATTGTTTTTATTGTTATTATTTTTATTATTGTTATTATTGTTCTTATTGCTATTATTGTTATTATTGTTATTATTGTTATTAGTGTTATTAATGTTATTAACGTTACTGTTGTTATTGTTGTTATTGTTGTTATTATTTTTAATATAGTTATTGAAGTTATTATTGTTATTGTTGTTATTATTGTTATTCTTGTTATTGTTGTTATTATTGTTATTATTGTTATTATTGTTATTGTTATTGTTATTATTGTTATTGTTATTATTGTTATTATTGATATTATTGTTATTATTGTTATTATTTTTATTATTGTTATTGTTATTGCTATTATTGTTATTATTGTTATTATAGTTATTATTGTTATTATTGTTGTTATTGTTATTGTTGTTATTATTCTTATTATTGTTGTTATTGTTATTATTGTTATTATTGTTATTATTGTTATTATTGTTCTTATTGCTATTATTGTTATTATTGTTATTATTGTTATTAGTGTTATTAATGTTATTAACGTTACTGTTGTTATTGTTGTTATTGTTGTTATTATTTTTAATATAGTTATTGAAGTTATTATTGTTATTGTTGTTATTGTTGTTATTATTGTTATTATTGCTATTATTATTACTATTGTTATTAATGTTATATTGTTATTATTTTTATTGTTGTTATTGTTGTTATTGTTGTTATTATTGTTATTTTTGTTATTGTTTTTATTATTGTTATTGTTATTATTGTTTTTATTATTGTTATATTTGTTATTATTATTATTATTGTTATTAATGTTATATTGTAATTATTGTTATTGTTTTTATTGTTGTTATTATTGTTATTGTTGTTATTATTGTTGTTATTGTATTTATGGTTATTGTTGTAATTATTGTTATTGTTGTTATTGTTGTTATTGTTGTTGTTATTGTTGTTATTGTTGTTATTGTTATTGTTGTTATTATTGTTATTGTTGTTATTGTTATTATTGTTATTATTGTTATTATTGTTATTGTTATTGTTATTATTGTTATTATTGTTATTATTGTTATTATTGTTCTTATTGCTATTATTGTTATTATGTTATTATTGTTATTAGTGTTATTAATGATATTATCGTAATTGTTGTTATTGTTGTTATTGTTGTTATTATTATTATTATAGTTATTGTTGTTATTATTGTTATTGTTGTTATTGTTGTTATTATTGTTATTATTGTTATTATTATTATTATTATTATTAATGTTAAATTGTAATTATTGTTAATGTGGTTATTATTGTTATTGTTGTTATTGTTGTTATTGTTGTTGTTATTGTTGTTATTGTTGTTATCTTTGTTATTATTGTTATTATTGTTATTGTTGTTATTGTTGTTATTGTTGTTATTGTTGTTATTGTTGTTATTGTTTTTATTATTGTTATTGTTGTTATTGTTGTTATTATTGTTATTGTTGTTATTGATGTTGTTAATGTTATTGTTGTTATTGTTGTTATTATTTTATTTTTATTGTTGTTATTATTCTTATTATTATTGTTATTGTTGTTATTGTTGTTATTATTGTTATTATTGTTATTATTATTATTATTATTATTAATGTTAAATTGTAATTTTTGTTAATGTGGTTATTATTGTTATTGTTGTTATTGTTGTTATTGTCGTTGTTATTGTTGTTATTGTTGTTATCTTTGTTATTATTGTTATTATTGTTATTGTTGTTATTGTTGTTATTGTTGTTATTGTTGTTATTGTTGTTATTATTTTTATTATTGTTATTGTTGTTATTGTTGTTATTATTGTTACTGTTGTTATTGATGTTGTTAATGTTATTGTTGTTATTGTTGTTATTATTTTATATTTATTGTTGTTATTATTCTTATTATTATTGTTATTGTTGTTACTGTTATTGTGGTTATTATTCTTATTATTGTTGTTATTGTTATTATTGTTATTATTATTATTGTTATTGTTGTTATTATTGTTATTGTTATTGTTATTGCTATGGTTATTATTATTATTGTTGTTATTATTGTTATTATTGTTTTTATTGTTATTATTGTTATTATTGCTATTGTTGTTATTGTTACTGTTATTGTTATTATTATTATTGTTGTTATTGTTATTATTATTATTATTGTTTTTGTTATTGTTGTTATTATGGATATTGTTATTGTTATTATTGTTATTATTGTTATTATTCTTGTTATTGTTATTGTTGTTATTATTCTTATTATTTTTGTTATTGTTATTATTGTTATTATTGTTATTGTTGTTATTGTTGTTATTGTTGTTATTGTTTTTATTATTGTTATTGTTGTTATTATTGTTATTATTGTTGTTATTGTTAATGTGGTTATTATTGTTATTGTTGTTATTGTTGTTATTGTTGTTATTGTTGTTATTGTTGTTGTTATTGTTGTTATTGTTGTTATCTTTGTTATTATTGTTATTGTTGTTATTGTTGTTATTATTGTTATTGTTGTTATTGATGTTGTTAATGTTATTGTTGTTATTGTTGTTATTATTTTATTTTTATTGTTGTTATTATTCTTATTATTATTGTTATTGTTATTATTGTTATTGTTGTTATTATTGTTGTTATTGTTATTATTGTTGTTATTGTTATTATTGTTATTGTTGTTATTGTTGTCATTGTTGTTAATGTTGTTATTATTGTTATTGTTATTATTGTTGTTATCTTTGTTATTATTGTTATTATTGTTATTGTTGTTATTGTTGTTATTGTTGTTATTGTTGTTATTGTTGTTATTGTTGTTATTGTTGTTATTGTTTTTATTATTGTTATTGTTGTTTTTGTTGTTATTATTGTTATTGTTGTTATTATTTTATTTTTATTGTTGTTATTATTCTTATTATTATTGTTATTGTTGTTACTGTTATTGTGGTTATTATTCTTATTATTGTTGTTATTGTTATTATTGTTATTATTATTATTGTTATTGTTGTTATTATTGTTATTGTTATTGTTATTATTGTTATTATTGTTATTGTTGTTAATGTTGTTATTATTGTTATTGTTATTATTGTTGTTATCTTTGTTATTATTGTTATTATTGTTATTGTTGTTATTGTTGTTATTGTTGTTATTGTTGTTATTGTTGTTATTGTTGTTATTGTTTTTATTATTGTTATTGTTGTTTTTGTTGTTATTATTGTTATTGTTGTTATTATTTTATTTTTATTATTGTTATTATTCTTATTATTATTGTTATTGTTGTTACTGTAATTGTGGTTATTATTCTTATTATTGTTGTTATTGTTATTATTGTTATTATTATTATTGTTATTGTTGTTATTATTGTTATTGTTATTGTTATTATTGTTATTATTGTTATTATTGTTATTATTGTTATTATTGTTATTGTTATTGTTTTTATTGTTATTATTTTTATTATTGTTATTATTGTTCTTATTGCTATTATTGTTATTATTGTTATTATTGTTATTAGTGTTATTAATGTTATTAACGTTACTGTTGTTATTGTTGTTATTGTTGTTATTATTTTTAATATAGTTATTGAAGTTATTATTGTTATTGTTGTTATTATTGTTATTCTTGTTATTGTTGTTATTATTGTTATTATTGTTAATATTGTTATTGTTATTGTTATTATTGTTATTGTTATTATTGTTATTATTGATATTATTGTTATTATTGTTATTATTTTTATTATTGTTATTGTTATTGCTATTATTGTTATTATTGTTATTATAGTTATTATTGTTATTATTGTTGTTATTGTTATTGTTGTTATTATTCTTATTATTGTTGTTATTGTTATTATTGTTATTATTGTTATTATTGTTATTATTGTTCTTATTGCTATTATTGTTATTATTGTTATTATTGTTATTAGTGTTATTAATGTTATTAACGTTACTGTTGTTATTGTTGTTATTGTTGTTATTATTTTTAATATAGTTATTGAAGTTATTATTGTTATTGTTGTTATTGTTGTTATTATTGTTATTATTGCTATTATTATTACTATTGTTATTAATGTTATATTGTTATTATTTTTATTGTTGTTATTGTTGTTATTGTTGTTATTATTGTTATTTTTGTTATTGTTTTTATTATTGTTATTGTTGTTATTGTTTTTATTATTGTTATATTTGTTATTATTATTATTATTGTTATTAATGTTATATTGTAATTATTGTTATTGTTTTTATTGTTGTTATTATTGTTATTGTTGTTATTATTGTTGTTATTGTATTTATGGTTATTGTTGTAATTATTGTTATTGTTGTTATTGTTGTTATTGTTGTTGTTATTGTTGCTATTGTTGTTATTGTTATTGTTGTTATTATTGTTATTGTTGTTATTGTTATTATTGTTATTATTGTTATTATTGTTATTGTTATTGTTATTATTGTTATTATTGTTATTATTGTTATTATTGTTCTTATTGCTATTATTGTTATTATGTTATTATTGTTTTTAGTGTTATTAATGATATTATCGTAATTGTTGTTATTTTTGTTATTGTTGTTATTATTATTATTATAGTTATTGTTGTTATTATTGTTATTGTTGTTATTGTTGTTATTATTGTTATTATTGTTATTATTATTATTATTATTATTAATGTTAAATTGTAATTATTGTTAATGTGGTTATTATTGTTATTGTTGTTATTGTTGTTATTGTTGTTGTTATTGTTGTTATTGTTGTTATCTTTGTTATTATTGTTATTATTGTTATTGTTGTTATTGTTGTTATTGTTGTTATTGTTGTTATTGTTGTTATTGTTTTTATTATTGTTATTGTTGTTATTGTTGTTATTATTTTATTTTTATTGTTGTTATTATTCTTATTATTATTGTTATTGTTGTTATTGTTGTTATTATTGTTATTATTGTTATTATTATTATTATTATTATTAATGTTAAATTGTAATTATTGTTAATGTGGTTATTATTGTTATTGTTGTTATTGTTGTTATTGTTGTTGTTATTGTTGTTATTGTTGTTATCTTTGTTATTATTGTTATTATTGTTATTGTTGTTATTGTTGTTATTGTTGTTATTGTTGTTATTGTTGTTATTATTTTTATTATTGTTATTGTTGTTATTGTTGTTATTATTGTTACTGTTGTTATTGATGTTGTTAATGTTATTGTTGTTATTGTTGTTATTATTTTATTTTTATTGTTGTTATTATTCTTATTATTATTGTTATTGTTGTTACTGTTATTGTGGTTATTATTCTTATTATTGTTGTTATTGTTATTATTGTTATTATTATTATTGTTATTGTTGTTATTATTGTTATTGTTATTGTTATTGCTATGGTTATTATTATTATTGTTGTTATTATTGTTATTATTGTTTTTATTGTTATTATTGTTATTATTATTATTGTTAATGTTGTTATTATTGTTATTATTGTTATTATTGTTATTATTGTTGTTATTGTTATTGTTGTTATTATTCTTATTATTATTGTTATTGTTATTATTGTTATTATTGATATTATTGTTATTATTGTTATTATTGTTATTGTTATTGCTATTATTGTTATTATTGTTATTATTGTTATTATTGTTCTTATTGCTATTATTGTTATTATTGTTATTAGTGTTATTAATGTTATTATCGTTATTGTTGTTATTGTTGTTATTGTTGTTAATATTGTTATTGTTGTTATTGTAGTTATTATTGTTATTATTGTTGTCATTGTTATTGTTGTTATTATTGTTATTGTTATTGTTGTTATTATTATTGTTATTATTGTTATTGCTGTTATTGTTGATATTATTGTTATTATTGTTATTATTGTCATTATATTTATTGTTATTGTTATTGTTGTTATTATTGCTATTGTTGTTATTGTTATTGTTATTGTTATTATTATTATTGTTGTTATTGTTATTATTATTATTATTGTTTTTGTTATTGTTGTTATTATGGATATTGTTATTGTTATTATTGTTATTATTGTTATTATTCTTGTTATTGTTATTGTTGTTATTATTCTTATTATTTTTGTTATTGTTATTATTGTTATTATTGTTATTGTTGTTATTGTTGTTATTGTTGTTATTGTTTTTATTATTGTTATTGTTGTTATTGTTGTTATTATTGTTATTATTGTTGTTATTGTTAATGTGGTTACTATTGTTATTGTTGTTATTGTTGTTATTGTTGTTATTGTTGTTATTGTTGTTGTTAATGTTGTTATTGTTGTTATCTTTGTTATTATTGTTATTGTTGTTATTGTTGTTATTATTGTTATTGTTGTTATTGATGTTGTTAATGTTATTGTTGTTATTGTTGTTATTATTTTATTTTTATTGTTGTTACTATTCTTATTATTATTGTTATTGTTATTATTGTTATTGTTGTTATTATTGTTATTATTTTTATTATTGTTATTATTGTTCTTATTGCTATTATTGTTATTATTGTTATTATTGTTATTAGTGTTATTAATGTTATTAACGTTACTGTTGTTATTGTTGTTATTGTTGTTATTATTTTTAATATAGTTATTGAAGTTATTATTGTTATTGTTGTTATTATTGTTATTCTTGTTATTGTTGTTATTATTGTTAATATTGTTATTATTGTTATTGTTATTGTTATTGTTGTTATTATTGTTATTATTGTTATTAATGTTATTATTGTTATTTTTGTTATTGTTGTTATTGTTGTTATTTTTGTTGTTATTGTTATTGTTGTTATTATTGTTATTATTGTTATTATTGTTATTGTTGTTATTGTTGTTATTGTTAATGTTGTTATTATTGTTATTGTTATTGTTGTTATTATTCTTATTATTATTGTTATTTTTATTATTGTTATTATTGATATTATTGTTATTATTGTTATTATTTTTATTATTGTTATTGTTATTGCTATTATTGTTATTATTGTTATTATAGTTATTATTGTTATTATTGTTGTTATTGTTATTGTTGTTATTATTCTTATTATTATTGTTATTGTTATTATTGTTATTATTGTTATTATTGTTATTATTGTTCTTATTGCTATTATTGTTATTATTGTTATTATTGTTATTAGTGTTATTAATGTTATTAACGTTACTGTTGTTATTGTTGTTATTGTTGTTATTATTTTTAATATAGTTATTGAAGTTATTATTGTTATTGTTGTTATTGTTGTTATTATTGTTATTATTGCTATTATTATTACTATTGTTATTAATGTTATATTGTTATTATTTTTATTGTTGTTATTGTTGTTATTGTTGTTATTATTGTTATTTTTGTTATTGTTTTTATTATTGTTATTGTTGTTATTGTTTTTATTATTGTTATATTTGTTATTATTATTATTATTGTTATTAATGTTATATTGTAATTATTGTTATTGTTGTTATTGTTGTTATTATTGTTATTGTTGTTATTATTGTTGTTATTGTATTTATGGTTATTGTTGTAATTATTGTTATTGTTGTTATTGTTGTTATTGTTGTTGTTATTGTTGTTATTGTTGTTATTATTGTTATTGTTGTTATTATTGCTATTGTTGTTATTGTTATTGTTATTGTTATTATTATTATTGTTGTTATTGTTATTATTATTATTATTGTTTTTGTTATTGTTGTTATTATGGATATTGTTATTGTTATTATTGTTATTATTGTTATTATTCTTGTTATTGTTATTGTTGTTATTATTCTTATTATTTTTGTTATTGTTATTATTGTTATTATTGTTATTGTTGTTATTGTTGTTATTGTTGTTATTGTTTTTATTATTGTTATTGTTGTTATTGTTGTTATTATTGTTATTATTGTTGTTATTGTTAATGTGGTTACTATTGTTATTGTTGTTATTGTTGTTATTGTTGTTATTGTTGTTATTGTTGTTGTTAATGTTGTTATTGTTGTTATCTTTGTTATTATTGTTATTGTTGTTATTGTTGTTATTATTGTTATTGTTGTTATTGATGTTGTTAATGTTATTGTTGTTATTGTTGTTATTATTTTATTTTTATTGTTGTTACTATTCTTATTATTATTGTTATTGTTATTATTGTTATTGTTGTTATTATTGTTATTATTTTTATTATTGTTATTATTGTTCTTATTGCTATTATTGTTATTATTGTTATTATTGTTATTAGTGTTATTAATGTTATTAACGTTACTGTTGTTATTGTTGTTATTGTTGTTATTATTTTTAATATAGTTATTGAAGTTATTATTGTTATTGTTGTTATTATTGTTATTCTTGTTATTGTTGTTATTATTGTTAATATTGTTATTATTGTTATTGTTATTGTTATTGTTGTTATTATTGTTATTATTGTTATTAATGTTATTATTGTTATTTTTGTTATTGTTGTTATTGTTGTTATTTTTGTTGTTATTGTTATTGTTGTTATTATTGTTATTATTGTTATTATTGTTATTGTTGTTATTGTTGTTATTGTTAATGTTGTTATTATTGTTATTGTTATTGTTGTTATTATTCTTTTTATTATTGTTATTTTTATTATTGTTATTATTGATATTATTGTTATTATTGTTATTATTTTTATTATTGTTATTGTTATTGCTATTATTGTTATTATTGTTATTATAGTTATTATTGTTATTATTGTTGTTATTGTTATTGTTGTTATTATTCTTATTATTATTGTTATTGTTATTATTGTTATTATTGTTATTATTGTTATTATTGTTCTTATTGCTATTATTGTTATTATTGTTATTATTGTTATTAGTGTTATTAATGTTATTAACGTTACTGTTGTTATTGTTGTTATTGTTGTTATTATTTTTAATATAGTTATTGAAGTTATTATTGTTATTGTTGTTATTGTTGTTATTATTGTTATTATTGCTATTATTATTACTATTGTTATTAATGTTATATTGTTATTATTTTTATTGTTGTTATTGTTGTTATTGTTGTTATTATTGTTATTTTTGTTATTGTTTTTATTATTGTTATTGTTGTTATTGTTTTTATTATTGTTATATTTGTTATTATTATTATTATTGTTATTAATGTTATATTGTAATTATTGTTATTGTTGTTATTGTTGTTATTATTGTTATTGTTGTTATTATTGTTGTTATTGTATTTATGGTTATTGTTGTAATTATTGTTATTGTTGTTATTGTTGTTATTGTTGTTGTTATTGTTGTTATTGTTGTTATTGTTATTGTTGTTATTATTGTTATTGTTGTTATTGTTATTATTGTTATTATTGTTATTATTGTTATTGTTATTGTTATTATTGTTATTATTGTTATTATTGTTATTATTGTTCTTATTGCTATTATTGTTATTATGTTATTATTGTTATTAGTGTTATTAATGTTATTATCGTAATTGTTGTTATTGTTGTTATTGTTGTTATTATTATTATTATAGTTATTGTTGTTATTATTGTTATTGTTGTTATTGTTGTTATTATTGTTATTATTGTTATTATTATTATCATTATTATTAATGTTAAATTGTAATTATTGTTAATGTGGTTATTATTGTTATTGTTGTTATTGTTGTTATTGTTGTTGTTATTGTTGTTATTGTTGTTATCTTTGTTATTATTGTTATTATTGTTATTGTTGTTATTGTTGTTATTGTTGTTATTGTTGTTATTGTTGTTATTGTTTTTATTATTGTTATTGTTGTTATTGTTGTTATTATTGTTATTGTTGTTATTGATGTTGTTAATGTTATTGTTGTTATTGTTGTTATTATTTTATTTTTATTGTTGTTATTATTCTTATTATTATTGTTATTGTTGTTATTGTTGTTATTATTGTTATTATTGTTATTATTATTATTATTATTATTAATGTTAAATTGTAATTATTGTTAATGAGGTTATTATTGTTATTGTTGTTATTGTTGTTATTGTTGTTGTTATTGTTGTTATTGTTGTTATCTTTGTTATTATTGTTATTATTGTTATTGTTGTTATTGTTGTTATTGTTGTTATTGTTGTTATTGTTGTTATTATTTTTATTATTGTTATTGTTGTTATTGTTGTTATTATTGTTATTGTTGTTATTGATGTTGTTAATGTTATTGTTGTTATTGTTGTTATTATTTTATTTTTATTGTTGTTATTATTCTTATTATTATTGTTATTGTTGTTACTGTTATTGTGGTTATTATTCTTATTATTGTTGTTATTGTTATTATTGTTATTATTATTATTGTTATTTTTGTTATTATTGTTATTGTTATTGTTATTGCTATGGTTATTATTATTATTGTTGTTATTATTGTTATTATTGTTTTTATTGTTATTATTGTTATTATTATTATTGTTAATGTTGTTATTATTGTTATTGTTATTGTTATTATTGTTATTATTGTTATTATTGTTGTTATTGTTATTGTTGTTATTATTCTTATTATTATTGTTATTGTTATTATTGTTATTATTGATATTATTGTTATTATTGTTATTATTGTTATTATTGTTATTATTGTTATTGTTATTGCTATTATTGTTATTATTGTTATTATTGTTATTATTGTTCTTATTGCTATTATTGTTATTATTGTTATTAGTGTTATTAATGTTATTATCGTTATTGTTGTTATTGTTGTTATTGATGTTAATATTGTTATTGTTGTTATTGTAGTTATTATTGTTATTATTGTTGTTATTGTTATTGTTGTTATTATTGTTATTGTTATTGTTGTTATTATTATTGTTATTATTGTTATTGCTGTTATTGTTGATATTATTGTTATTATTGTTATTATTGTCATTATATTTATTGTTATTGTTATTGTTGTTATTATTGCTATTGTTGTTATTGTTATTGTTATTGTTATTATTATTATTGTTGTTATTGTTATTATTATTATTATTGTTTTTGTTATTGTTGTTATTATGGATATTGTTATTGTTATTATTGTTATTATTGTTATTATTGTTGTTATTGTTATTGTTGTTATTATTCTTATTATTTTTGTTATTGTTATTATTGTTATTATTGTTATTGTTGTTATTGTTGTTATTGTTGTTATTGTTTTTATTATTGTTATTGTTGTTATTGTTGTTATTATTGTTATTATTGTTGTTATTGTTAATGTGGTTATTATTGTTATTGTTGTTATTGTTGTTATTGTTGTTATTGTTGTTATTGTTGTTGTTATTGTTGTTATTGTTGTTATCTTTGTTATTATTGTTATTGTTGTTATTATTGTTATTGTTGTTATTGTTGTTATTATTGTTCTTATTGTTATTGTTGTTATTATTGTTATTGTTCCTATTGTTGTTATTGATGTTATTGTTATTGTTGTTATTATTGTTATTGTTGTTATTGTTATTATTGTTATTATTGTTATTATTGTTATTATTGTTATTATTGTTATTGTTATTGTTGTTATTATTTTTATTGTTATTGTTGTTATTATTGTTATTGTTATTGTTATTATTGTTATTATTGTTATTATTGTTATTATTGTTATTATTGTTATTGTTATTGGTATTATTGTTATTATTGTTATTATTGTTATTATTGTTCTTATTGCTATTATTGTTATTATTGTTATTAGTGTTATTAATGTTATTATCGTTATTGTTGTTATTGTTGTTATTGTTGTTATAATTGTTATTAATGTTGTTATTGTTAATGTGGTTATTATTGTTATTGTTGTTATTATTGCTATTATTGTTGTTATTGTTATTGTTGTTATTATTCTTAATGTTGTTATTGTTATTAGAGTTATTATTGTTATTATTGTTATTGTTATTGTTATTATAGTTATTATTGCTATTGTTGTTATTGTTGTTATTGTTATTGTTGTTATTATTGTTATTGTTGTTATTGTTATTATTGTTATTATTGTTATTATTGTTATTATTGTTATTGTTATTGTTATTATTGTTATTATTGTTATTATTGTTATTATTGTTCTTATTGCTATTATTGTTATTATTGTTATTAGTGTTATTAATGTTATTATCGGTATTGTTGTTATTGTTGTTATTGTTGTTGTAATTGTTATTAATGTTGTTATTGTTAATGTGGTTATTATTGTTATTGTTGTTATTATTGCTATTATTGTTGTTATTGTTATTGTTGTTATTATTCTTAATGTTGTTATTGTTATTAGAGTTATTATTGTTATTATTGTTATTGTTATTGTTATTATAGTTATTATTGCTATTGTTGTTATTGTTGTTATTGTTATTGTTGTTATTATTGTTATTGTTGTTATTGTTATTATTGTTATTATTGTTATTATTGTTATTATTGTTATTGTTATTGTTATTATTGTTATTATTGTTATTATTGTTATTATTGTTCTTATTGCTATTATTGTTATTATTGTTATTAGTGTTATTAATGTTATTATCGGTATTGTTGTTATTGTTTTTATTATTGTTATTGTTGTTATTGTTGTTATTATTGTTATTGTTGTTATTGATGTTGTTAATGTTATTGTTGTTATTGTTGTTATTATTTTATTTTTATTGTTGTTATTATTCTTATTATTATTGTTATTGTTATTATTGTTATTGTTGTTATTATTGTTATTATTGTTGTTATTGTTATTATTGTTGTTATTGTTATTATTGTTATTGTTGTTATTGTTGTCATTGTTGTTAATGTTGTTATTGTTGTTATCTTTGTTATTATTGTTATTATTGTTATTGTTGTTATTGTTGTTATTGTTGTTATTGTTGTTATTGTTGTTATTGTTTTATTATTGTTATTGTTGTTTTTGTTGTTATTATTGTTATTGTTGTTATTGATGTTGTTAATGTTATTGTTGTTATTGTTGTTATTATTTTATTTTTATTGTTGTTACTATTCTTATTATTATTGTCATAGTTGTTACTGTTATTGTGGTTATTATTCTTATTATTGTTGTTATTGTTATTATTGATATTATTATTATTGTTATTGTTGTTATTATTAATATTGTTATTGTTATTATTGTTATTATTGTTATTATTGTTATTATTGTTATTATTGTTATTGTTATTGTTATTATTGTTATTATTGTTATTATTGTTATTATTGTTCTTATTGCTATTATTGTTATTATTGTTATTATTGCTACTAGTGTTATTAATGTTATTAACGTTACTGTTGTTATTGTTGTTATTGTTGTTATTATTTTTAATATAGTTATTGAAGTTATTATTGTTATTGTTGTTGTTATTGTTATTATTGTTATTGTTGTTATTATTGTTATTATTGTTATTATTGTTATTGTTATTGTTATTATTGTTATTATTGTTATTATTGTTATTAATGTTATTATTGTTATTTTTGTTATTGTTGTTATTGTTGTTATTTTTGTTGTTATTGTTATTGTTGTTATTATTATTATTATTGTTATTATTGTTATTAATGTTATTATTGTTATTTTTGTTATTGTTGTTATTGTTGTTATTGTTGTTATTGTTGTTATTGTTGTTATTGTTTTATTATTGTTATTGTTGTTTTTGTTGTTATTATTGTTATTGTTGTTATTGATGTTGTTAATGTTATTGTTGTTATTGTTGTTATTATTTTATTTTTATTGTTGTTACTATTCTTATTATTATTGTTATTGTTGTTACTGTTATTGTGGTTATTATTCTTATTATTGTTGTTATTGTTATTATTGATATTATTATTATTGTTATTGTTGTTATTATTAATATTGTTATTGTTATTATTGTTATTATTGTTATTATTGTTATTATTGTTATTATTGTTATTGTTATTGTTATTATTGTTATTATTGTTATTATTGTTATTATTGTTCTTATTGCTATTATTGTTATTATTGTTATTATTGTTACTAGTGTTATTAATGTTATTAACGTTACTGTTGTTATTGTTGTTATTGTTGTTATTATTTTTAATATAGTTATTGAAGTTATTATTGTGAATGTTGTTGTTATTGTTATTCTTGTTATTGTTGTTATTATTGTTATTATTGTTATTATTGTTATTGTTATTGTTATTATTGTTATTATTGTTATTATTGTTATTATTGTTATTATTGTTTTTTTTGTTATTGTTGTTATTGTTGTTATTTTTGTTGTTATTGTTATTGTTGTTATTATTGTTATTATTGTTATTATTGTTATTAATGTTATTATTGTTATTTTTGTTAATGTTGTTATTGTTGTTATTTTTGTTGTTATTGTTATTATTCTTATTATTATTGTTATTGTTATTATTGTTATTATTGATATTATTGTTATTATTGTTATTATTTTTATTATTGTTATTGTTATTGTTATTATTGTCATTATTGTTAATATAGTTATTATTGTTATTATTGTTGTTATTGTTATTGTTGTTATTATTCTTATTATTGTTGTTATTGTTATTGTAGTTATTATTGTTATTGTTATTGTTATTATTGTTATTATTGTTATTATTGTTGTTATTGTTATTGTTGTTATTATTCTTATTATTGTTGTTATTGTTATTATTGTTATTATTGTTCTTATTGCTATTATTGTTATTATGTTATTATTGTTATTAGTGTTATTAATGTTATTACCGTAATTGTTGTTATTGTTGTTATTGTTGTTTTTATTTTTATTATAGTTATTGTTGTTATTATTGTTATTGTTGTTATTGTTGTTATTATTGTTATTATTGTTATTATTATTATTATTATTATTAATGTTAAATTGTAATTATTGTTAATGTGGTTATTATTGTTATTGTTGTTATTGTTGTTGTTATTGTTGTTATTGTTGTTATCTTTGTTATTATTGTTATTATTGTTATTGTTGTTATTGTTGTTATTGTTGTTATTGTTGTTATTGTTGTTATTGTTTTTATTATTGTTATTGTTGTTATTGTTGTTATTATTGTTATTGTTTTTATTGATGTTGTTAATGTTATTGTTGTTATTGTTGTTATTATTTTATTTTTATTGTTGTTATTATTCTTATTAGTATTGTTATTGTTATTATTGTTATTGTTGTTATTATTGTTATTATTGTTGTTATTGTTATTGTTATTATTGTTATTGTTATTGTTATTATTGTTATTATTGTTATTATTGTTATTATTGTTATTATTGTTCTTATTGCTATTATTGTTATTATTGTTATTAGTGTTATTAATGTTATTATCGGTATTGTTGTTATTGTTGTTATTGTTGTTATTATTTTTATTATAGTTATTGTAGTTATTATTGTTATTGTTGTTATTGTTGTTATTATTGTTATTATTGTTATTATTGTTATTATTATTATTATTGTTATTAATGTTATATTGTTATTATTGTTATTATTGTTATTGTTATAGTTATTATTATTATTGTTGTTATTATTGTTATTATTATTATTATTGTTATTGTTGTTATTATTGTTATTATTGTTATTATTGATATTATTATTATTATTATTATTATTATTATTATTATTATTATTATTATTATTATTATTATTATCCTAATTGTTATTAATGTTTTTATTATTATTGTTATTATTATTTTTGTTGTTATTGGTGTTGTTGTTATTAAGATTATTATTATTATTATTATTATTATTATTGTTATTATTGTTATTGTTGTTATTATTTGTAATTAATGTTATTATTGTTATTATTGTTTTTATTGTTATTATTGTTATTATTGTTATTATTGTTATTGCTATTGTTAGTATTATTATTGTTGTTATTATTGTTATTATTGTTATTATTGTTATTATTGTTATTATTATTATTGTTATTGTTATTGTTATTGTTATTATTGTTATTATTGTTATTATTGTTATTATTGTTGTTATTGTTATTGTTGATATTATTCTTATTATTGTTGTTATTGTTATTATTGTTATTATTGTTATTATTGTTATTATTGTTCTTATTGTTATTATTGTTATTATTGTTATTAATGTTATTATCGTTATTGTTGTTATTGTTGTCATTGTTGTTAATGTTGTTATTATTGTTATTGTTGTTATTGTTGATATTATTGTTATTTTCGTTATTATTGTTATTATTGTTATTGTTGTTATAATTGTTATTATTGTTATTATTGTTATTATTGTGACTGTTATTGTTATTATTATTATTGTTGTTATTATTGTTATTATTGTTATTATTGTTATTATTGTTATTATTGTTATTATTGTCATTATTGTTATTGTTATTGTTATTGTTGTTATTGTTATTGTTGTTATTGTTATTGCTATTGTTTTTATTATTATTATTGTTATTATTGTTATTATTGTTATTGTTGTTATTATTGTTATTATTGTTATTATTGTTATTATTGTTATTATTTCTATTATTGTTATTGTTATTGCTATTATTGTTATTATTGTTATTATAGTTATTATTGTTATTATTGTTGTTATTGTTATTTTTGTTATTATTCTTATTATTGTTGTTATTGTTATTATTGTTATTATTGTTATTATTGTTTTTATTGTTCTTATTGCTATTATTGTTATTATTGTTATTATTGTTATTAGTGTTATTAATGTTATTAACGTTACTGTTGTTATTGTTGTTATTGTTGTTATTATTTTTAATATAGTTATTGAAGTTATTATTGTTATTGTTGTTATTGTTGTTATTATTGTTATTATTGCCATTATTATTACTATTGTTATTAATGTTATATTGTTATTATTTTTATTGTTGTTATTGTTGTTATTGTTGTTATTATTGTTATTTTTGTTATTGTTTCTATTATTGTTATTGTTGTTATTGTTTTTATTATTGTTATATTTGTTATTATTATTATTATTGTTATTAATGTTATATTGTAATTATTGTTATTGTTGTTATTGTTGTTATTATTGTTATTGTTGTTATTATTGTTGTTATTGTATTTATGGTTATTGTTGTAATTATTGTTATTGTTGTTATTGTTGTTATTGTTGTTGTTATTGTTGTTATTGTTGTTATTGTTATTGTTGTTATTATTGTTATTGTTGTTATTGTTATTATTGTTATTATTGTTATTATTGTTATTGTTATTGTTATTATTGTTATTATTGTTATTATTGTTATTATTGTTCTTATTGCTATTATTGTTATTATGTTATTATTGTTATTAGTGTTATTAATGTTATTATCGTAATTGTTGTTATTGTTGTTATTGTTGTTATTATTATTATTATAGTTATTGTTGTTATTATTGTTATTGTTGTTATTGTTGTTATTATTGTTATTATTGTTATTATTATTATTATTATTATTAATGTTAAATTGTAATTATTGTTAATGTGGTTATTATTGTTATTGTTGTTATTGTTGTTATTGTTGTTGTTATTGTTGTTATTGTTGTTATCTTTGTTATTATTGTTATTATTGTTATTGTTGTTATTGTTGTTATTGTTGTTATTGTTGTTATTGTTGTTATTATTTTTATTATTGTTATTGTTGTTATTGTTGTTATTATTGTTATTGTTGTTATTGATGTTGTTAATGTTATTGTTGTTATTGTTTTATTATTTTATTTTTATTGTTGTTATTATTCTTATTATTATTGTTATTGTTGTTACTGTTATTGTGGTTATTATTCTTATTATTGTTGTTATTGTTATTATTGTTATTATTATTATTGTTATTGTTGTTATTATTGTTATTGTTATTGTTATTGCAATGGTTATTATTATTATTGTTGTTATTATTGTTATTATTGTTTTTATTGTTATTGCAATGGTTATTATTATTATTGTTGTTATTATTGTTATTATTGTTTTTATTGTTATTATTGTTATTATTGTTATTATTGTTATTATTGTTGTTATTGTTATTGTTGTTATTATTCTTATTATTATTGTTATTGTTATTATTGTTATTATTGATATTATTGTTATTATTGTTATTATTGTTATTATTGTTATTATTGTTATTGTTATTGCTATTATTGTTATTATTGTTATTATTGTTATTATTGTTCTTTTTGCTATTATTGTTATTATTGTTATTAGTGTTATTAATGTTATTATCGTTATTGTTGTTATTGTTGTTATTGTTGTTAATATTGTTATTGTTGTTATTGTAGTTATTATTGTTATTATTGTTGTTATTGTTATTGTTGTTATTATTGTTATTGTTATTGTTGTTATTATTATTGTTATTATTGTTATTGCTGTTATTGTTGATATTATTGTTATTATTGTTATTATTGTCATTATATTTATTGTTATTGTTATTGTTGTTATTATTGCTATTGTTGTTATTGTTATTGTTATTGTTATTATTATTATTGTTGTTATTGTTATTATTATTATTATTGTTTTTGTTATTGTTGTTATTATGGATATTGTTATTGTTATTATTGTTATTATTGTTATTATTTTTGTTATTGTTATTGTTGTTATTATTCTTATTATTTTTGTTATTGTTATTATTGTTATTATTGTTATTGTTGTTATTGTTGTTATTGTTGTTATTGTTTTTATTATTGTTATTGTTGTTATTGTTGTTATTATTGTTATTATTGTTGTTATTGTTAATGTGGTTATTATTGTTATTGTTGTTATTGTTGTTATTGTTGTTATTGTTGTTATTGTTGTTGTTATTGTTGTTATTGTTGTTATCTTTGTTATTATTGTTATTGTTGTTATTATTGTTATTGTTGTTATTGTTGTTATTATTGTTCTTATTGTTATTGTTGTTATTATTGTTATTGTTGCTATTGTTGTTATTGATGTTATTGTTATTGTTGTTATTATTGTTATTGTTGTTATTGTTATTATTGTTATTATTGTTATTATTGATATTATTGTTATTATTGTTATTGTTATTGTTGTTATTATTTTTATTGTTATTGTTGTTATTATTGTTATTGTTATTGTTATTATTGTTATTATTGTTATTATTGTTATTATTGTTATTGTTATTGCTATTATTGTTATTATTGTTATTATTGTTATTATTGTTCTTATTGCTATTATTGTTATTATTGTTATTAGTGTTATTAATGTTATTATCGTTATTGTTGTTATTGTTGTTATTGTTGTTATAATTGTTATTATTGTTGTTATTGTTAATGTGGTTATTATTGTTATTGTTGTTATTATTGCTATTATTGTTGTTATTGTTATTGTTGTTATTATTGTTATTGTTGTTATTGTTATTAGAGTTATTATTGTTATTATTGTTATTGTTATTGTTATTATAGTTATTATTGCTATTGTTGTTATTGTTGTTATTGTTATTGTTGTTATTATTGTTATTGTTGTTATTGTTATTATTGTTATTATTGTTATTATTGTTATTATTGTTATTGTTATTGTTATTATTGTTATTATTGTTATTATTGTTATTATTGTTCTTATTGCTATTATTGTTATTATTGTTATTAGTGTTATTAATGTTATTATCGGTATTGTTGTTATTGTTTTTATTATTGTTATTGTTGTTATTGTTGTTATTGTTGTTTTTGTTGTTATTATTGTTATTGTTGTTATTGATGTTGTTAATGTTATTGTTGTTATTGTTGTTATTATTTTATTTTTATTGTTGTTACTATTCTTATTATTATTGTTATTGTTGTTACTGTTATTGTGGTTATTATTCTTATTATTGTTGTTATTGTTATTATTGATATTATTATTATTGTTATTGTTGTTATTATTAATATTGTTATTGTTATTATTGTTATTATTGTTATTATTGTTATTGTTATTGTTATTATTGTTATTATTGTTATTATTGTTATTATTGTTCTTATTGCTATTATTGTTATTATTGTTATTATTGTTACTAGTGTTATTATTGTTATTAATGTTATTATTGTTATTTTTGTTATTGTTGTTATTGTTGTTATTTTTGTTGTTATTGTTATTATTCTTATTATTATTGTTATCGTTATTATTGTTATTATTGATATTATTGTTATTATTGTTATTATTTTTATTATTGTTATTGTTATTGTTATTATTGTTATTATTGTTATTATAGTTATTATTGTTATTATTGTTGTTATTGTTATTGTTGTTATTATTCTTATTATTGTTGTTATTGTTATTGTTGTTATTATTGTTATTGTTATTGTTATTATTGTTATTATTGTTATTATTGTTGTTATTGTTATTGTTGTTATTATTCTTATTATTGTTGTTATTGTTATTATTGTTATTATTGTTCTTATTGCTATTATTGTTATTATGTTATTATTGTTATTAGTGTTATTAATGTTATTATCGTAATTGTTGTTATTGTTGTTATTGTTGTTTTTATTGTTATTATTGTTATTGTTGTTATTATTGTTATTGTTGTTATTGTTGTTATTATTGTTATTATTGTTATTATTATTATTATTATTATTAATGTTAAATTGTAATTATTGTTAATGTGGTCATTATTGTTATTGTTGTTATTGTTGTTGTTATTGTTGTTATTGTTGTTATCTTTGTTATTATTTTTATTATTGTTATTGTTGTTATTGTTGTTATTGTTGTTATTGTTGTTATTGTTGTTATTGTTTTTATTATAGTTATTGTTGTTATTGTTGTTATTATTGTTATTGTTGTTATTGATGTTGTTAATGTTATTGTTGTTATTGTTGTTATTATTTTATTTTTATTGTTGTTATTATTCTTATTATTATTGTTATTGTTATTATTGTTATTGTTGTTATTATTGTTATTATTGTTGTTATTGTTATTGTTATTATTGTTATTGTTATTGTTATTATTGTTATTATTGTTATTATTGTTATTATTGTTATTATTGTTCTTATTGCTATTATTGTTATTATTGTTATTAGTGTTATTAATGTTATTATCGGTATTGTTGTTATTGTTGTTATTGTTGTTATTATTTTTATTATAGTTATTGTAGTTATTATTGTTATTGTTGTTATTATTGTTATTATTGTTATTATTGTTATTATTATTATTATTGTTATTAATGTTATATTGTTATTATTGTTATTATTGTTATTGTTATTGTTATTATTATTATTGTTGTTATTATTGTTATTATTATTATTATTGTTATTATTGTTATTATTTTTATTATTGTTATTGTTATTGTTATTATTGTTATTATTGTTATTATAGTTATTATTGTTATTATTGTTGTTATTGTTATTGTTGTTATTATTCTTATTATTGTTGTTATTGTTATTGTTGTTATTATTGTTATTGTTATTGTTATTATTGTTATTATTGTTATTATTGTTGTTATTGTTATTGTTGTTATTATTCTTATTATTGTTGTTATTGTTATTATTGTTATTATTGTTCTTATTGCTATTATTGTTATTATGTTATTATTGTTATTAGTGTTATTAATGTTATTATCGTTATTGTTGTTATTGTTGTTATTGTTGTTTTTATTTTTATTATAGTTATTGTTGTTATTATTGTTATTGTTGTTATTGTTGTTATTATTGTTATTATTGTTATTATTATTATTATTATTATTAATGTTAAATTGTAATTATTGTTAATGTGGTCATTATTGTTATTGTTGTTATTGTTGTTGTTATTGTTGTTATTGTTGTTATCTTTGTTATTATTTTTATTATTGTTATTGTTGTTATTGTTGTTATTGTTGTTATTGTTGTTATTGTTGTTATTGTTTTTATTATTGTTATTGTTGTTATTGTTGTTATTATTGTTATTGTTGTTATTGATGTTGTTAATGTTATTGTTGTTATTGTTGTTATTATTTTATTTTTATTGTTGTTATTATTCTTATTATTATTGTTATTGTTATTATTGTTATTGTTGTTATTATTGTTATTATTGTTGTTATTGTTATTGTTATTATTGTTATTGTTATTGTTATTATTGTTATTATTGTTATTATTGTTATTATTGTTATTATTGTTCTTATTGCTATTATTGTTATTATTGTTATTAGTGTTATTAATGTTATTATCGGTATTGTTGTTATTGTTGTTATTGTTGTTATTATTTTTATTATAGTTATTGTAGTTATTATTGTTATTGTTGTTATTATTGTTATTATTGTTATTATTGTTATTATTATTATTATTGTTATTAATGTTATATTGTTATTATTGTTATTATTGTTATTGTTATTGTTATTATTATTATTGTTGTTATTATTGTTATTATTATTATTATTGTTATTGTTGTTATTATTGTTATTATTGTTATTATTGATATTATTATTATTATTATTATTATTATTATTATTATTATTATTATTATTATTATTATCCTAATTGTTATTAATGTTTTTATTATTATTGTTATTATTATTTTTGTTGTTATTGGTGTTGTTGTTATTAATATTATTATTATTATTATTATTATTATTATTGTTATTATTGTTATTGTTGTTATTATTTGTAATTAATGTTATTATTGTTATTATTGTTTTTATTGTTATTATTGTTATTATTGTTATTATTGTTATTGCTATTGTTAGTATTATTATTGTTGTTATTATTATTATTATTGTTATTATTGTTATTATTGTTATTATTATTATTGTTATTGTTATTGTTATTGTTATTATTGTTATTATTGTTATTATTGTTATTATTGTTGTTATTGTTATTGTTGTTATTATTCTTATTATTGTTGTTATTGTTATTATTGTTATTATTGTTATTATTGTTATTATTGTTCTTATTGTTATTATTGTTATTATTGTTATTAATGTTATTATCGTTATTGTTGTTATTGTTGTCATTGTTGTTAATGATGTTATTATTGTTATTGTTGTTATTGTTGATATTATTGTTATTTTCGTTATTATTGTTATTATTGTTATTGTTGTTATAATTGTTATTATTGTTATTATTGTTATTATTGTGACTGTTATTGTTATTATTATTATTGTTGTTATTATTGTTATTATTGTTATTATTGTTATTATTGTTATTATTGTTATTATTGTCATTATTGTTATTGTTATTGTTATTGTTGTTATTGTTATTGTTGTTATTGTTATTGTTATTGTTATTATTATTATTATTGTTATTATTGTTATTATTGTTATGATTGTTATTGTTGTTATTGTTGATATTATTGTTATTATTATTGTTATTATTGTTATTATTGTTATTATTGTTACTGTTATTGTTATTATTGTTATTATTTTTATTATTGTTATTATTGTTCTTATTGCTATTATTGTTATTATTGTTATTATTGTTAATAGTGTTATTAATGTTATTATCGTTATTGTTGTTATTGTTGTTATTATTTTTATTATAGTTATTGTTGTTATTATTGTTATTGTTGTTATTGTTGTTATTGTTGTTATTATTGTTATTATTGTTATTATTATTATTATTATTAACGTTATATTGTTATTATTGTTATTGTTGTTATTGTTGTTATTGTTGTTATTGTTTTTATTATTGTTATTGTTGTTATTGTTGTTATTATTGTTATTATTGTTGTTATTGTTAATGTGGATATTATTGTTATTGTTGTTATTGTTGTTATTGTTGTTGTTATTGTTGTTATTGTTGTTATTGTTATTGTTCTTATTATTATTGTTATTGTTGTTATTGTTGTTATTATTGTTACTATTGTTACTATTGTTATTGTTGTTAATATTGTTATTTTTGTTTTTGTTGTTATTGTTGTTATTGTTGTCATTGTTGTTATTGTTGTTATTGTTGTTATTATTGTTATTATTGTTATTGTTATTGTTATTAATGTTATTATTGTTATTATTGTTATTATTGTTCTTATTGCTATTATTGTTATTATTGTTATTAGTGTTATTAATGTTATTATCGTTATTGTTTTTATTGTTGTTATTGTTGATATTAATTTTATTATAGTTATTTTTGTTATTATTGTTATTGTTGTTATTGTTGTTATTATTGTTATTATTGTTATTATTATTATTATTATTATTAATGTTAAATTGTAATTATTATTAATGTGGTTATTATTGTTATTGTTGTTATTGTTGTTGTTATTGTTGTTATTGTTGTTATCTTTGTTATTATTTTTATTATTGTTATTGTTGTTATTGTTGTTATTGTTGTTATTGTTGTTATTGTTGTTATTGTTTTTATTATTGTTATTGTTGTTATTGTTGTTATTATTGTTATTGTTGTTATTGATGTTGTTAATGTTATTGTTGTTATTGTTGTTATTATTTTATTTTTATTGTTGTTATTATTCTTATTATTATTGTTATTGTTATTATTGTTATTGTTGTTATTATTGTTATTATTTTTGTTATTGTTATTGTTATTATTGTTATTGTTATTGTTATTATTGTTATTATTGTTATTATTGTTATTATTGTTATTATTGTTCTTATTGCTATTATTGTTATTATTGTTATTAGTGTTATTAATGTTATTGTCGGTATTGTTGTTATTGTTGTTATTGTTGTTATTATTTTTATTATAGTTATTGTAGTTATTATTGTTATTGTTGTTATTATTGTTATTATTGTTATTATTGTTATTATTATTATTATTGTTATTAATGTTATATTGTTATTATTGTTATTATTGTTATTGTTATTGTTATTATTATTATTGTTGTTATTATTGTTATTATTATTATTATTGTTATTGTTGTTATTATTGTTATTATTGTTATTATTGATATTATTATTATTATTATTATTATTATTATTATTATTATTATTATTATTATTATTATCCTAATTGTTATTAATGTTTTTATTGTTATTGTTATTATTATTTTTGTTGTTATTGGTGTTGTTGTTATTAATATTATTATTATTATTATTATTATTATTGTTATTATTGTTATTGTTGTTATTATTTGTAATTAATGTTATTATTGTTATTATTGTTTTTATTGTTATTATTGTTATTATTGTTATTATTGTTATTGCTATTGTTAGTATTATTATTGTTGTTATTATTGTTATTATTGTTATTATTGTTATTATTGTTATTATTATTATTGTTATTGTTATTGTTATTGTTATTATTGTTATTATTGTTATTATTGTTATTATTGTTGTTATTGTTATTGTTGTTATTATTCTTATTATTGTTGTTATTGTTATTATTGTTATTATTGTTATTATTGTTATTATTGTTATTGTTGTTATTATTGTTATTATTGTTATTAATGTTATTATCGTTATTGTTGTTATTGTTGTCATTGTTGTTAATGTTGTTATTATTGTTATTGTTGTTATTGTTGATATTATTGTTATTTTCGTTATTATTGTTATTATTGTTATTGTTGTTATTATTGTTATTATTGTTATTATTGTTATTATTGTTATTGTTATTGTTATTATTATTATTGTTGTTATTATTGTTATTATTGTTATTATTGTTATTATTGTTATTATTGTTATTATTGTCATTATTGTTATTGTTATTGTTATTGTTGTTATTGTTATTGTTGTTATTGTTATTGTTATTGTTATTATTATTATTATTGTTATTATTGTTATTATTGTTATTATTGTTATTGTTGTTATTGTTGATATTATTGTTATTATTATTGTTATTATTGTTATTATTGTTATTATTGTTATTGTTATTGTTATTATTGTTATTATTTTTATTATTGTTATTATTGTTCTTATTGCTATAATTGTTATTATTGTTATTATTGTTAATAGTGTTATTAATGTTATTATCGTTATTGTTGTTATTGTTGTTATTATTTTTATTATAGTTATTGTTGTTATTATTGTTATTGTTGTTATTGTTGTTATTGTTGTTATTTTTGTTATTATTGTTATTATTATTATTATTATTAACGTTATATTGTTATTATTGTTATTGTTGTTATTGTTGTTATTGTTTTTATTATTGTTATTGTTGTTATTGTTGTTATTATTGTTAATATTGTTGTTATTGTTAATGTGGATATTATTGTTATTGTTGTTATTGTTGTTATTGTTGTTGTTATTGTTGTTATTGTTGTTATTGTTATTGTTCTTATTATTATTGTTATTGTTGTTATTGTTGTTATTATTGTTACTATTGTTACTATTGTTATTGTTGTTAATATTGTTATTTTTGTTTTTGTTGTTATTGTTGTTATTGATGTCATTGTTGTTATTGTTGTTATTGTTGTTATTATTGTTATTATTGTTATTGTTATTGTTATTAATGTTATTATTGTTATTATTGTTATTATTGTTCTTATTGCTATTATTGTTATTATTGATATTAGTGTTATTAATGTTATTATCGTTATTGTTTTTATTGTTGTTATTGTTGATATTAATTTTATTATAGTTATTTTTGTTATTATTGTTATTGTTGTTATTTTTGTTATTGTTGTTATTGTTGTTATTTTTGTTGTTATTGTTATTGTTGTTATTATTGTTATTATTGTTATTATTGTTATTAATGTTATTATTGTTATTAGTGTTATTAATGTTATTATCGTAATTGTTGTTATTGTTGTTATTGTTGTTTTTATTTTTATTATAGTTATTGTTGTTATTATTGTTATTGTTGTTATTGTTGTTATTATTGTTATTATTGTTATTATTATTATTATTATTATTAATGTTAAATTGTAATTATTGTTAATGTGGTTATTATTGTTATTGTTGTTATTGTTGTTGTTATTGTTGTTATTGTTGTTATCTTTGTTATTATTGTTATTATTGTTATTGTTGTTATTATTGTTATTATTGTTGTTATTGTTATTGTTATTATTGTTATTGTTATTGTTATTATTGTTATTATTGTTATTATTGTTATTATTGTTATTATTGTTCTTATTGCTATTATTGTTATTATTGTTATTAGTGTTATTAATGTTATTATTGTTATTGTTGTTATTGTTGTTATTGTTGTTATTGTTTTTATTATTGTTATTGTTGTTATTGTTGTTATTATTGTTATTATTGTTGTTATTGTTAATGTGGTTATTATTGTTATTGTTGTTATTGTTGTTATTGTTGTTATTGTTGTTATTGTTGTTGTTATTGTTGTTATTGTTGTTATCTTTGTTATTATTGTTATTGTTGTTATTATTGTTATTGTTGTTATTGTTGTTATTATTGTTCTTATTGTTATTGTTGTTATTATTGTTATTGTTCCTATTGTTGTTATTGATGTTATTGTTATTGTTGTTATTATTGTTATTGTTGTTATTGTTATTATTGTTATTATTGTTATTATTGTTATTATTGTTATTATTGTTATTGTTATTGTTGTTATTATTTTTATTGTTATTGTTGTTATTATTGTTATTGTTATTGTTATTATTGTTATTATTGTTATTATTGTTATTATTGTTATTATTGTTATTGTTATTGGTATTATTGTTATTATTGTTATTATTGTTATTATTGTTCTTATTGCTATTATTGTTATTATTGTTATTAGTGTTATTAATGTTATTATCGTTATTGTTGTTATTGTTGTTATTGTTGTTATAATTGTTATTAATGTTGTTATTGTTAATGTGGTTATTATTGTTATTGTTGTTATTATTGCTATTATTGTTGTTATTGTTATTGTTGTTATTATTCTTAATGTTGTTATTGTTATTAGAGTTATTATTGTTATTATTGTTATTGTTATTGTTATTATAGTTATTATTGCTATTGTTGTTATTGTTGTTATTGTTATTGTTGTTATTATTGTTATTGTTGTTATTGTTATTATTGTTATTATTGTTATTATTGTTATTATTGTTATTGTTATTGTTATTATTGTTATTATTGTTATTATTGTTATTATTGTTCTTATTGCTATTATTGTTATTATTGTTATTAGTGTTATTAATGTTATTATCGGTATTGTTGTTATTGTTGTTATTGTTGTTGTAATTGTTATTAATGTTGTTATTGTTAATGTGGTTATTATTGTTATTGTTGTTATTATTGCTATTATTGTTGTTATTGTTATTGTTGTTATTATTCTTAATGTTGTTATTGTTATTAGAGTTATTATTGTTATTATTGTTATTGTTATTGTTATTATAGTTATTATTGCTATTGTTGTTATTGTTGTTATTGTTATTGTTGTTATTATTGTTATTGTTGTTATTGTTATTATTGTTATTATTGTTATTATTGTTATTATTGTTATTGTTATTGTTATTATTGTTATTATTGTTATTATTGTTATTATTGTTCTTATTGCTATTATTGTTATTATTGTTATTAGTGTTATTAATGTTATTATCGGTATTGTTGTTATTGTTTTTATTATTGTTATTGTTGTTATTGTTGTTATTATTGTTATTGTTGTTATTGATGTTGTTAATGTTATTGTTGTTATTGTTGTTATTATTTTATTTTTATTGTTGTTATTATTCTTATTGTTGTTATTGTTATTAGAGTTATTATTGTTATTATTGTTATTGTTATTGTTATTATAGTTATTATTGCTATTGTTGTTATTGTTGTTATTGTTATTGTTGTTATTATTGTTATTGTTGTTATTGTTATTATTGTTATTATTGTTATTATTGTTATTATTGTTATTGTTATTGTTATTATTGTTATTATTGTTATTATTGTTATTATTGTTCTTATTGCTATTATTGTTATTATTGTTATTAGTGTTATTAATGTTATTATCGGTATTGTTGTTATTGTTTTTATTATTGTTATTGTTGTTATTGTTGTTATTGTTGTTTTTGTTGTTATTATTGTTATTGTTGTTATTGATGTTGTTAATGTTATTGTTGTTATTGTTGTTATTATTTTATTTTTATTGTTGTTACTATTCTTATTATTATTGTTATTGTTGTTACTGTTATTGTGGTTATTATTCTTATTATTGTTGTTATTGTTATTATTGATATTATTATTATTGTTATTGTTGTTATTATTAATATTGTTATTGTTATTATTGTTATTATTGTTATTATTGATATTGTTATTGTTATTATTGTTATTATTGTTATTATTGTTATTATTGTTCTTATTGCTATTATTGTTATTATTGTTATTATTGTTACTAGTGTTATTATTGTTATTAATGTTATTATTGTTATTTTTGTTATTGTTGTTATTGTTGTTATTTTTGTTGTTATTGTTATTATTCTTATTATTATTGTTATCGTTATTATTGTTATTATTGATATTATTGTTATTATTGTTATTATTTTTATTATTGTTATTGTTATTGTTATTATTGTTATTATTGTTATTATAGTTATTATTGTTATTATTGTTGTTATTGTTATTGTTGTTATTATTCTTATTATTGTTGTTATTGTTATTGTAGTTATTATTGTTATTGTTATTGTTATTATTGTTATTATTGTTATTATTGTTGTTATTGTTATTGTTGTTATTATTCTTATTATTGTTGTTATTGTTATTATTGTTATTATTGTTCTTATTGCTATTATTGTTATTATGTTATTATTGTTATTAGTGTTATTAATGTTATTATCGTAATTGTTGTTATTGTTGTTATTGTTGTTTTTATTTTTATTATAGTTATTGTTGTTATTATTGTTATTGTTGTTATTGTTGTTATTATTGTTATTATTGTTATTATTATTATTATTATTATTAATGTTAAATTGTAATTATTGTTAATGTGGTCATTATTGTTATTGTTGTTATTGTTGTTGTTATTGTTGTTATTGTTGTTATCTTTGTTATTATTTTTATTATTGTTATTGTTGTTATTGTTGTTATTGTTGTTATTGTTGTTATTGTTGTTATTGTTTTTATTATAGTTATTGTTGTTATTGTTGTTATTATTGTTATTGTTGTTATTGATGTTGTTAATGTTATTGTTGTTATTGTTGTTATTATTTTATTTTTATTGTTGTTATTATTCTTATTATTATTGTTATTGTTATTATTGTTATTGTTGTTATTATTGTTATTATTGTTGTTATTGTTATTGTTATTATTGTTATTGTTATTGTTATTATTGTTATTATTGTTATTATTGTTATTATTGTTATTATTGTTCTTATTGCTATTATTGTTATTATTGTTATTAGTGTTATTAATGTTATTATCGGTATTGTTGTTATTGTTGTTATTGTTGTTATTATTTTTATTATAGTTATTGTAGTTATTATTGTTATTGTTGTTATTATTGTTATTATTGTTATTATTGTTATTATTATTATTATTGTTATTAATGTTATATTGTTATTATTGTTATTATTGTTATTGTTATTGTTATTATTATTATTGTTGTTATTATTGTTATTATTATTATTATTGTTATTATTGTTATTATTTTTATTATTGTTATTGTTATTGTTATTATTGTTATTATTGTTATTATAGTTATTATTGTTATTATTGTTGTTATTGTTATTGTTGTTATTATTCTTATTATTGTTGTTATTGTTATTGTAGTTATTATTGTTATTGTTATTGTTATTATTGTTATTATTGTTATTATTGTTGTTATTGTTATTGTTGTTATTATTCTTATTATTGTTGTTATTGTTATTATTGTTATTATTGTTCTTATTGCTATTATTGTTATTATGTTATTATTGTTATTAGTGTTATTAATGTTATTATCGTAATTGTTGTTATTGTTGTTATTGTTGTTTTTATTTTTATTATAGTTATTGTTGTTATTATTGTTATTGTTGTTATTGTTGTTATTATTGTTATTATTGTTATTATTATTATTATTATTATTAATGTTAAATTGTAATTATTGTTAATGTGGTCATTATTGTTATTGTTGTTATTGTTGTTGTTATTGTTGTTATTGTTGTTATCTTTGTTATTATTTTTATTATTGTTATTGTTGTTATTGTTGTTATTGTTGTTATTGTTGTTATTGTTGTTATTGTTTTTATTATTGTTATTGTTGTTATTGTTGTTATTATTGTTTTTGTTGTTATTGATGTTGTTAATGTTATTGTTGTTATTGTTGTTATTATTTTATTTTTATTGTTGTTATTATTCTTATTATTATTGTTATTGTTATTATTGTTATTGTTGTTATTATTGTTATTATTGTTGTTATTGTTATTGTTATTATTGTTATTGTTATTGTTATTATTGTTATTATTGTTATTATTGTTATTATTGTTATTATTGTTCTTATTGCTATTATTGTTATTATTGTTATTAGTGTTATTAATGTTATTATCGGTATTGTTGTTATTGTTGTTATTGTTGTTATTATTTTTATTATAGTTATTGTAGTTATTATTGTTATTGTTGTTATTATTGTTATTATTGTTATTATTGTTATTATTATTATTATTGTTATTAATGTTATATTGTTATTATTGTTATTATTGTTATTGTTATTGTTATTATTATTATTGTTGTTATTATTGTTATTATTATTATTATTGTTATTGTTGTTATTATTGTTATTATTGTTATTATTGTTATTATTATTATTATTATTATTATTATTATTATTATTATTATTATTATTATTATTATCCTAATTGTTATTAATGTTTTTATTATTATTGTTATTATTATTTTTGTTGTTATTGGTGTTGTTGTTATTAATATTATTATTATTATTATTATTATTATTATTGTTATTATTGTTATTGTTGTTATTATTTGTAATTAATGTTATTATTGTTATTATTGTTTTTATTGTTATTATTGTTATTATTGTTATTATTGTTATTGCTATTGTTAGTATTATTATTGTTGTTATTATTGTTATTATTGTTATTATTGTTATTATTGTTATTATTATTATTGTTATTGTTATTGTTATTGTTATTATTGTTATTATTGTTATTATTGTTATTATTGTTGTTATTGTTATTGTTGTTATTATTCTTATTATTGTTGTTATTGTTATTATTGTTATTATTGTTATTATTGTTATTATTGTTCTTATTGTTATTATTGTTATTATTGTTATTAATGTTATTATCGTTATTGTTGTTATTGTTGTCATTGTTGTTAATGATGTTATTATTGTTATTGTTGTTATTGTTGATATTATTGTTATTTTCGTTATTATTGTTATTATTGTTATTGTTGTTATAATTGTTATTATTGTTATTATTGTTATTATTGTGACTGTTATTGTTATTATTATTATTGTTGTTATTATTGTTATTATTGTTATTATTGTTATTATTGTTATTATTGTTATTATTGTCATTATTGTTATTGTTATTGTTATTGTTGTTATTGTTATTGTTGTTATTGTTATTGTTATTGTTATTATTATTATTATTGTTATTATTGTTATTATTGTTATGATTGTTATTGTTGTTATTGTTGATATTATTGTTATTATTATTGTTATTATTGTTATTATTGTTATTATTGTTACTGTTATTGTTATTATTGTTATTATTTTTATTATTGTTATTATTGTTCTTATTGCTATTATTGTTATTATTGTTATTATTGTTAATAGTGTTATTAATGTTATTATCGTTATTGTTGTTATTGTTGTTATTATTTTTATTATAGTTATTGTTGTTATTATTGTTATTGTTGTTATTGTTGTTATTGTTGTTATTATTGTTATTATTGTTATTATTATTATTATTATTAACGTTATATTGTTATTATTGTTATTGTTGTTATTGTTGTTATTGTTGTTATTGTTTTTATTATTGTTATTGTTGTTATTGTTGTTATTATTGTTAATATTGTTGTTATTGTTAATGTGGATATTATTGTTATTGTTGTTATTGTTGTTATTGTTGTTGTTATTGTTGTTATTGTTGTTATTGTTATTGTTCTTATTATTATTGTTATTGTTGTTATTGTTGTTATTATTGTTACTATTGTTACTATTGTTATTGTTGTTAATATTGTTATTTTTGTTATTGTTGTTATTGTTGTTATTGTTGTCATTGTTGTTATTGTTGTTATTGTTGTTATTATTGTTATTATTGTTATTGTTATTGTTATTAATGTTATTATTGTTATTATTGTTATTATTGTTCTTATTGCTATTATTATTATTATTGTTATTAGTGTTATTAATGTTATTATCGTTATTGTTTTTATTGTTGTTATTGTTGATATTAATTTTATTATAGTTATTTTTGTTATTATTGTTATTGTTGTTATTGTTGTTATTATTGTTATTATTGTTATTATTATTATTATTATTATTAATGTTAAATTGTAATTATTATTAATGTGGTTATTATTGTTATTGTTGTTATTGTTGTTGTTATTGTTGTTATTGTTGTTATCTTTGTTATTATTTTTATTATTGTTATTGTTGTTATTGTTGTTATTGTTGTTATTGTTGTTATTGTTGTTATTGTTTTTATTATTGTTATTGTTGTTATTGTTGTTATTATTGTTATTGTTGTTATTGATGTTGTTAATGTTATTGTTGTTATTGTTGTTATTATTTTATTTTTATTGTTGTTATTATTCTTATTATTATTGTTATTGTTATTATTGTTATTGTTGTTATTATTGTTATTATTTTTGTTATTGTTATTGTTATTATTGTTATTGTTATTGTTATTATTGTTATTATTGTTATTATTGTTATTATTGTTATTATTGTTCTTATTGCTATTATTGTTATTATTGTTATTAGTGTTATTAATGTTATTGTCGGTATTGTTGTTATTGTTGTTATTGTTGTTATTATTTTTATTATAGTTATTGTAGTTATTATTGTTATTGTTGTTATTATTGTTATTATTGTTATTATTGTTATTATTATTATTATTGTTATTAATGTTATATTGTTATTATTGTTATTATTGTTATTGTTATTGTTATTATTATTATTGTTGTTATTATTGTTATTATTATTATTATTGTTATTGTTGTTATTATTGTTATTATTGTTATTATTGATATTATTATTATTATTATTATTATTATTATTATTATTATTATTATTATTATTATTATCCTAATTGTTATTAATGTTTTTATTGTTATTGTTATTATTATTTTTGTTGTTATTGGTGTTGTTGTTATTAATATTATTATTATTATTATTATTATTATTGTTATTATTGTTATTGTTGTTATTATTTGTAATTAATGTTATTATTGTTATTATTGTTATTATTGTTATTATTGTTATTATTGTTATTATTGTTATTGCTATTGTTAGTATTATTATTGTTGTTATTATTGTTATTATTGTTATTATTGTTATTATTGTTATTATTATTATTGTTATTGTTATTGTTATTGTTATTATTGTTATTATTGTTATTATTGTTATTATTGTTGTTATTGTTATTGTTGTTATTATTCTTATTATTGTTGTTATTGTTATTATTGTTATTATTGTTATTATTGTTATTATTGTTCTTATTGTTATTATTGTTATTATTGTTATTAATGTTATTATCGTTATTGTTGTTATTGTTGTCATTGTTGTTAATGTTGTTATTATTGTTATTGTTGTTATTGTTGATATTATTGTTATTTTCGTTATTATTGTTATTATTGTTATTGTTGTTATAATTGTTATTATTGTTATTATTGTTATTATTGTTATTGTTATTGTTATTATTATTATTGTTGTTATTATTGTTATTATTGTTATTATTGTTATTATTGTTATTATTGTTATTATTGTCATTATTGTTATTGTTATTGTTATTGTTGTTATTGTTATTGTTGTTATTGTTATTGTTATTGTTATTATTATTATTATTGTTATTATTGTTATTATTGTTATGATTGTTATTGTTGTTATTGTTGATATTATTGTTATTATTATTGTTATTATTGTTATTATTGTTATTATTGTTATTGTTATTGTTATTATTGTTATTATTTTTATTATTGTTATTATTGTTCTTATTGCTATAATTGTTATTATTGTTATTATTGTTAATAGTGTTATTAATGTTATTATCGTTATTGTTGTTATTGTTGTTATTATTTTTATTATAGTTATTGTTGTTATTATTGTTATTGTTGTTATTGTTGTTATTGTTGTTATTTTTGTTATTATTGTTATTATTATTATTATTATTAACGTTATATTGTTATTATTGTTATTGTTGTTATTGTTGTTATTGTTTTTATTATTGTTATTGTTGTTATTGTTGTTATTATTGTTAATATTGTTGTTATTGTTAATGTGGATATTATTGTTATTGTTGTTATTGTTGTTATTGTTGTTGTTATTGTTGTTATTGTTGTTATTGTTATTGTTCTTATTATTATTGTTATTGTTGTTATTGTTGTTATTATTGTTACTATTGTTACTATTGTTATTGTTGTTAATATTGTTATTTTTGTTTTTGTTGTTATTGTTGTTATTGATGTCATTGTTGTTATTGTTGTTATTGTTGTTATTATTGTTATTATTGTTATTGTTATTGTTATTAATGTTATTATTGTTATTATTGTTATTATTGTTCTTATTGCTATTATTGTTATTATTGATATTAGTGTTATTAATGTTATTATCGTTATTGTTTTTATTGTTGTTATTGTTGATATTAATTTTATTATAGTTATTTTTGTTATTATTGTTATTGTTGTTATTTTTGTTATTGTTGTTATTGTTGTTATTTTTGTTGTTATTGTTATTGTTGTTATTATTGTTATTATTGTTATTATTGTTATTAATGCTATTATTGTTATTAGTGTTATTAATGTTATTATCGTAATTGTTGTTATTGTTGTTATTGTTGTTTTTATTTTTATTATAGTTATTGTTGTTATTATTGTTATTGTTGTTATTGTTGTTATTATTGTTATTATTGTTATTATTATTATTATTATTATTAATGTTAAATTGTAATTATTGTTAATGTGGTTATTATTGTTATTGTTGTTATTGTTGTTGTTATTGTTGTTATTGTTGTTATCTTTGTTATTATTGTTATTATTGTTATTGTTGTTATTATTGTTATTATTGTTGTTATTGTTATTGTTATTATTGTTATTGTTATTGTTATTATTGTTATTATTGTTATTATTGTTATTATTGTTATTATTGTTCTTATTGCTATTATTGTTATTATTGTTATTAGTGTTATTAATGTTATTATTGTTATTGTTGTTATTGTTGTTATTGTTGTTATTGTTTTTATTATTGTTATTGTTGTTATTGTTGTTATTATTGTTATTATTGTTGTTATTGTTAATGTGGTTATTATTGTTATTGTTGTTATTGTTGTTATTGTTGTTATTGTTGTTATTGTTGTTGTTATTGTTGTTATTGTTGTTATCTTTGTTATTATTGTTATTGTTGTTATTATTGTTATTGTTGTTATTGTTGTTATTATTGTTCTTATTGTTATTGTTGTTATTATTGTTATTGTTCCTATTGTTGTTATTGATGTTATTGTTATTGTTGTTATTATTGTTATTGTTGTTATTGTTATTATTGTTATTATTGTTATTATTGTTATTATTGTTATTATTGTTATTGTTATTGTTGTTATTATTTTTATTGTTATTGTTGTTATTATTGTTATTGTTATTGTTATTATTGTTATTATTGTTATTATTGTTATTATTGTTATTATTGTTATTGTTATTGGTATTATTGTTATTATTGTTATTATTGTTATTATTGTTCTTATTGCTATTATTGTTATTATTGTTATTAGTGTTATTAATGTTATTATCGTTATTGTTGTTATTGTTGTTATTGTTGTTATAATTGTTATTAATGTTGTTATTGTTAATGTGGTTATTATTGTTATTGTTGTTATTATTGCTATTATTGTTGTTATTGTTATTGTTGTTATTATTCTTAATGTTGTTATTGTTATTAGAGTTATTATTGTTATTATTGTTATTGTTATTGTTATTATAGTTATTATTGCTATTGTTGTTATTGTTGTTATTGTTATTGTTGTTATTATTGTTATTGTTGTTATTGTTATTATTGTTATTATTGTTATTATTGTTATTATTGTTATTGTTATTGTTATTATTGTTATTATTGTTATTATTGTTATTATTGTTCTTATTGCTATTATTGTTATTATTGTTATTAGTGTTATTAATGTTATTATCGGTATTGTTGTTATTGTTGTTATTGTTGTTGTAATTGTTATTAATGTTGTTATTGTTAATGTGGTTATTATTGTTATTGTTGTTATTATTGCTATTATTGTTGTTATTGTTATTGTTGTTATTATTCTTAATGTTGTTATTGTTATTAGAGTTATTATTGTTATTATTGTTATTGTTATTGTTATTATAGTTATTATTGCTATTGTTGTTATTGTTGTTATTGTTATTGTTGTTATTATTGTTATTGTTGTTATTGTTATTATTGTTATTATTGTTATTATTGTTATTATTGTTATTGTTATTGTTATTATTGTTATTATTGTTATTATTGTTATTATTGTTCTTATTGCTATTATTGTTATTATTGTTATTAGTGTTATTAATGTTATTATCGGTATTGTTGTTATTGTTTTTATTATTGTTATTGTTGTTATTGTTGTTATTATTGTTATTGTTGTTATTGATGTTGTTAATGTTATTGTTGTTATTGTTGTTATTATTTTATTTTTATTGTTGTTATTATTCTTATTATTATTGTTATTGTTATTATTGTTATTGTTGTTATTATTGTTATTATTGTTGTTATTGTTATTATTGTTGTTATTGTTATTATTGTTATTGTTGTTATTGTTGTCATTGTTGTTAATGTTGTTATTGTTGTTATCTTTGTTATTATTGTTATTATTGTTATTGTTGTTATTGTTGTTATTGTTGTTATTGTTGTTATTGTTGTTATTGTTTTATTATTGTTATTGTTGTTTTTGTTGTTATTATTGTTATTGTTGTTATTGATGTTGTTAATGTTATTGTTGTTATTGTTGTTATTATTTTATTTTTATTGTTGTTACTATTCTTATTATTATTGTCATAGTTGTTACTGTTATTGTGGTTATTATTCTTATTATTGTTGTTATTGTTATTATTGATATTATTATTATTGTTATTGTTGTTATTATTAATATTGTTATTGTTATTATTGTTATTATTGTTATTATTGTTATTATTGTTATTATTGTTATTGTTATTGTTATTATTGTTATTATTGTTATTATTGTTATTATTGTTCTTATTGCTATTATTGTTATTATTGTTATTATTGCTACTAGTGTTATTAATGTTATTAACGTTACTGTTGTTATTGTTGTTATTGTTGTTATTATTTTTAATATAGTTATTGAAGTTATTATTGTTATTGTTGTTGTTATTGTTATTCTTGTTATTGTTGTTATTATTGTTATTATTGTTATTATTGTTATTGTTATTGTTATTATTGTTATTATTGTTATTATTGTTATTAATGTTATTATTGTTATTTTTGTTATTGTTGTTATTGTTGTTATTTTTGTTGTTATTGTTATTGTTGTTATTATTATTATTATTGTTATTATTGTTATTAATGTTATTATTGTTATTTTTGTTATTGTTGTTATTGTTGTTATTGTTGTTATTGTTGTTATTGTTGTTATTGTTTTATTATTGTTATTGTTGTTTTTGTTGTTATTATTGTTATTGTTGTTATTGATGTTGTTAATGTTATTGTTGTTATTGTTGTTATTATTTTATTTTTATTGTTGTTACTATTCTTATTATTATTGTTATTGTTGTTACTGTTATTGTGGTTATTATTCTTATTATTGTTGTTATTGTTATTATTGATATTATTATTATTGTTATTGTTGTTATTATTAATATTGTTATTGTTATTATTGTTATTATTGTTATTATTGTTATTATTGTTATTATTGTTATTGTTATTGTTATTATTGTTATTATTGTTATTATTGTTATTATTGTTCTTATTGCTATTATTGTTATTATTGTTATTATTGTTACTAGTGTTATTAATGTTATTAACGTTACTGTTGTTATTGTTGTTATTGTTGTTATTATTTTTAATATAGTTATTGAAGTTATTATTGTGAATGTTGTTGTTATTGTTATTCTTGTTATTGTTGTTATTATTGTTATTATTGTTATTATTGTTATTGTTATTGTTATTATTGTTATTATTGTTATTATTGTTATTATTGTTATTATTGTTTTTTTTGTTATTGTTGTTATTGTTGTTATTTTTGTTGTTATTGTTATTGTTGTTATTATTGTTATTATTGTTATTATTGTTATTAATGTTATTATTGTTATTTTTGTTAATGTTGTTATTGTTGTTATTTTTGTTGTTATTGTTATTATTCTTATTATTATTGTTATTGTTATTATTGTTATTATTGATATTATTGTTATTATTGTTATTATTTTTATTATTGTTATTGTTATTGTTATTATTGTCATTATTGTTAATATAGTTATTATTGTTATTATTGTTGTTATTGTTATTGTTGTTATTATTCTTATTATTGTTGTTATTGTTATTGTAGTTATTATTGTTATTGTTATTGTTATTATTGTTATTATTGTTATTATTGTTGTTATTGTTATTGTTGTTATTATTCTTATTATTGTTGTTATTGTTATTATTGTTATTATTGTTCTTATTGCTATTATTGTTATTATGTTATTATTGTTATTAGTGTTATTAATGTTATTACCGTAATTGTTGTTATTGTTGTTATTGTTGTTTTTATTTTTATTATAGTTATTGTTGTTATTATTGTTATTGTTGTTATTGTTGTTATTATTGTTATTATTGTTATTATTATTATTATTATTATTAATGTTAAATTGTAATTATTGTTAATGTGGTTATTATTGTTATTGTTGTTATTGTTGTTGTTATTGTTGTTATTGTTGTTATCTTTGTTATTATTGTTATTATTGTTATTGTTGTTATTGTTGTTATTGTTGTTATTGTTGTTATTGTTGTTATTGTTTTTATTATTGTTATTGTTGTTATTGTTGTTATTATTGTTATTGTTTTTATTGATGTTGTTAATGTTATTGTTGTTATTGTTGTTATTATTTTATTTTTATTGTTGTTATTATTCTTATTAGTATTGTTATTGTTATTATTGTTATTGTTGTTATTATTGTTATTATTGTTGTTATTGTTATTGTTATTATTGTTATTGTTATTGTTATTATTGTTATTATTGTTATTATTGTTATTATTGTTATTATTGTTCTTATTGCTATTATTGTTATTATTGTTATTAGTGTTATTAATGTTATTATCGGTATTGTTGTTATTGTTGTTATTGTTGTTATTATTTTTATTATAGTTATTGTAGTTATTATTGTTATTGTTGTTATTGTTGTTATTATTGTTATTATTGTTATTATTGTTATTATTATTATTATTGTTATTAATGTTATATTGTTATTATTGTTATTATTGTTATTGTTATTGTTATTATTATTATTGTTGTTATTATTGTTATTATTATTATTATTGTTATTGTTGTTATTATTGTTATTATTGTTATTATTGATATTATTATTATTATTATTATTATTATTATTATTATTATTATTATTATTATTATTATTATTATCCTAATTGTTATTAATGTTTTTATTATTATTGTTATTATTATTTTTGTTGTTATTGGTGTTGTTGTTATTAAGATTATTATTATTATTATTATTATTATTATTGTTATTATTGTTATTGTTGTTATTATTTGTAATTAATGTTATTATTGTTATTATTGTTTTTATTGTTATTATTGTTATTATTGTTATTATTGTTATTGCTATTGTTAGTATTATTATTGTTGTTATTATTGTTATTATTGTTATTATTGTTATTATTGTTATTATTATTATTGTTATTGTTATTGTTATTGTTATTATTGTTATTATTGTTATTATTGTTATTATTGTTGTTATTGTTATTGTTGTTATTATTCTTATTATTGTTGTTATTGTTATTATTGTTATTATTGTTATTATTGTTATTATTGTTCTTATTGTTATTATTGTTATTATTGTTATTAATGTTATTATCGTTATTGTTGTTATTGTTGTCATTGTTGTTAATGTTGTTATTATTGTTATTGTTGTTATTGTTGATATTATTGTTATTTTCGTTATTATTGTTATTATTGTTATTGTTGTTATAATTGTTATTATTGTTATTATTGTTATTATTGTGACTGTTATTGTTATTATTATTATTGTTGTTATTATTGTTATTATTGTTATTATTGTTATTATTGTTATTATTGTTATTATTGTCATTATTGTTATTGTTATTGTTATTGTTGTTATTGTTATTGTTGTTATTGTTATTGCTATTGTTTTTATTATTATTATTGTTATTATTGTTATTATTGTTATTGTTGTTATTATTGTTATTATTGTTATTATTGTTATTATTGTTATTATTTCAATTATTGTTATTGTTATTGCTATTATTGTTATTATTGTTATTATAGTTATTATTGTTATTATTGTTGTTATTGTTATTTTTGTTATTATTCTTATTATTGTTGTTATTGTTATTATTGTTATTATTGTTATTATTGTTTTTATTGTTCTTATTGCTATTATTGTTATTATTGTTATTATTGTTATTAGTGTTATTAATGTTATTAACGTTACTGTTGTTATTGTTGTTATTGTTGTTATTATTTTTAATATAGTTATTGAAGTTATTATTGTTATTGTTGTTATTGTTGTTATTATTGTTATTATTGCCATTATTATTACTATTGTTATTAATGTTATATTGTTATTATTTTTATTGTTGTTATTGTTGTTATTGTTGTTATTATTGTTATTTTTGTTATTGTTTCTATTATTGTTATTGTTGTTATTGTTTTTATTATTGTTATATTTGTTATTATTATTATTATTGTTATTAATGTTATATTGTTATTATTGTTATTGTTGTTATTGTTGTTATTATTGTTATTGTTGTTATTATTGTTGTTATTGTATTTATGGTTATTGTTGTAATTATTGTTATTGTTGTTATTGTTGTTATTGTTGTTGTTATTGTTGTTATTGTTGTTATTGTTATTGTTGTTATTATTGTTATTGTTGTTATTGTTATTATTGTTATTATTGTTATTATTGTTATTGTTATTGTTATTATTGTTATTATTGTTATTATTGTTATTATTGTTCTTATTGCTATTATTGTTATTATGTTATTATTGTTATTAGTGTTATTAATGTTATTATCGTAATTGTTGTTATTGTTGTTATTGTTGTTATTATTATTATTATAGTTATTGTTGTTATTATTGTTATTGTTGTTATTGTTGTTATTATTGTTATTATTGTTATTATTATTATTATTATTATTAATGTTAAATTGTAATTATTGTTAATGTGGTTATTATTGTTATTGTTGTTATTGTTGTTATTGTTGTTGTTATTGTTGTTATTGTTGTTATCTTTGTTATTATTGTTATTATTGTTATTGTTGTTATTGTTGTTATTGTTGTTATTGTTGTTATTGTTGTTATTATTTTTATTATTGTTATTGTTGTTATTGTTGTTATTATTGTTATTGTTGTTATTGATGTTGTTAATGTTATTGTTGTTATTGTTTTATTATTTTATTTTTATTGTTGTTATTATTCTTATTATTATTGTTATTGTTGTTACTGTTATTGTGGTTATTATTCTTATTATTGTTGTTATTGTTATTATTGTTATTATTATTATTGTTATTGTTGTTATTATTGTTATTGTTATTGTTATTGCAATGGTTATTATTATTATTGTTGTTATTATTGTTATTATTGTTTTTATTGTTATTGCAATGGTTATTATTATTATTGTTGTTATTATTGTTATTATTGTTTTTATTGTTATTATTGTTATTATTGTTATTATTGTTATTATTGTTGTTATTGTTATTGTTGTTATTATTCTTATTATTATTGTTATTGTTATTATTGTTATTATTGATATTATTGTTATTATTGTTATTATTGTTATTATTGTTATTATTGTTATTGTTATTGCTATTATTGTTATTATTGTTATTATTGTTATTATTGTTCTTTTTGCTATTATTGTTATTATTGTTATTAGTGTTATTAATGTTATTATCGTTATTGTTGTTATTGTTGTTATTGTTGTTAATATTGTTATTGTTGTTATTGTAGTTATTATTGTTATTATTGTTGTTATTGTTATTGTTGTTATTATTGTTATTGTTATTGTTGTTATTATTATTGTTATTATTGTTATTGCTGTTATTGTTGATATTATTGTTATTATTGTTATTATTGTCATTATATTTATTGTTATTGTTATTGTTGTTATTATTGCTATTGTTGTTATTGTTATTGTTATTGTTATTATTATTATTGTTGTTATTGTTATTATTATTATTATTGTTTTTGTTATTGTTGTTATTATGGATATTGTTATTGTTATTATTGTTATTATTGTTATTATTTTTGTTATTGTTATTGTTGTTATTATTCTTATTATTTTTGTTATTGTTATTATTGTTATTATTGTTATTGTTGTTATTGTTGTTATTGTTGTTATTGTTTTTATTATTGTTATTGTTGTTATTGTTGTTATTATTGTTATTATTGTTGTTATTGTTAATGTGGTTATTATTGTTATTGTTGTTATTGTTGTTATTGTTGTTATTGTTGTTATTGTTGTTGTTATTGTTGTTATTGTTGTTATCTTTGTTATTATTGTTATTGTTGTTATTATTGTTATTGTTGTTATTGTTGTTATTATTGTTCTTATTGTTATTGTTGTTATTATTGTTATTGTTGCTATTGTTGTTATTGATGTTATTGTTATTGTTGTTATTATTGTTATTGTTGTTATTGTTATTATTGTTATTATTGTTATTATTGATATTATTGTTATTATTGTTATTGTTATTGTTGTTATTATTTTTATTGTTATTGTTGTTATTATTGTTATTGTTATTGTTATTATTGTTATTATTGTTATTATTGTTATTATTGTTATTGTTATTGCTATTATTGTTATTATTGTTATTATTGTTATTATTGTTCTTATTGCTATTATTGTTATTATTGTTATTAGTGTTATTAATGTTATTATCGTTATTGTTGTTATTGTTGTTATTGTTGTTATAATTGTTATTATTGTTGTTATTGTTAATGTGGTTATTATTGTTATTGTTGTTATTATTGCTATTATTGTTGTTATTGTTATTGTTGTTATTATTGTTATTGTTGTTATTGTTATTAGAGTTATTATTGTTATTATTGTTATTGTTATTGTTATTATAGTTATTATTGCTATTGTTGTTATTGTTGTTATTGTTATTGTTGTTATTATTGTTATTGTTGTTATTGTTATTATTGTTATTATTGTTATTATTGTTATTATTGTTATTGTTATTGTTATTATTGTTATTATTGTTATTATTGTTATTATTGTTCTTATTGCTATTATTGTTATTATTGTTATTAGTGTTATTAATGTTATTATCGGTATTGTTGTTATTGTTTTTATTATTGTTATTGTTGTTATTGTTGTTATTGTTGTTATTATTGTTATTATTGTTATTGTTGTTATTGATGTTGTTAATGTTATTGTTGTTATTGTTGTTATTATTTTATTTTTATTGTTGTTACTATTCTTATTATTATTGTTATTGTTGTTACTGTTATTGTGGTTATTATTCTTATTATTGTTGTTATTGTTATTATTGATATTATTATTATTGTTATTGTTGTTATTATTAATATTGTTATTGTTATTATTGTTATTATTGTTATTATTGTTATTATTGTTATTATTGTTATTGTTATTGTTATTATTGTTATTATTGTTATTATTGTTATTATTGTTCTTATTGCTATTATTGTTATTATTGTTATTATTGTTACTAGTGTTATTATTGTTATTAATGTTATTATTGTTATTTTTGTTATTGTTGTTATTGTTGTTATTTTTGTTGTTATTGTTATTATTCTTATTATTATTGTTATCGTTATTATTGTTATTATTGATATTATTGTTATTATTGTTATTATTTTTATTATTGTTATTGTTATTGTTATTATTGTTATTATTGTTATTATAGTTATTATTGTTATTATTGTTGTTATTGTTATTGTTGTTATTATTCTTATTATTGTTGTTATTGTTATTGTTGTTATTATTGTTATTGTTATTGTTATTATTGTTATTATTGTTATTATTGTTGTTATTGTTATTGTTGTTATTATTCTTATTATTGTTGTTATTGTTATTATTGTTATTATTGTTCTTATTGCTATTATTGTTATTATGTTATTATTGTTATTAGTGTTATTAATGTTATTATCGTAATTGTTGTTATTGTTGTTATTGTTGTTTTTATTTTTATTATAGTTATTGTTGTTATTATTGTTATTGTTGTTATTGTTGTTATTATTGTTATTATTGTTATTATTATTATTATTATTATTAATGTTAAATTGTAATTATTGTTAATGTGGTCATTATTGTTATTGTTGTTATTGTTGTTGTTATTGTTGTTATTGTTGTTATCTTTGTTATTATTTTTATTATTGTTATTGTTGTTATTGTTGTTATTGTTGTTATTGTTGTTATTGTTGTTATTGTTTTTATTATAGTTATTGTTGTTATTGTTGTTATTATTGTTATTGTTGTTATTGATGTTGTTAATGTTATTGTTGTTATTGTTGTTATTATTTTATTTTTATTGTTGTTATTATTCTTATTATTATTGTTATTGTTATTATTGTTATTGTTGTTATTATTGTTATTATTGTTGTTATTGTTATTGTTATTATTGTTATTGTTATTGTTATTATTGTTATTATTGTTATTATTGTTATTATTGTTATTATTGTTCTTATTGCTATTATTGTTATTATTGTTATTAGTGATATTAATGTTATTATCGGTATTGTTGTTATTGTTGTTATTGTTGTTATTATTTTTATTATAGTTATTGTAGTTATTATTGTTATTGTTGTTATTATTGTTATTATTGTTATTATTGTTATTATTATTATTATTGTTATTAATGTTATATTGTTATTATTGTTATTATTGTTATTGTTATTGTTATTATTATTATTGTTGTTATTATTGTTATTATTATTATTATTGTTATTATTGTTATTATTTTTATTATTGTTATTGTTATTGTTATTATTGTTATTATTGTTATTATAGTTATTATTGTTATTATTGTTGTTATTGTTATTGTTGTTATTATTCTTATTATTGTTGTTATTGTTATTGTTGTTATTATTGTTATTGTTATTGTTATTATTGTTATTATTGTTATTATTGTTGTTATTGTTATTGTTGTTATTATTCTTATTATTGTTGTTATTGTTATTATTGTTATTATTGTTCTTATTGCTATTATTGTTATTATGTTATTATTGTTATTAGTGTTATTAATGTTATTATCGTAATTGTTGTTATTGTTGTTATTGTTGTTTTTATTGTTATTATAGTTATTGTTGTTATTATTGTTATTATTGTTATTGTTGTTATTATTGTTATTATTGTTATTATTATTATTATTATTATTAATGTTAAATTGTAATTATTGTTAATGTGGTCATTATTGTTATTGTTGTTATTGTTGTTGTTATTGTTGTTATTGTTGTTATCTTTGTTATTATTTTTATTATTGTTATTGTTGTTATTGTTGTTATTGTTGTTATTGTTGTTATTGTTGTTATTGTTTTTATTATTGTTATTGTTGTTATTGTTGTTATTATTGTTATTGTTGTTATTGATGTTGTTAATGTTATTGTTGTTATTGTTGTTATTATTTTATTTTTATTGTTGTTATTATTCTTATTATTATTGTTATTGTTATTATTGTTATTGTTGTTATTATTGTTATTATTGTTGTTATTGTTATTGTTATTATTGTTATTGTTATTGTTATTATTGTTATTATTGTTATTATTGTTATTATTGTTATTATTGTTCTTATTGCTATTATTGTTATTATTGTTATTAGTGTTATTAATGTTATTATCGGTATTGTTGTTATTGTTGTTATTGTTGTTATTATTTTTATTATAGTTATTGTAGTTATTATTGTTATTGTTGTTATTATTGTTATTATTGTTATTATTGTTATTATTATTATTATTGTTATTAATGTTATATTGTTATTATTGTTATTATTGTTATTGTTATTGTTATTATTATTATTGTTGTTATTATTGTTATTATTATTATTATTGTTATTGTTGTTATTATTGTTATTATTGTTATTATTGTTATTATTATTATTATTATTATTATTATTATTATTATTATTATTATTATTATTATTATCCTAATTGTTATTAATGTTTTTATTATTATTGTTATTATTATTTTTGTTGTTATTGGTGTTGTTGTTATTAATATTATTATTATTATTATTATTATTATTATTGTTATTATTGTTATTGTTGTTATTATTTGTAATTAATGTTATTATTGTTATTATTGTTTTTATTGTTATTATTGTTATTATTGTTATTATTGTTATTGCTATTGTTAGTATTATTATTGTTGTTATTATTGTTATTATTGTTATTATTGTTATTATTGTTATTATTATTATTGTTATTGTTATTGTTATTGTTATTATTGTTATTATTGTTATTATTGTTATTATTGTTGTTATTGTTATTGTTGTTATTATTCTTATTATTGTTGTTATTGTTATTATTGTTATTATTGTTATTATTGTTATTATTGTTATTATTGTTATTATTGTTATTATTGTTATTAATGTTATTATCGTTATTGTTGTTATTGTTGTCATTGTTGTTAATGATGTTATTATTGTTATTGTTGTTATTGTTGATATTATTGTTATTTTCGTTATTATTGTTATTATTGTTATTGTTGTTATAATTGTTATTATTGTTATTATTGTTATTATTGTGACTGTTATTGTTATTATTGTTATTGTTGTTATTATTGTTATTATTGTTATTATTGTTATTATTGTTATTATTGTTATTATTGTCATTATTGTTATTGTTATTGTTATTGTTGTTATTGTTATTGTTGTTATTGTTATTGTTATTGTTATTATTATTATTATTGTTATTATTGTTATTATTGTTATGATTGTTATTGTTGTTATTGTTGATATTATTGTTATTATTATTGTTATTATTGTTATTATTGTTATTATTGTTACTGTTATTGTTATTATTGTTATTATTTTTATTATTGTTATTATTGTTCTTATTGCTATTATTGTTATTATTGTTATTATTGTTAATAGTGTTATTAATGTTATTATCGTTATTGTTGTTATTGTTGTTATTATTTTTATTATAGTTATTGTTGTTATTATTGTTATTGTTGTTATTGTTGTTATTGTTGTTATTATTGTTATTATTGTTATTATTATTATTATTATTAACGTTATATTGTTATTATTGTTATTGTTGTTATTGTTGTTATTGTTGTTATTGTTTTTATTATTGTTATTGTTGTTATTGTTGTTATTATTGTTAATATTGTTGTTATTGTTAATGTGGATATTATTGTTATTGTTGTTATTGTTGTTATTGTTGTTGTTATTGTTGTTATTGTTGTTATTGTTATTGTTCTTATTATTATTGTTATTGTTGTTATTGTTGTTATTATTGTTACTATTGTTACTATTGTTATTGTTGTTAATATTGTTATTTTTGTTTTTGTTGTTATTGTTGTTATTGTTGTTATTGTTGTTATTGTTGTTATTGTTGTTATTATTGTTATTATTGTTATTGTTATTGTTATTAATGTTATTATTGTTATTATTGTTATTATTGTTCTTATTGCTATTATTATTATTATTGTTATTAGTGTTATTAATGTTATTATCGTTATTGTTTTTATTGTTGTTATTGTTGATATTAATTTTATTATAGTTATTTTTGTTATTATTGTTATTGTTGTTATTGTTGTTATTATTGTTATTATTGTTATTATTATTATTATTATTATTAATGTTAAATTGTAATTATTATTAATGTGGTTATTATTGTTATTGTTGTTATTGTTGTTGTTATTGTTGTTATTGTTGTTATCTTTGTTATTATTTTTATTATTGTTATTGTTGTTATTGTTGTTATTGTTGTTATTGTTGTTATTGTTGTTATTGTTTTTATTATTGTTATTGTTGTTATTGTTGTTATTATTGTTATTGTTGTTATTGATGTTGTTAATGTTATTGTTGTTATTGTTGTTATTATTTTATTTTTATTGTTGTTATTATTCTTATTATTATTGTTATTGTTATTATTGTTATTGTTGTTATTATTGTTATTATTTTTGTTATTGTTATTGTTATTATTGTTATTGTTATTGTTATTATTGTTATTATTGTTATTATTGTTATTATTGTTATTATTGTTCTTATTGCTATTATTGTTATTATTGTTATTAGTGTTATTAATGTTATTGTCGGTATTGTTGTTATTGTTGTTATTGTTGTTATTATTTTTATTATAGTTATTGTAGTTATTATTGTTATTGTTGTTATTATTGTTATTATTGTTATTATTGTTATTATTATTATTATTGTTATTAATGTTATATTGTTATTATTGTTATTATTGTTATTGTTATTGTTATTATTATTATTGTTGTTATTATTGTTATTATTGTTATTATTGTTATTGTTGTTATTATTGTTATTATTGTTATTATTGATATTATTATTATTATTATTATTATTATTATTATTATTATTATTATTATTATTATTATCCTAATTGTTATTAATGTTTTTATTGTTATTGTTATTATTATTTTTGTTGTTATTGGTGTTGTTGTTATTAATATTATTATTATTATTATTATTATTATTGTTATTATTGTTATTGTTGTTATTATTTGTAATTAATGTTATTATTGTTATTATTGTTTTTATTGTTATTATTGTTATTATTGTTATTATTGTTATTGCTATTGTTAGTATTATTATTGTTGTTATTATTGTTATTATTGTTATTATTGTTATTATTGTTATTATTATTATTGTTATTGTTATTGTTATTGTTATTATTGTTATTATTGTTATTATTGTTATTATTGTTGTTATTGTTATTGTTGTTATTATTCTTATTATTGTTGTTATTGTTATTATTGTTATTATTGTTATTATTGTTATTATTGTTCTTATTGTTATTATTGTTATTATTGTTATTAATGTTATTATCGTTATTGTTGTTATTGTTGTCATTGTTGTTAATGTTGTTATTATTGTTATTGTTGTTATTGTTGATATTATTGTTATTTTCGTTATTATTGTTATTATTGTTATTGTTGTTATAATTGTTATTATTGTTATTATTGTTATTATTGTGACTGTTATTGTTATTATTATTATTGTTGTTATTATTGTTATTATTGTTATTATTGTTATTATTGTTATTATTGTTATTATTGTCATTATTGTTATTGTTATTGTTATTGTTGTTATTGTTATTGTTGTTATTGTTATTGTTATTGTTATTATTATTATTATTGTTATTATTGTTATTATTGTTATGATTGTTATTGTTGTTATTGTTGATATTATTGTTATTATTATTGTTATTATTGTTATTATTGTTATTATTGTTATTGTTATTGTTATTATTGTTATTATTTTTATTATTGTTATTATTGTTCTTATTGCTATAATTGTTATTATTGTTATTATTGTTAATAGTGTTATTAATGTTATTATCGTTATTGTTGTTATTGTTGTTATTATTTTTATTATAGTTATTGTTGTTATTATTGTTATTGTTGTTATTGTTGTTATTGTTGTTATTTTTGTTATTATTGTTATTATTATTATTATTATTAACGTTATATTGTTATTATTGTTATTGTTGTTATTGTTGTTATTGTTTTTATTATTGTTATTGTTGTTATTGTTGTTATTATTGTTAATATTGTTGTTATTGTTAATGTGGATATTATTGTTATTGTTGTTATTGTTGTTGTTATTGTTGTTATTGTTGTTATTGTTATTGTTCTTATTATTATTGTTATTGTTGTTATTGTTGTTATTATTGTTACTATTGTTACTATTGTTATTGTTGTTAATATTGTTATTTTTGTTTTTGTTGTTATTGTTGTTATTGATGTCATTGTTGTTATTGTTGTTATTGTTGTTATTATTGTTATTATTGTTATTGTTATTGTTATTAATGTTATTATTGTTATTATTGTTATTATTGTTCTTATTGCTATTATTGTTATTATTGTTATTAGTGTTATTAATGTTATTATCGTTATTGTTTTTATTGTTGTTATTGTTGATATTAATTTTATTATAGTTATTTTTGTTATTATTGTTATTGTTGTTATTTTTGTTATTGTTGTTATTGTTGTTATTTTTGTTGTTATTGTTATTGTTGTTATTATTGTTATTATTGTTATTATTGTTATTAATGTTATTATTGTTATTAGTGTTATTAATGTTATTATCGTAATTGTTGTTATTGTTGTTATTGTTGTTTTTATTTTTATTATAGTTATTGTTGTTATTATTGTTATTGTTGTTATTGTTGTTATTATTGTTATTATTGTTATTATTATTATTATTATTATTAATGTTAAATTGTAATTATTGTTAATGTGGTTATTATTGTTATTGTTGTTATTGTTGTTGTTATTGTTGTTATTGTTGTTATCTTTGTTATTATTGTTATTATTGTTATTGTTGTTATTATTGTTATTATTGTTGTTATTGTTATTGTTATTATTGTTATTGTTATTGTTATTATTGTTATTATTGTTATTATTGTTATTATTGTTATTATTGTTCTTATTGCTATTATTGTTATTATTGTTATTAGTGTTATTAATGTTATTATCGGTATTGTTGTTATTGTTGTTATTGTTGTTATTATTTTTATTATAGTTATTGTAGTTATTATTGTTATTGTTGTTATTGTTGTTATTATTGTTATTATTGTTATTATTGTTATTATTATTATTATTGTTATTAATGTTATATTGTTATTATTGTTATTATTGTTATTGTTATTGTTATTATTATTATTGTTGTTATTATTGTTATTATTATTATTATTGTTATTGTTGTTATTATTGTTATTATTGTTATTATTGATATTATTATTATTATTATTATTATTATTATTATTATTATTATTATTATTATTATTATTATTATTATTATTATTATCCTAATTGTTATTAATGTTTTTATTATTATTGTTATTATTATTTTTGTTGTTATTGGTGTTGTTGTTATTAAGATTATTATTATTATTATTATTATTATTATTGTTATTATTGTTATTGTTGTTATTATTTGTAATTAATGTTATTATTGTTATTATTGTTTTTATTGTTATTATTGTTATTATTGTTATTATTGTTATTGCTATTGTTAGTATTATTATTGTTGTTATTATTGTTATTATTGTTATTATTGTTATTATTGTTATTATTATTATTGTTATTGTTATTGTTATTGTTATTATTGTTATTATTGTTATTATTGTTATTATTGTTGTTATTGTTATTGTTGTTATTATTCTTATTATTGTTGTTATTGTTATTATTGTTATTATTGTTATTATTGTTATTATTGTTCTTATTGTTATTATTGTTATTATTGTTATTAATGTTATTATCGTTATTGTTGTTATTGTTGTCATTGTTGTTAATGTTGTTATTATTGTTATTGTTGTTATTGTTGATATTATTGTTATTTTCGTTATTATTGTTATTATTGTTATTGTTGTTATAATTGTTATTATTGTTATTATTGTTATTATTGTGACTGTTATTGTTATTATTATTATTGTTGTTATTATTGTTATTATTGTTATTATTGTTATTATTGTTATTATTGTTATTATTGTCATTATTGTTATTGTTATTGTTATTGTTGTTATTGTTATTGTTGTTATTGTTATTGTTATTGTTATTATTATTATTATTGTTATTATTGTTATTATTGTTATTGTTGTTATTATTGTTATTATTGATATTATTGTTATTATTGTTATTATTTCAATTATTGTTATTGTTATTGCTATTATTGTTATTATTGTTATTATAGTTATTATTGTTATTATTGTTGTTATTGTTATTTTTGTTATTATTCTTATTATTGTTGTTATTGTTATTATTGTTATTATTGTTATTATTGTTGTTATTGTTCTTATTGCTATTATTGTTATTATTGTTATTATTGTTATTAGTGTTATTAATGTTATTATCGTAATTGTTGTTATTGTTGTTATTGTTGTTATCTTTGTTATTATTGTTATTATTGTTATTGTTGTTATTGTTGTTATTGTTGTTATTGTTGTTATTATTTTTATTATTGTTATTGTTGTTATTGTTGTTATTATTGTTATTGTTGTTATTGATGTTGTTAATGTTATTGTTGTTATTGTTTTATTATTTTATTTTTATTGTTGTTATTATTCTTATTATTATTGTTATTGTTGTTACTGTTATTGTGGTTATTATTCTTATTATTGTTGTTATTGTTATTATTGTTATTATTATTATTGTTATTGTTGTTATTATTGTTATTGTTATTGTTATTGCAATGGTTATTATTATTATTGTTGTTATTATTGTTATTATTGTTTTTATTGTTATTATTGTTATTATTATTATTGTTAATGTTGTTATTATTGTTATTGTTATTGTTATTATTGTTATTATTGTTATTATTGTTATTATTGTTGTTATTGTTATTGTTGTTATTATTCTTATTATTATTGTTATTGTTATTATTGTTATTATTGATATTATTGTTATTATTGTTATTATTGTTATTATTGTTATTATTGTTATTGTTATTGCTATTATTGTTATTATTGTTATTATTGTTATTATTGTTCTTTTTGCTATTATTGTTATTATTGTTATTAGTGTTATTAATGTTATTATCGTTATTGTTGTTATTGTTGTTATTGTTGTTAATATTGTTATTGTTGTTATTGTAGTTATTATTGTTATTATTGTTGTTATTGTTATTGTTGTTATTATTGTTATTGTTATTGTTGTTATTATTATTGTTATTATTGTTATTGCTGTTATTGTTGATATTATTGTTATTATTGTTATTATTGTCATTATATTTATTGTTATTGTTATTGTTGTTATTATTGCTATTGTTGTTATTGTTATTGTTATTGTTATTATTATTATTGTTGTTATTGTTATTATTATTATTATTGTTTTTGTTATTGTTGTTATTATGGATATTGTTATTGTTATTATTGTTATTATTGTTATTATTTTTGTTATTGTTATTGTTGTTATTATTCTTATTATTTTTGTTATTGTTATTATTGTTATTATTGTTATTGTTGTTATTGTTGTTATTGTTGTTATTGTTTTCATTATTGTTATTGTTATTGTTGTTATTATTTTTATTGTTATTGTTGTTATTATTGTTATTGTTATTGTTATTATTGTTATTATTGTTATTATTGTTATTATTGTTATTGTTATTGCTATTATTGTTATTATTGTTATTATTGTTATTATTGTTCTTATTGCTATTATTGTTATTATTGTTATTAGTGTTATTAATGTTATTATCGATATTGTTGTTATTGTTGTTATTGTTGTTATAATTGTTATTATTGTTGTTATTGTTAATGTGGTTATTATTGTTATTGTTGTTATTATTGCTATTATTGTTGTTATTGTTATTGTTGTTATTATTCTTATTGTTGTTATTGTTATTAGAGTTATTATTGTTATTATTGTTATTGTTATTGTTATTATAGTTATTATTGCTATTGTTGTTATTGTTGTTATTGTTATTGTTGTTATTATTGTTATTGTTGTTATTGTTATTATTGTTATTATTGTTATTATTGTTATTATTGTTATTGTTATTGTTATTATTGTTATTATTGTTATTATTGTTATTATTGTTCTTATTGCTATTATTGTTATTATTGTTATTAGTGTTATTAATGTTATTATCGGTATTGTTGTTATTGTTTTTATTATTGTTATTGTTGTTATTGTTGTTATTGTTGTTTTTGTTGTTATTATTGTTATTGTTGTTATTGATGTTGTTAATGTTATTGTTGTTATTGTTGTTATTATTTTATTTTTATTGTTGTTACTATTCTTATTATTATTGTTATTGTTGTTACTGTTATTGTGGTTATTATTCTTATTATTGTTGTTATTGTTATTATTGATATTATTATTATTGTTATTGTTGTTATTATTAATATTGTTATTGTTATTATTGTTATTATTGTTATTATTGTTATTATTGTTATTATTGTTATTGTTATTGTTATTATTGTTATTATTGTTATTATTGTTATTATTGTTCTTATTGCTATTATTGTTATTATTGTTATTATTGTTACTAGTGTTATTAATGTTATTAACGTTACTGTTGTTATTGTTGTTATTGTTGTTATTATTTTTAATATAGTTATTGAAGTTATTATTGTTATTGTTGTTATTATTGTTATTCTTGTTATTGTTGTTATTATTGTTATTATTGTTATTATTGTTATTGTTATTGTTATTATTGTTATTATTGTTATTATTGTTATTAATGTTATTATTGTTATTTTTGTTATTGTTGTTATTGTTGTTATTTTTGTTGTTATTGTTATTGTTGTTATTATTGTTATTATTGTTATTGTTATTGTTATTATTGTTATTATTGTTATTATTGTTGTTATTGTTATTGTTGTTATTATTCTTATTATTGTTGTTATTGTTATTATTGTTATTATTGTTCTTATTGCTATTATTGTTATTATTGTTATTATTTTTATTATTTTTATTGTTATTGTTATTATTGTTATTATTGTTATTATAGTTATTATTGTTATTATTGTTGTTATTGTTATTGTTGTTATTATTCTTATTATTGTTGTTATTGTTATTGTAGTTATTATTGTTATTGTTATTGTTATTATTGTTATTATTGTTATTATTGTTGTTATTGTTATTGTTGTTATTATTCTTATTATTGTTGTTATTGTTATTATTGTTATTATTGTTCTTATTGCTATTATTGTTATTATGTTATTATTGTTATTAGTGTTATTAATGTTATTATCGTAATTGTTGTTATTGTTGTTATTGTTGTTTTTATTTTTATTATAGTTATTGTTGTTATTATTGTTATTGTTGTTATTGTTGTTATTATTGTTATTATTGTTATTATTATTATTATTATTATTAATGTTAAATTGTAATTATTGTTAATGTGGTCATTATTGTTATTGTTGTTATTGTTGTTGTTATTGTTGTTATTGTTGTTATCTTTGTTATTATTTTTATTATTGTTATTGTTGTTATTGTTGTTATTGTTGTTATTGTTGTTATTGTTGTTATTGTTTTTATTATTGTTATTGTTGTTATTGTTGTTATTATTGTTATTGTTGTTATTGATGTTGTTAATGTTATTGTTGTTATTGTTGTTATTATTTTATTTTTATTGTTGTTATTATTCTTATTATTATTGTTATTGTTATTATTGTTATTGTTGTTATTATTGTTATTATTGTTGTTATTGTTATTGTTATTATTGTTATTGTTATTGTTATTATTGTTATTATTGTTATTATTGTTATTATTGTTATTATTGTTCTTATTGCTATTATTGTTATTATTGTTATTATTGTTATTATTGTTATTATTGTTATTATTGTTCTTATTGTTATTATTGTTATTATTGTTATTAATGTTATTATCGTTATTGTTGTTATTGTTGTCATTGTTGTTAATGTTGTTATTATTGTTATTGTTGTTATTGTTGATATTATTGTTATTTTCGTTATTATTGTTATTATTGTTATTGTTGTTTTAATTGTTATTATTGTTATTATTGTTATTATTGTGACTGTTATTGTTATTATTATTATTGTTGTTATTATTGTTATTATTGTTATTATTGTTATTATTGTTATTATTGTTATTATTGTCATTATTGTTATTGTTATTGTTATTGTTGTTATTGTTATTGTTGTTATTGTTATTGTTATTGTTATTATTATTATTATTGTTATTATTGTTATTATTGTTATGATTGTTATTGTTGTTATTGTTGATATTATTGTTATTATTATTGTTATTATTGTTATTATTGTTATTATTGTTATTGTTATTGTTATTATTGTTATTATTTTTATTATTGTTATTATTGTTCTTATTGCTATTATTGTTATTATTGTTATTATTGTTAATAGTGTTATTAATGTTATTATCGTTATTGTTGTTATTGTTGTTATTATTTTTATTATAGTTATTGTTGTTATTATTGTTATTGTTGTTATTGTTGTTATTGTTGTTATTATTGTTATTATTGTTATTATTATTATTATTATTAACGTTATATTGTTATTATTGTTCTTGTTGTTATTGTTGTTATTGTTGTTATTGTTTTTATTATTGTTATTGTTGTTATTGTTGTTATTATTGTTAATATTGTTGTTATTGTTAATGTGGATATTATTGTTATTGTTGTTATTGTTGTTATTGTTGTTGTTATTGTTGTTATTGTTGTTATTGTTATTGTTCTTATTATTATTGTTATTGTTGTTATTGTTGTTATTATTGTTACTATTGTTACTATTGTTATTGTTGTTAATATTGTTATTTTTGTTTTTGTTGTTATTGTTGTTATTGATGTCATTGTTGTTATTGTTGTTATTGTTGTTATTATTGTTATTATTGTTATTGTTATTGTTATTAATGTTATTATTGTTATTATTGTTATTATTGTTCTTATTGCTATTATTGTTATTATTGTTATTAGTGTTATTAATGTTATTATCGTTATTATTTTTATTGTTGTTATTGTTGATATTAATTTTATTATAGTTATTTTTGTTATTATTGTTATTGTTGTTATTGTTGTTATTATTGTTATTAATGCTATTATTATTACTATTGTTATTAATGTTATATTGTTATTATTTTTATTGTTGTTATTATTGTTATTGTTGTTATTGTTGTTATTATTGTTATTTTTGTTATTGTTTTTATTATTGTTATTGTTGTTATTGTTGTTATTATTGTTATTATTGTTATTATAATTATTATTGTTATTAATGTTATATTGTTATAATTGTTATTGTTGTTATTGTTGTTATTATTGTTCTTATTGTTATTGTTGTTATTATTGTTATTGTTGCTATTGTTGTTATTGTTGTTATTGTTGTTATTGTTGTTATTGTTATTGTTGTTATTATTGTTATTGTTGTTATTGTTATTATTGTTATTATTGTTATTATTGTTATTGTTATTGTTATTATTGTTATTTTTGTTATTATTGTTATTATTGTTATTGTTGTTATAATTGTTATTATTGTTATTATTGTTATTATTGTGATTGTTATTGTTATTATTATTATTGTTGTTATTGTTGTTATTTTTGTTGTTATTGCTATTGTTGTTATTATTGTTATTATTGTTATTATTGTTATTGTTGTTATTGTTGTTATTGTTAATGTTGTTATTATTGTTATTGTTATTATTGTTATTATTCTTATTATTATTGTTATTGTTATTATTGTTATTATTGATATTATTGTTATTATTGTTATTATTGTTATTATTGTTATTATTGTTACTGTTATTGCTATTATTGTTATTATTGTTATTATTGTTATTATTGTTCTTATTGCTATTATTGTTATTATTGTTATTAGTGTTATTAATGTTATTATCGTTATTGTTGATATTGTTGTCATTGTTGTTATTACTGTTATTATTGTTGTTATTGTTAATGTGGTTATTATTGTTATTGTTGTTATTGTTGTTATTGTTGTTATTATTGTTATTATTGTTGTTATTGTTAATGTGGTTATTATTGTTGTTATTGTTATTTTTATTGTTATTATTATTATTGTTGTTATTGTTATTATTGTTATTATTGTTTTTGTTATTGTTGTTATTATGGTTATTGTTATTGTTATTATTGTTATTATTGTTATTATTGTTGTTATTGTTATTGTTGTTATAATTCTTATTATTTTTGTTATTGTTATTATTGTTATTATTGTTATTGTTGTTATTGTTGTTATTATTGTTATTGTTGTTATTATTATTATTATTGTTATTAATGTTATATTGTTATTATTGTTATTGTTGTTATTGTTGTTATTGTTGTTATTATTGTTATTGTTGTTATTGTTGTTATTGTTGTTATTGTTGTTGTTAATGTTATTGTTGTTATTGTTGTTATTATTGTTATTTTTATTGTTGTTATTCTTCTTCTTATTATTATTATTGTTATTATTGTTATTGTTGTTATTATTGTTATTATTAATGTTATTGTTATTGTTGTTATTATTCTTATTATTGTTATTATTGTTATTATTGATATTGTTGTTATTATTGTTGTTATTGTTATTTTTACTGTTATTATTATTATTGTTGCTATTGTTATTATTGTTATTATTGTTTTTGTTATTGTTGTTATAATGGTTATTGTTATTGTTATTATTGTTATTATTGTTATTATTGTTGTTATTGTTATTGTTGTTATAATTCTTATTATTGTTGTTATTGTTATTATTGTTATTATTGATTTTGTTGTTATTATGGTTGTTATTATTGTTATTGTTGTTTTTGTTAGTATTGTTATTATTGTTATTGATGTTATTGTTGATATTATTGTTATTATTGTTATTATTGTTATTATTGTTATTATTGTCTTTATTGTTATTGTTATTGTTATTGTTGTTATTGTTATTGTTGTTATTGTTATTGTTATTGTTATTATTATTATTGTTGTTATTATTGTTATTATTGTTATTATTGTTATTATTGTTATTGTTGTTATAGTTGATATTATTGTTATTATTATTGTTATTATTGTTATTATTGTTATTATTGTTATTGTTATTGTTATTATTGTTATTATTTTTATTATTGTTAATATTGTTCTTATTGCTATTATTGTTATTATTGTTATTATTGTTATTAGTGTTATTAATGTTATTATCGTTATTGTTGTTATTGTTGTTATTATTTTTATTATAGTTATTGTTGTTATTATTGTTATTGTTGTTATTGTTGTTATTGATGTTATTATTGTTATTATTGTTATTATTATTATTATTATTAACGTTATATTGTTATTATTGTCATTGTTGTTATTGTTGTTATTGTTGTTAGTGTTTTTATTATTGTTATTGTTGTTATTGTTGTTATTATTGTTATTATTGTTGTTATTGTTAATGTGGTTATTATTGTTATTGTTGTTATCGTTGTTATTTTTGTTGTTATTGTTGTTATTGTTGTTATTGTTATTGTTGTTATTATTATTGTTATTGTTGTTATTGTTGTTATTATTGTTACTATTGTTACTATTGTTATTGTTGTTAATATTGTTATTTTTGTTATTGTTGTTATTGTTGTTATTGTTGTCATTGTTGTTATTGTTGTTATTATTGTTATTATTGTTATTGTTGTTATTGTTGTTATTACTGTTATTTTTGTTATTATTGTTATTAATGTTATATTGTTATTATTGTTATTGTTGTTATTGTTGTTATTATTGTTATTATTGTTATTGTTATTGTTATTATTGTTATTATTGTTATTATTGTTATTATTGTTCTTATTGCTATTATTGTTATTATTTTTATTAGTGTTATTAATGTTATTATCGTTATTGTTTTTATTGTTGTTATTGTTGATATTAACTTTGTTATAGTTATTGTTGTTATTATTGTTATTGTTGTTATTGTTGTTATTATTGTTATTAATGCTATTATTATTACTATTGTTATTAATGTTATATTGTTATTATTTTTATTGTTGTTATTGTTGTTATTGTTGTTATTGTTGTTATTATTGTTATTTTTGTTATTGTTTTTATTATTGTTATTGTTGTTATTGTTGTTATTATTGTTATTATTGTTAATATAATTATTATTGTTATTAATGTTATATTGTTATTATTGTTATTGTTGTTATTGTTGTTATTATTGTTATTGTTGTTATTATTATTATTGCTGTTATTGTTGTTATTACTGTTATTGTTGTTATTGTTGTTATTGTTGTTATTTTTGTTGTTATTGTTATAGTTATTGTTGTTATTATTCTTATTATCATTGTTATTGTTATTATTGTTATTATTGATATTATTGTTATTATTGTTATTATTGTTATAATTGTTATTATTGTTATTGTTATTGTTATTATTGTTATTATTGATAGTATTGTTATTATTGTTCTTATTGCTATTATTGTTATTATTGTTATTAGTGTTATTAATGTTATTATCGTTCTTGTTGTTATTGTTGTCATTGTTGTTATTGTTGTTATTGTTGTTATTGTTGTTATTATTGTTATTATTGTTATTGTTGTTATTATTATTATTGTTGTTATTGTTGTTATTACTGTTATTATTGTTGTTATTGTTAATGTGGTTATTATTGTTACTGTTGTTATTGTTGTTGTTATTGTTATATTTGTTATTGTTGTTATTATTGTTACTATTGTTATTGTTGTTAATATTGTTATTTTTGTTATTGTTGTTATTATTGTTGTTATTGTATTTATGGTTATTGTTGTAATTATTGTTATTGTTGTTATTGTTGTTATTGTTGTTCTTATTGCTATTATTGTTATTATTGTTATTAGTGTTATTAATGTTATTATCGTTATTGTTGTTATTGTTGTCATTGTTGTTAATGTTGTTATTATTGTTATTGTTGTTATTATTGTTATTTTTATTGTTGTTATTCTTCTTCTTATTATTATTATTGTTATTATTGTTATTGTTGTTATTATTGTTATTATTAATGTTATTGTTATTGTTGTTATTATTCTTATTATTGTTATTATTGTTATTATTGTTATTATTGTCATTATTGTTATTGTTATTGTTATTGTTGTTATTGTTATTGTTGTTATTGTTATTGTTATTGTTATTATTATTATTATTGTTGTTATTGTTATTATTGTTATGATTGTTATTGTTGTTATTGTTGATATTATTGTTATTATTATTGTTATTATTGTTATTATTGTTATTATTGTTATTGTTATTGTTATTATTGTTATTATTTTTATTATTGTTATTATTGTTCTTATTGCTATTATTGTTATTATTGTTATTATTGTTAATAGTGTTATTAATGTTATTATCGTTATTGTTGTTATTGTTGTTATTATTTTTATTATAGTTATTGTTGTTATTATTGTTATTGTTGTTATTGTTGTTATTGTTGTTATTATTGTTATTATTGTTATTATTATTATTATTATTAACGTTATATTGTTATTATTGTTATTGTTGTTATTGTTGTTATTGTTGTTATTGTTTTTATTATTGTTATTGTTGTTATTGTTGTTATTATTGTTAATATTGTTGTTATTGTTAATGTGGTTATTATTGTTATTGTTGTTATTGTTGTTATTGTTGTTGTTATTGTTGTTATTGTTGTTATTGTTATTGTTCTTATTATTATTGTTATTGTTGTTATTGTTGTTATTGTTGTTATTATTGTTGTTATTGTTATTGTTGTTTTTATTCTTATTACTCTTGTTATTGTTATTATTGTTATTATTGTTTTTGTTGTTATTATTGTTGTTATTGTTGTTATTGTTATTGTTGTTATTGTTGTTATTATTATCATTTTCATTATTTCTGTCTTTATTAATATTATTATAATTATTATTTTTATTTATTTATTATTATTATTACTTTTATTATTACTGTTTTCGTTATTATTATTATTATTATTGTTATTATTATCATTTTTATTGTTATTATTGTGATTGTTATTGTTATTATTATTATTGTTGTTATTGTTGTTATTTTTGTTGTTATTGTTATTGTTGTTATTATTGTTATTATTGTTATTATTGTTATTGTTGTTATTGTTGTTATTGTTAATGTTGTTATTATTGTTATTGTTATTATTGTTATTATTCTTATTATTATTGTTATTGTTATTATTGTTATTATTGATATTATTGTTATTATTGTTATTATTGTTATTATTGTTATTATTGTTACTGTTATTGCTATTATTGTTATTATTGTTATTATTGTTATTATTGTTCTTATTGCTATTATTGTTATTATTGTTATTAGTGTTATTAATGTTATTATCGTTATTGTTGATATTGTTGTCATTGTTGTTATTACTGTTATTATTGTTGTTATTGTTAATGTGGTTATTATTGTTATTGTTGTTATTGTTGTTATTGTTGTTATTATTGTTATTATTGTTGTTATTGTTAATGTGGTTATTATTGTTGTTATTGTTATTTTTATTGTTATTATTATTATTGTTGTTATTGTTATTATTGTTATTATTGTTTTTGTTATTGTTGTTATTATGGTTATTGTTATTGTTATTATTGTTATTATTGTTATTATTGTTGTTATTGTTATTGTTGTTATAATTCTTATTATTTTTGTTATTGTTATTATTGTTATTATTGTTATTGTTGTTATTGTTGTTATTATTGTTATTCTTGTTATTATTATTATTATTGTTATTAATGTTATATTGTTATTATTGTTATTGTTGTTATTGTTGTTATTGTTGTTATTATTGTTATTGTTGTTATTGTTGTTATTGTTGTTATTGTTGTTGTTAATGTTATTGTTGTTATTGTTGTTATTATTGTTATTTTTATTGTTGTTATTCTTCTTCTTATTATTATTATTGTTATTATTGTTATTGTTGTTATTATTGTTATTATTAATGTTATTGTTATTGTTGTTATTATTCTTATTATTGTTATTATTGTTATTATTGATATTGTTGTTATTATTGTTGTTATTGTTATTTTTACTGTTATTATTATTATTGTTGCTATTGTTATTATTGTTATTATTGTTTTTGTTATTGTTGTTATAATGGTTATTGTTATTGTTATTATTGTTATTATTGTTATTATTGTTGTTATTGTTATTGTTGTTATAATTCTTATTATTGTTGTTATTGTTATTATTGTTATTATTGATTTTGTTGTTATTATGGTTGTTATTATTGTTATTGTTGTTTTTGTTAGTATTGTTATTATTGTTATTGATGTTATTGTTGATATTATTGTTATTATTGTTATTATTGTTATTATTGTTATTATTGTCTTTATTGTTATTGTTATTGTTATTGTTGTTATTGTTATTGTTGTTATTGTTATTGTTATTGTTATTATTATTATTGTTGTTATTATTGTTATTATTGTTATTATTGTTATTATTGTTATTGTTGTTATAGTTGATATTATTGTTATTATTATTGTTATTATTGTTATTATTGTTATTATTGTTATTGTTATTGTTATTATTGTTATTATTTTTATTATTGTTAATATTGTTCTTATTGCTATTATTGTTATTATTGTTATTATTGTTATTAGTGTTATTAATGTTATTATCGTTATTGTTGTTATTGTTGTTATTATTTTTATTATAGTTATTGTTGTTATTATTGTTATTGTTGTTATTGTTGTTATTGATGTTATTATTGTTATTATTGTTATTATTATTATTATTATTAACGTTATATTGTTATTATTGTCATTGTTGTTATTGTTGTTATTGTTGTTAGTGTTTTTATTATTGTTATTGTTGTTATTGTTGTTATTATTGTTATTATTGTTGTTATTGTTAATGTGGTTATTATTGTTATTGTTGTTATCGTTGTTATTTTTGTTGTTATTGTTGTTATTGTTGTTATTGTTATTGTTGTTATTATTATTGTTATTGTTGTTATTGTTGTTATTATTGTTACTATTGTTACTATTGTTATTGTTGTTAATATTGTTATTTTTGTTATTGTTGTTATTGTTGTTATTGTTGTCATTGTTGTTATTGTTGTTATTATTGTTATTATTGTTATTGTTGTTATTGTTGTTATTACTGTTATTTTTGTTATTATTGTTATTAATGTTATATTGTTATTATTGTTATTGTTGTTATTGTTGTTATTATTGTTATTGTTGTTATTGTTGTTATTTTTGTTGTTATTGTTATAGTTATTGTTGTTATTATTCTTATTATCATTGTTATTGTTATTATTGTTATTATTGATATTGTTGTTATTATTGTTATTATTGTTATAATTGTTATTATTGTTATTGTTATTGTTATTATTGTTATTATTGTTAGTATTGTTATTATTGTTCTTATTGCTATTATTGTTATTATTGTTATTAGTGTTATTAATGTTATTATCGTTCTTGTTGTTATTGTTGTCATTGTTGTTATTGTTGTTATTGTTGTTATTGTTGTTATTATTGTTATTATTGTTATTGTTGTTATTATTATTATTGTTGTTATTGTTGTTATTACTGTTATTATTGTTGTTATTGTTAATGTGGTTATTATTGTTACTGTTGTTATTGTTGTTGTTATTGTTATATTTGTTATTGTTGTTATTATTGTTACTATTGTTATTGTTGTTAATATTGTTATTTTTGTTATTGTTGTTATTATTGTTGTTATTGTATTTATGGTTATTGTTGTAATTATTGTTATTGTTGTTATTGTTGTTATTGTTGTTCTTATTGCTATTATTGTTATTATTGTTATTAGTGTTATTAATGTTATTATCGTTATTGTTGTTATTGTTGTCATTGTTGTTAATGTTGTTATTATTGTTATTGTTGTTATTGTTGTTATTATTGTTATTTTTATTGTTGTTATTCTTCTTCTTATTATTATTATTGTTATTATTGTTATTGTTGTTATTATTGTTATTATTAATGTTATTGTTATTGTTGTTATTATTCTTATTATTGTTATTATTGTTATTATTGTTATTATTGTCATTATTGTTATTGTTATTGTTATTGTTGTTATTGTTATTGTTGTTATTGTTATTGTTATTGTTATTATTATTATTATTGTTGTTATTGTTATTATTGTTATGATTGTTATTGTTGTTATTGTTGATATTATTGTTATTATTATTGTTATTATTGTTATTATTGTTATTATTGTTATTGTTATTGTTATTATTGTTATTATTTTTATTATTGTTATTATTGTTCTTGTTGCTATTATTGTTATTATTGTTATTATTGTTAATAGTGTTATTAATGTTATTATCGTTATTGTTGTTATTGTTGTTATTATTTTTATTATAGTTATTGTTGTTATTATTGTTATTGTTGTTATTGTTGTTATTGTTGTTATTATTGTTATTATTGTTATTATTATTATTATTATTAACGTTATATTGTTATTATTGTTATTGTTGTTATTGTTGTTATTGTTGTTATTGTTTTTATTATTGTTATTGTTGTTATTGTTGTTATTATTGTTAATATTGTTGTTATTGTTAATGTGGTTATTATTGTTATTGTTGTTATTGTTGTTATTGTTGTTGTTATTGTTGTTATTGTTGTTATTGTTATTGTTCTTATTATTATTGTTATTGTTGTTATTGTTGTTATTGTTGTTATTATTGTTACTATTGTTACTATTGTTATTGTTGTTAATATTGTTATTTTTGTTATTGTTGTTATTGTTGTTATTGTTGTCATTGTTGTTATTGTTGTTATTGTTGTTATTATTGTTATTATTGTTATTGTTGTTATTGTTGTTATTATTGTTGTTATTGTTATTGTTGTTATTATTGCTATTGTTTTTATTGTTGTTGTTATTGTTGTTATTATTGTTATTGTTGTTATTGTTGTTTTTGTTGTTATTATTGTTATTGTTTTTATTGTTGTAATTATTGTTATTGTTGTTTTTGTTAATGTTGTTATTATTGTTATTGTTTTTATTGTTGTTATTGTTGTTGTTATTGTTATTATTGTTGTTATTGTTGTTATTGTTGTTATTGTTGTTATTGTTGTTATTGTTGTTATTATTGTTATTGTTGTTATTATTGTTATTGTTGTTATTGTTGTTATTATTGTTGTTATTGTTGTTATTGTTATTGTTGTTTTTATTCTTATTACTCTTGTTATTGTTATTATTGTTATTATTGTTTTTGTTGTTATTATTGTTGTTATTGTTGTTATTGTTATTGTTGTTATTGTTGTTATTATTATCATTTTCATTATTTCTGTCTTTATTAATATTATTATAATTATTATTTTTATTTATTTATTATTATTATTACTTTTATTATTACTGTTTTCGTTATTATTATTATTATTATTGTTATTATTATCATTTTTATTATTATTATTATGATTATTATTGTTATTATTATTTTTTATTGTTATTATTATTTCTATAATTATTATAATTATTATTATTATGATAATCATTGTTATGATTATTTTTTTTCATTATTAGCATTATAATTATGATTATTATTATTATTATTATTTATTTTAAATTATCATTAATATCAATGCTGTTATCATTTTTCTTTTGCTTTTTATCATTATTAACTACATTATTATAATAATTTTTGTAATCAATAATGTCACTATTATTATAATAATTTTTTTTACTATTTTTAATATTATTACTATAATTATTTTTTTTATTACTATTATCCTCATTATCGTTATTATTATTACTATTTCAATGATTATTATCATTATCTTTTATTGATTTTATTATCAATATTATCATCATAATGGTCATTATTATAATTATCATTACCATAGTTATTTTATTACCATTATTAAAATCATATTTAGGTTTATTACAATTATTATTATATTTAATAGTTTTAATAGTTAAAATAAAATAATAGTTAATACTGATTATTATTAATTATTTTGTATCTACTGTTATTTTTACTATTATTACCAATATTATTACTATTATTATTACATTTGTGATACTTCTATTACAATTATTATTTGTAATACTATTATAACTATTATTATTATTACAGTTGTTTCATAATTCAGTGAAATTTTAAGGATGATTCCGCAGACTAAATTTCATAAGAAACAAGAATGTCATGAAAATAATTGTAAGATTTTAATATCATTACGTTAGGTTTAATATCTATTCTAACGAATACAGACACTGTCGGAATATGAAAAAATGAGATCTTGACAGAATCCAAATAAAATGTTTTTGACCGATTCAGCTCATTCAGAGAATATAATCGATATAACTTGCATGCGAGGATAAATTACGAACTATAACGGAGAATTGGAGTAATATCATAGAAAGTGCGATTCTCGACATATATTAGTAAAATCTTAATACCTCTGAAAGAAGATATAGCACAATTCAAGAAATGTTATTAAATGTTATTAAGATTCAGCAGTCTAAATTATATAAGAATCAAGGTAAATTGAAACGTATTCCAGAGATTTAATATCATTTTGTTATGTTTAACTACAATTTTAGCGCATATAGCGGTCGTGGGAACATAAAATATAAAATTTCGTCCACCTCCTCTAAAAATTGAATCTAGCGGTGCAAAAAGGGAGATTAACAAGAATATAACGTGCTTGCAAGGATACAATACTAATAGAGATGGAGAATTAGCGTGTAACATTAGAGAAATGGTCGATATTCGACACAGAAATGTACGAATCGATATAACTTCGAAGGAAGCTGTGCCACAGTTCGAAAAATATTCAAACAATTCGGCAGATCGTGTTACATAAAAATAAAGTCTCTTTTTAAACAAATTTGTAATTTTTAATAATATTTTTTTTCGTTTTACGATTCCTGACAGGTATATAGATATCGTAGGAAGATAAAAAATTGAAATCGAATTCTATCGATGCAGAATAACGAAAATAACAAGAATATTACGTGTTTGCGTAGATTAAGAGATTTAGAGCAGCAGAAAATTGCCTTAAAATAATCAAAGAAATATACGATTCTCGACAGAGATGGGTAAGAATCGATATATCTTCGAAGAAATTTGTGCCAAAGTTCAAAAAATTTTACCAAACATTTCAGCAAACTGCACTACGAGCAAACTGTACGACAAGCCCTGTTTTAAACGAATGTGCAGTTTTTAAAAATATATCGTTACGTTTTACAATTCTTCATGGGTATACAGTTATCAAAGGAATATGAAAGATTGAAATCTCTTCCGATTCCTCCGAAAACAAATTCTATAAAACAAAATAAAAAAAATATAATGTGTTTGCGTAGATTAAATACGAGGTGCAACGAAAAAGTGGCGTAAAATATCAGAGAAAAATGCGACTCTTGACACAGATAAGTAAGTTGCGTAAAATTTTCGAAGGAACTTGTGTAACAGTTCGGAAAATGTTACCAAACCGGTATTATTTAATACGGAACCGGTTACCATAAAATGGGGCATTGTTTTGCCCCATTTTGTAATGCGGTATATTGAATACGGCGGTATATTGAATATGCGGTATTCAATATACCGCATTACATAAAAACATTTTAAACGGTAGCGAGGTTTTTAATAATATTTCATTACGTTAGACGACTTTTCGTTCGAATACGTATATCTTCGGAATATGAAATCTTTTAATGGACCTATCCACATTTTACATGCTGATATAATTATAATATTCACCAATTCATGTCGACAAAATACTTTTAGTACGGAAAACTATAAGAACAAATAGTCCAATTAACGAAACGAATTGAAAGAAACAGACAAATGCACATTGTAATGACAAGATTAGGTCATGATTGAATTCAGGAATTTTAGATTACCAAATACTCTTCGGGTGAAAGTCGATGGAAACCTTAACAATCAACCTTTTGTTTCAACAGTTGACTATCATAAATAGCTGCTGTAATAAATCTATCAGAAGCTTAGTACGTAGTAACGCGATGTTTGTCTAATGATTTTCCAATAAAAAATATTAGTGATAGATTAAAGATCAAAGTACCAATGCGTTTCCACATTATCTACGGAGTTTTTCTCTTAGCGCTACTTTTTATGGATTCTTCTGTAGGAGTAATCTACTTTGTATCATTAGTATTACTACTACTGTTATTATAATAATAATACATAATATAACAATATAACAATAGGAAGAATGATAAGAAGAAGGAAAAGTAAAAGAAATATATATATTTATTATGTATGTCCTTTGTCCAAAATTGTTTATTCCCGTTAAAGTTTGTTATCTTCCGATTCGTAATATGGCGTATATTTTAAAAGCACAACGTGCTTAGGACGTTCAATCCGAGATTTTCAAATAGCAACATATCACCACTGCTTTTATTATTATAACATAAAATAAGCATTATGTATGTAATATTTACATACGTTTTTATTATTATATAATTAGTAGTAGTAGCAGTAGAAGTAATAGTTGAAGTAGTATAGAGTGTAATAGTCGTGAAAAGGAAATAGATATAGAAAAAAAATGCTTATATGTAGTATGGAAATGAAATCATGTTTTAATACATATTAAAATGATATAATTTGTGTTCCCACTAATTATTTTTGACAAAATATTCTACAAAATCTTATTTTTCATCGTAAATTTATATATTAGTTATTATATGTATCAATTATATTTATAATTCTTTATGCAATTGTGAAACAAATGCGTATCAACGTCGTATCTAATTCGGATCATTGCGAGACCTACACGACCATCTAAAAAAGATCTACATTCAGAGAGACTGAAAAATATGAGGTCACAGTCTATTGACATTACCTACTCTACCCAATCGAAACCCATTAATATGTTACAATCAATGCAAGCTTATACAATTATTGGATAGACAAGACGTAGGGCGATGACTGCCATCGCCATTTTCACTTGAAGTTGATATTTTGTTCATGTCGCCATAGTCACGCACGCATTTTGCGAAAGATGAGATAGGTTTTTAAGATTAATATTTCTTTCTTTATTTGTCGAACGACGTATTCTTTCAAAGTTTTTAGTTAAAGTACTCATTTCTTCTTATATATCATATTAAACATTATTTATGTCATCCACTTAATGAACCTTTCAGTAGGGTTTTGACCTTCAAACTAAAATTAGCATGTTAAAAGTTTGTTAAATGATATTCCTTTGTAGAAATTAAAAACTAACCTCTAAATATGAGTTTAATTGAAAGCTTTTAACTTAAATAAGAAATCAAGAAATAAAGCGGATGAAATTATTTTTAAAATAAAGCATAACAACTTGAAGAAGCTGGTACTGAAGTTACGGAACCTTTCCATTATATTATTCGTTCTAATTAATTGGTTTTATTAATAGTACTACTTACTCTTAATGATTATTTTTATTAACTATTTTTATTTCCAAAATACATGTTATTTTAGACGGACATTTAGTAAGATGTTTTTACTTGGTATGAAGCAGTGTTACAAGTGAATGAACTACATTTATCATTGAAAGAGGATCATAATAAAGTCTGGAAAACCATATTGTTAAAATGTGAAAAAACCAGAAGATTTCTATAAAGAATAATAACGGATCTGAGTCACAATCGTGCAGAGAATTGACAAAATATTTTGAAAGAAATATCCTATTAATTAGTAATATTCTAGCATTGGTATATAGTTTATCGGCAAGCAAAATAGAATTTAATAAATATTTCTGTTATTATTTTAGTAAACCGCAATTTTTTTCTTTTATTCATAATAAGAAAATATGAGATGATAATAACTTTATTATTATTATTATTATTATTATTAAGTGAAATATTTCAATCAAAAGTGTATTTTTTCTTTATTTTCAAATTATGTCAATATATGACTGTAATGTGCAACGTTTCAGAATTTGAGCCAATCATTGATGCTCAGTAATCTGTTACTTCATTTAAGAACAAAAGGTGATGACGTCGATTGAGAAATTATCATTATGTACTGGATTATTACTATGTTAAGAAAATGAATGCAACAGAGGAATATTCCATTGTGCAATAGATTGAATTGGCTTTTAAATTGGTATGTACCAAGTGTCTGTGTTTTCATCTCAATTCTGACTTATGTTTTCGATGGTAATTACTAGGTCCTCAACGAGAATGTCGCCAAATTCAAACTTTCATGACTACTGAATTTTCAATGAATAAGAACGGTTATTTGTATGAAATTAGAAAAGAAAAATATCTTAGGATTCAGGAATATCATTCGATAATATGTATTCGTCAGTTAGTCGATGGTTTTTCTATCGAAAGATTCACTCTGCATGCAAAGATTGAGAAAAACAAGAGAACTATTCAAGAGATCATTAGAAGCATCTTAAGGGATATTGAAGAACATAGTTGCAGTAAATATGCAAAAATAAAAACAGAATAAATTTATCCTATCAAATCTACTAGCCTAATAACAATCCTAGAGGAGAAGGAAAGCAGTTTATTACAATTGATGCTTAAGGAGAATTGTCACTGAAGATTGTGTGGAAATCAATGATAAGAGAGTTCATGTTGGTTAACTGGAATGGAGTTTCGTTTAATTGATCATACGGAACATATTTTCTGCTAATTGAATGTGGAAATTGGTTTGTTTCATGATGGTAGAACGATCGTTGATGAAAGAAGAATAAGATGTGGACCACGTTCTTGTATTAATCTTGCTATGGCAATCTATTCTCACACGTACATTTATCTATTCAATGGACCAATTTAGCTTTGGTAATATATCGTCGAGCAGTGCAAATATGTGAATATCTGAGAAACAAAATAATCATTATAAGGATCTATCAGTTAAAGTTTCTGTATTTCCAGTTTCCAATCTTTTTATGGAAAAGAACAAAAAATCCACTAAAGCATTATCGAAGATTTGAGAGATTGATATCTACAATAATGATAGTAGAAAGCGTTAACCAAAGCATTGGCTTATTTAAGATTTTTATTTGACGATAAGTTGAACGATTGGAACGAATAAGTGACATAATTTATTACAATACTAGTGTCAGGTTTTTTATTAACTAATTATTTATTATATTGTGAATAAAATCTCGATCACTGAATACGTAAGCCATCGTTTTAATATCTATAGCATTAAACGCTGAGAAAATTTTCATCAGCGAATTCGACATTTATTATTATTTTTTTCTTTTTCTTTAAAGAGATCGGTATTTTTCTTTAAAAACATTTTCCTTATCAATAGGCCTCAGTATAGCTCGGACCTATTCGAAGGATATGCCAATTATTTCGGCAAAATATACGGGAAGTCGAATTAAAAGAAGTAAGCGAATAGATGATTGCCGGATTATGTTCTCGAATATCTGAAGGAGGAATGAATTAAAAAGTTAGCTGAAGATTCATTTCATTTAACGTGTATGATTCATTCAGTCGTTAGGAATAAAATAAGAATTAGTTTTATTAATTACACTTGAACTTTTTTAACATATAATAAAATAAAAGTTGTTATCGAACAAAGACTTAAAATCGCATTTTTTCAATAACTATCGATTTAAAATGGAAAAAATGATTACCATTGTAAAAAGAATGAAAAGAGGTTTCAAATGATATGCCTCTCGTCTCCTTTTGCCATTTAAAACTTTTGAGGTGGTTGTCATCCCCTTAGGAAGTTAACCTAAAGAAAAATGGATTTATCCCCCTCGAAGACAATATTGACTAGATCTGGCATTTTTTGAAAATGTCATTAGATTTCATAATAATCTTGATTGACACTTTTCGTTTGGACACTCTGTATATGTATGTAGGTTACATAGGGTGATCGATATCTTTACTTTTTTATCATTTTGTTTTTCTCTTGTCTTTGCGTTCTTATATATGATCGTTATCTGTTATTAAAAGTATTTTATTTTAATGATTAATATCGAAGTAATTATAATATATAATGTGCCATATATAACACATCGATAGGATTATATAATTATATATAATCAATGATACGATATTATCGTCGTGTTGAAGTTCATTTAATAAATAGAATGCAACGCCTTCTTAATTCATTAGATCGAATTTGCATTAATAATGCATAACTGAAGCATAAGATAATTTTGCAATTTATCAGAAAAATGGAAAACAATTCGGAAATTATATCTCCAAAGGCTGATTAATATAATATATATATATAGAAACTATCCTGAGACGTCCACGATCAATAAGCATCATTATTTCCCTTTCCCTATATTTTCTAACTTAATTTTTTAGAGACAAGCAAGTGCGACTGGTATTCAGAGTTTTGGTGACTGATATTTAACCCGTGTGCAATGTATTAAGACAATCGAATATTAGTAGCAACACTGCTCAAGCCTCACTCGAAGGGAGCCAGCACAATTAACAAGACACAAAAACGAAACACGTATATTGCAACCTTTTCATCTCAATACGTGAAATATATCGTTACAAATTAAAATCACGAAGTTACAAATTAAAATCGTGCATCTATTTTATAACCTCTATAGGACCTTCCAAGAAATTGCGTTCTTCCATTAATTTACGGATACGCGTTAAGCGATATTTCGCGGAGAAATCGATGGATTCCGTGCCTCGTATCGACTTCCTAGGATGAGTCGAGGATAGTCTCTGTGCAAATAGGCCATCAACACTGGCCGTCTCTAATGTCCGCAAAAATGTCTCTAATTAAATGCTTGCCGTTCACCGACGATCTATATAACAGTTATCCGTTATACCAAGAATCACTGAAGAAGATTGATGTTTACCGATTCTCAGTAAAGTAAATTCTTTTTTTATAAATGGTAAAACAACTATTCTTTATCGATTGATGATAAAGTATCAGTTAACTACAAAGAAATCTTCCTTTAGACGACAGTCGTAAACAGAACCCGTTGCTAATGACTGATGGTTAATTAGATTCTTACTTCATCAACAGTCAGTAAAGTATATTCCTATTTAAACACCAACCAAAGAATCTTTTTAGTGATCTTCGGTGAAGTAGATTCCTTTGTATCATAAATCGTTGATGTAGATTCTTGTAATGCCATCATTCGATATTAAGATACCTATTTTATTGGGCGTCAAAAAGATTTGTTACAGTTGGTTATGTTTAATTTTCCCCGTTTTATTTATTGAACAGATAATAGGATAAAATAATAATAATTTTTTATCAATCTAGTACAAACATTTGATAATTATAGAAAGCCATTTTAGTGATCGGACAGATAATAGAAGGTAATAGTACATTATTTTAAACTACTGAAGCAGTATATACTCAAATCTATTCAATCAATTATGGATGCGATCAATACCAAATAAGAGGTCCATAGGCATGAAAAATATAGACAAGTATAATAAAACTACCCTTGAAAATTATTTATTATTACACATGATTTTTTCAAAGAATATAACATTTTACAAAAATCTAATAAGATAACCTCGTCTAAAATAACTTTATCTTTCGAATATATCTTTGATAACCAAAATCGGACAAAAATTGTGATCAATCATGATGTAATCTCTTGCAACGTATTATTAATAATTTACTTCATTTCTTTTTTCTTGGAATAAAATTTGTTATTCTATGGGAAAAAGAAAAGATTATATTGTACATAAAAAATTATATTCCATATTCCATTATGATTTATAATACATAAATGTAATATATTTAAATGTTATATATAAATGTAATACAATTAAATGTTTTATAATTTAAACTTATTTTTAAATTGTGCAATATATATATATATATATATATATATATATATATATGTATGGAATCATATGTCCACTTGTGATGATACAGTCCTAAACGATCTAGTACATATTGTAATAAACAATAAGTAAGATTTACGTCCTTCGATGGATAATCAATACGCCTTAACGATAATGCAATAAATCCAAATAATATATGAAAATGAAATAGAAAAGATTAACGTATTTACCATTATCAGGATCTCATATTTGTATATCGAAATTTTTCGATTTTATTAAAGATAAATCTAAATGTATTGTTTGGAAAGTAATTTCGTTTTTTCCCGACAGAGGATTTAATTGAATTTTTTTGAACCCAACTTCACACTTAAGCCGCATAATCATTACATGTTTTGAGAGCTGATATAGCAAGGCTTGTGTGTGAAAAAGTCCAATTGATTTTACGCAGTAGTTTTTGGTTGATGCCCTTATAAATATGGAGAGCAATAAGTAGCATTTTCGTCATATTTTACTTTTTTACTATAGAAAAGGTAAAAATGCTGTTCAAGCTAGAAAGAAATTAACCGATGTGTATGAAGAAGATGTGTTGACAGTACGCCAGTACCAGAACTGGTTTGCAAAATTTCGATCTGGCAATTTTGATGTCGAAGGTGCACCACGTTCTGGAAGTCCGGTTGAAGCTGATAAAGACACGATAAAGGAATTAGTTGATGCAAACCGGTGAATAACAACACGTGAGATCAGTGAGAGGTTGAATTTATCAAATTCAACAGTTTATGACCACTTGAAAGGCCTGGGTTTATCCTCGAAGTTCGATATATAGGTTCCCCATATTCTCACGGAGAGAAATTTGTGTCATCGCGTAGACGTCTGTGATTCGCTTCTCAAACGTCACGAAAATGATCCATTTTTGAAGCGCATCATTACTGGGGACGAAAAATGGGTTGTATATAAAAATATCAAACGCAAGAGATCATAGAACAAAAAAGATGAACCGGCTCAAACCATTTCCTAAGCCAATATCCATCAAAAAAAGGTGATGCTGTCTGTTAGGTAGGATTTTAAGGGAATTGTTTATTTTTGAGATTTTACCGGATAACACAACATTTACTTTGGAAGTCTACTGTCATCAGCTGGACAAACTGAATGATGCACTTCAACAGAAAAGGTGTAGTGTTCCACCAAGATAATGCGAGACCTCATACAAGTTTGGTCTCTCGCCAAAAGCTTTTACAGCTTGAATGGGATACAATGCCACACCCACCATATTCTCCAGATCTGACACCTTCGGGTTATTATTTGTTCCAGTCACTGCAAAATTTTTTAGACGGTAAAATCTTCACTTCAAATAAGCAGGTCAAAATCCACCTCGATCAATTTTTTGCCAGTAAAGACCAAAAATTTTATGAGCCTGGAATCATGCTATTACCAGAAAGATGGCAAAAGATATTGGACCAGAATGGCCAATATATATTTTAATAAAATATTTGTTCATTATACGAAAATTGTCTTTCATTTTGACAAAAAAAAACGAAATTATTTTCCGAACAACCCAATATGTAAAGAAAGTATACTTTCTTAAGTTAAATTTGCCGCGCTTCTCATGTCCCGCCCTTCGATTGTTTTTTGTTATTTACAAGTCGAGCCGTTAAGATTTTGTAGAGAAACGGGCATTAGGAAATAGAACTTAGACGAGAGAAAGAGGACGAGAGATTACTAAGAAACTTTATAAAGAAGATAGTAAATAAAATTTAAATAGTGAATAATAAACGTAAATTGTCGTTTCTTTGTTCACAGGTAAGACTGTAAATAGTAAATAATCGCTAATTAATAAATAAAGATTTATAATTTTTGTTCATAGAGAAACATATTTTCGTTTATCACCTCACCTAATAAATTCGAGATATTATATGTATATGTTTATTGTCATTTGTAAGTGTAGAACCATCATCTATAACAGATATAACTTATAGTGTATTTATACCAAGATACACTTAAATCCCGAATTATCATCATTTTCTATTTTCATAGCAGAGTTAAATACAAACAAAGAAATGCAAACCTGTTCATAAATCTACAATAATATTGTAAGGTCGTTTCAATTAAAATCAAAGAAATCGATGTTAAAATTGCTGCATATTGCTTATAATCATTGTATTATTCGATCAATAGTCTACGAATCTATCATAGTTGAAATAATTTAGTTGAATTCATAGTAGAAATAATCAAAAAACTTTGTACATCATATTAAAATTCCTTAGAATGAAATCTTGCAATATAATATTTTGTACATACTGATAAACTATTTATTGTTAATGACTATATCGTACCGGTAATGGATATAACACATTTATGAGTGTAACTTTTTCACAAGTTGTAATAAAACGCATTTGTAATAACATCCAATGTAAATAATTAATATTTTCCCTCCGTTCTATGAATAATTCTATTATTGATAGTTTGTTTATTAATACATACTGCTGCAATGTTACGTTTCCAACGTTCAGGATACAGTCATTGAAGGTAATCTAAGAATTTTATTTTCTTCGCAATAAAAATATAAAAGAAAATTAACCGATCATATTTCACTTCTAAAAGAACAAAATAAATGTGGTTAAATATTCGTGGTAAATAAATGTGACGAAATAGGGAGAAAAAAGATAAAAACGTGGTAATCGTGATAAAAACAGTTAATTAACCGCTGTTATCTCTTGATCGTAGTATATGTGAGCGCAGAATCAGCACACTGTTGATCCGATTTTCTGGCCATTCGTTCGATATGAATTTCATCAGTGTTTTTAGTTCCGTCAAGTCTTTAACAAATTTACAGTCTTACAATGATGCGTAGTACAGTTATTATAATAATGATAATGATAATAATTATAATAATAATAATAATTGTTGCATCGTAAGGTCGTAACTACAAAAGCACAATCACGTGCGTTTTTCGCACCAAGCCTGCGATGTTAATCGATTGGCATGGAGAATCTTTTTCCCGTTTCTTCCTAATTGTCAGAGTCATAGACCCACTGGTCGCGATGAATAAAAGCAGCAGCACAAGGTTCGAAAACCATTGAAGACTCTCAACAAAATATCGCTGGCCGCATTCTCATAAATTAATGAGAGAAAGTGAATTCTTTGAAAGATCACATGAAACTCGTGAGTAGTAGATGTACTATAATGAATACTTCGTGAATTGAAATTATAACAATATATTTGTGAAAATGAGATTTAGTTACTGAGATATTCCGACTGCTTGTTGATTCTCTAGTGTTTTGTTGTATGGGATCGGCTATCTCGTTTTTGGCTGCATTCTTTGAGCGTGTCATAATTTTTAAATTTGAAACGATTTGAATTAATTTTTTTTCTAATTTTAATATTACTGGTTTCAACAGTTTTAACGTGATATTCATTCTTATGGCAATATTATCAAATGCTATTTATCGTTCTATTAAAATGCAATTTTAATAATCTGTAAAAATATATAATCTCTTTTTCCACGATTGAATGGTAAAAAATTATAAAAACGACTATTGTTCGATAAAACCCTGGCTGAATCAAAAATGTTAAAGGTTCGGGTTAATATTTTTCGTTTTATTAAAGTTTATACGTGAAAAATATGATCGATTTTCCTTTTGATATTGTTCAAGTTTTACTTTATATAATTTATTATTATTATCATTAAAAAAATACAAAAGAACGTATATGTATAATATATATCTACCATATTTGAAATGTATATTTTCTACAAAATTTTGACTTCATGATATATAGAAAATTATAAAAATGATAAAGTTGGTACATTAATTAAACAAAATATTTTTTTCAAATCTTTTGATGCTTATTGATGCCACACATTAAGGAGCAACATTTTATTTTTCGATTGTATATTTCCTTCAGAATGTTTATTTTATAATATTTAGAATATTGCAAATAATGAAATTCCTATTTTGTTCTAGTAATGCTTTTAGAACTTTTCATTAATTCCTAATAACATTACTTCTAATTTAGATTTTATATTAACATACTTATTGTTTTTCGAATTTTTAAACATTCTAGTTTATATTTAAAATATACTTAAATATTATTTAAAATGTCTTCTATAAAATCTAATTTTTTATATTAAGATCAGATGATCTTAATATATCAAAACAAATTTATAAGTTCTAAAAATAATATAATGCCGAGCATGTTCTATATCTAAAAACTGTTTTATATATCTAAAAAACATTATTATTAAATATTAAATTTCAATTGCTAATTTGTTGTCCCAATTTTGCTTAATTTTATTAAATTTTATTGTTAAAAATATTAAATTGTGCTATTATATTTTAATTTACTAATATGTTTTGTATTCCATATTATTATTAAAACGTAAAATTATCATCTCAAATAAATCTGTAAATATATCTTATTATCTTTTACATTAAAGTAAATTCATTATATTCATTTTCAAAAAATATATTTAATGAATTTAACCAGATTTTTGAATTTTATATTTTATGTAATTTTTCATAAAACATAAACTTTTTAAAATTTTAAATTACAAATAATTATAAACATGATATCAATAAGCAATATTTTTTATATTCATATACATTTTCAATAATTTTAAAAGCGGAATATCTCTCAAAAATATATTTATGGATTAAATAACTTTAAAATACTTAATAACTTCATAACATAAATAATCTTGCAATTTCAGTATATACAAAATGTAAATACAAAAAGTATATACAAATTTTCTTTTTAATAAATGTGATCGTTTTTCCGCAATATTTGCCTTCAACTTGTCAAGTAATGCGTAGTATGCTCCTGTAATGATTTTACCTTTTTGAAGATAAAGGTAACTTCATGAATATACCAAAAATCGCTATCACTTTCCTAACCGAAAAAACAGTTTTTGCTTTTTTTCGAGCCGATTCCCCTTTTACAGTCCACTATTTTGACTGTATTTTTTCTGTATTTTTGACTGCATTTTATTGATTCAATATGTGACAAACATGTCCTTTAGACATATTTATAGACTTTGCTATTTCTCTCACGTTAATTCGACGATTGTCTAGTACCATTCGATGAACTTAAGCGATGTTATCGTCAGTGGTTGCAGTTCTTGAACGTTCCGAACGTTCATCGTCTCCCAAGCCGGTACGGCCACGTTTAAATTCAGCTGCCCAAAATTTCATGGTGGTAAATGATAATGCAGACGTCCCTGTACGCAGCGTCTAACTCGTCTTTGATTTGCATAAGCGTATTACCTTTCAAAAACAAATATTTAATGACAACTCGATACTCGATTTTTTCCATTTTCATAAAAACACTCACATCGACTCACTCAAATGATTGTCAAAAAACAACTGCGCATTCAAAATGGCTGAAATTTTTTTGAATACCTTTCAAAAGATATGCAAGCACATTCTCAAGCTTTTTTTGACGAATGTTTTCATCTTTATGTTGAGGTAGGAAACTTTTCGGACAACCCTCGTATAACCGTTGAGGAAAAATTCTATGAATCGCTAAAGGTACGGATGTGTGCATAAACAGATTCTGTGACCAGATATGTAACTTCTTTCCTAAGATATTTATCAGTTTGTCAATTCTACTTTGATTTGCTCAAGAATAGAATTTATTAGGTTGATGTATATGCTGTGTTGGAATTTCTCATGATATAAGAGAAAGTTTATTTTGTTTGTCAAAGAAAGTTCTTATTAAATTTTTATTAAATAAAATATGCATTATTAATTTCAATACATTTTCTTCAGTGGATTTTTAAAATTAATAAACTTGCTATAGAATATTTTTAATATCATTTTCATGTTTGAATTGTTTATTTCGTAAAATATTATTTATATGTGTAAAAAGATATTAATCTGCCAGGAATAAGTGTGATTAATAAGCGGGATATTTCATAATTTAATTCATTCAATTTGTTAAGAATCTTTGACGACGTATTGGCTAGAACATTGATGCAGGAGAATTGGTCCATGCCAATTTATGAAAGCTGGACGTAGTTTTCAACTTATCATGGATTTGATCAATTTATTTAAGTTGTAATTACCTGCCCAGTTCGTAAAAATAAATATAATAGTGAACTACTTCAATAATATTCAACCATATTGTTAACAATATCTTCCGAGAATAAAGTAATGATTTCGGAGTATGAGTAGGCAACTAATTTTTAAAAAGCCGTTGTGAAGATTTCTTTCGATTATCGCAAATATCACTTTTCATCGCGAATTACAATTCTATATTTATAGTCTTTTTTACACCTTATTTCTGAATATGACTGAACCACACTTCTTCTCCCCCAAAATCCAAAAGTTCTGTATCGATCAGAAATCAAATTCGAGCAATTCGCACGTGGCAGTCGAACATATTTTGTATAATATTAATTGGATTTTCATTTGTTGTTATAATTCTATATTTTATTTTAATGTTTCGTAATTTGTTTTTAGGAATATCAAAAAAATTAAGATATTCGTATTCTTGTAACATTGCGGTATAGATTTGTGTATTATATTCCCTTGGAATAAATTACAAATTGTGATTTTCAATGGTTCCTTGAATTTTTGCTAATTTTTTATAGTTAAAAAGTTCTAAAGTTGACTTCAAAATCCACTTTTTTAAATAAAATTTTTTTTTAAATTAAAAATCCGATATAATCATCAAGATCAGTATATAATCATTTCAATGTAAATGAAATTTTGAAAATTTTTCAGTTTTTAATCGGATAAGCATTTGAATCTTGGATTTGGCAAGAAATTGAAATAATTTCACGCGTTGCAAACGTTATTATTCCATTTTTAGAAATAATATATGCTTTTTAATATAAAATATATGATTATATTTATTTTAAAAAGTAAACCGTTTTCTTTAATAGAAAAGGAATTTTCTATTATATGAAATTTTTTTGGTACTCTTAGAAAATTGATTATGCATACTAGATGCATAATCAAATAATGTTTGATTTTTTTTATTTATAGTATTCAAATATTCGTAATGATATTCTTGCATATTGATGTATAACCAGAGATTTTATTTTGTGCGGGAAAGTATTTTAAGCGGTATATAAAAGTGTGTGTTAGTGTGAGTGTATATGAATTTGGAAGGACATATATAATTAAGACACGTATATAATTGTATAATATATAATAAGATGCGTATATAATTTGTTGTATTTGAAATACTTTATTCAACATTCATAACTATATTTATTGATTCTTCTTTCGTTTTCCATAATTCCATTACAGCAAGTAGAAAATCTTTATATTTTATCTTTTTATCATTATAAAAATTACAAATTCTGAAAGCATTGAATAGGCCGCAATTGATGAAATATAATACCACTTTCTTGAGCTATTTCATCGTTTTTCTCAATATTGAATATATTGAATATGAAAGACATTGATCATCAGACACGATGTCGATGCAAATAAGGCGAATATGATCGATGTTATCAATTATTGGGAGACTTTGTGAATAGGAATATATTAAAGTTGATTTGATTCGCAGTAAAATGTTGTTTGTTACTGATTTCGTAAATAACACGATTTTACACATCAGAGAAGAGACAAATGAGGATTGTAATCATGTATAACGTTTTTATTTAGACAAAAATTAATCTGTTTTGACTATGTTTATTCATTCAAATATTTAAAAGGCTTATTTAAAAACTTGTTTAATTGTTAAATATTGTTACTAAAACTATAAATTTTATTATTATCTGCTACAGTTTATAATTTTATACATTGTATATTGATTTTATGATAAAAAATAAAAGTAACAAATTTTTGAAATAATTTATTTATTTTATACAAAATTAATTGATCGACTTCATAAGATTTTTTGGTAATGATCATAAAATATAGAAAATGTATGTTTCGTTTGATGATATTAAAAAGCTAGTATTTAATAATACTTTCGCATATATATAACATAGCATTTTATATGCGAGACATTTTTTCAAACTGTTAGACAGTTAGAAATTTGTATTTATAAGACAATCATACTGTGTTCTGATGTACCATCATTTTGATTTATATATATGATGGTGCTATTACTCCAGTAACATCTTTCCATGCTCCTATAGCAATTAATTATAATTATTTAAATCTAAATTTTATGTGAACCTGTTCGCATTTGTTCGCTTCATTTTGTTTATGTGCTAGTTTATAACCAATGACGATGTTTTTATATAATATAGTCTTGATCACTGTTTAGTTAATATTAATATTCTTATGTTTCAACTTATATAATCTACTTCCAATTTCCGTGTAATTATTAGTTTCTTACATAACAAAAAATTTATTTCGTGTAGTTCACTTTAGTCTTATTTATTTAGATTCAACAGCTTTAAATAACAAAGGACTTTCCTTCATTATAATATATAACAATTTTCGGTTTTATGCAATCATTGCCTCTTTTCTATTCAACAACAGTTTCGTCAGAGTCCTTTATTAATTTAAAAGAAGGACATCACGTTTATCTTTCCATTTAGTATTTCATCATTACTTTATTTGGCAATATATTCATTTCGCTTTACTTTTTTGGAAGCAAATCTTTCGAAATTACGCAGCGATTTGATCGCATCTTTACAATTAGATGTGTATTTTTAGAAATTAGTTTTTTTACCTAATTTGATACTTGTGTACCAGTTATCAGTACACAGTGTATGATTCTTATCAAATATATTTTCACATAATGATAGAACTACATTTATAGGTATCGTCTTCTCCAAATTTATTTTTTTTTCCACAATAAACGCAAAAAGTAATGGTATATCCTGTTGCAGAACATAATGTAAATATTTGTATATACGTTAATGATATAATTTAAATAAATTTATATATACGTACTTGCGTCATTTTTGTTTTATATATTGCTTGAAAATAACGCGACTTCGAAAAGGAATCGAAATTCATCTACACAAATAATTTTGTCTGGATCATAACAATCCAGAAAATTTTCATTTAAGATATCAATTTTTGCTCTAATTTTATATAGTTCACATTTTTATCACAAAAATCCAATATTCGCAAAAGGAATTCAAAACGATTCCTTGACATTACAGAAGGAAGGGTTTGTGCATAATTTGGATCTTTGAATATAAATCAATTTCAAGATTTACTATTCCCATTCACACAATGAGTTCAAAAAGTTTTTTTATTTCGTTTTTGTCAGTTGGTTTCCATTTATCTAAACACGATGATTTTTTTCCAACATTACTTTTTCCACATATCGATTAGTTTCTTCAACTATAATTTCGAAGATTTTATCATTTAGTAGCAATAAATAAATGTCTTGTATTTTCTCATAATTTCAATTTAATATTTTAAAATCAGGAGTACTAACGACAAGCGTAAGCCGTGGATGATTTCCACGTGGATGATTTTCCCATTTCCAATAGGATCAGACCAATTTGTATGAGAAATAATTGCATTATTCTTGTTAACACTGGATAAATATTCTTTGTCTTCATTACTGGATAAAATCGTATTGGAGTGTATAGAAAGACGATAAAAAGGTATTATTTCATTTGAAGTATCTGTTGAAAAATTTTCAGAAGAATTTATTCGTGTAATCTGAGGGCGTTCCATTTGAATTCATTTGAACTTCTAAGAGTGACATTTGATTAGTCATCACTTGAAAATTTTTCATTGTACAACGCCATGTTTGATTATAAGGAATAAAAATTCATGGACAAGCACCCGAGAAAAAGAATGGGGGATTTTTTAGATGGAATTTTTGAAGATAAAACATACAAATCTATAACAACAAAATAAATGTATACATACTGTATATCCTCCGCTTGATTTTACTTTAGTAACATATTGAACTAAATAAACATATTTATTCAAGCAGTAATTGTTGCCTCAACGACGCGCGAATAAATGACTAATCGAAACTCGCTCAGTTGCAGATACAGTTTGAACAAAAACCAGTCGAAAAAAATGATTGCCACGCACCATGGGATATGCACGCTCCACGATACGATAAAGCAGCATACATGGTATTAAACTTTCGACACTTGACTTTACAATAAAGTTTTCAAAAATTATTCTTTTTACAATGAGAATTCCAAATGGGTTGAACGGAAAATCCAGTGTGGAACACGACACGGTATGTGTTGATAAACCAAATTATCTTAGAGCCCATTTGGAACAATCCATACGGCTAGCAAATCTGGAGCACGGTTGCTAAATCCAATATAAAAAAAATGGAAAACCTACAATCTATTATTCTACATACTATCCTAAATGCACCTTGGTTCGTTAGAAACGACGATATTAGGAAAACCCTAAAAATACCCGAGAAATTATAAATCACTAGAAGATAAATCAAATTAGAATTAATAACCACATAAACCGTCTTACCAAAAATTCTCAGGTCTGTCCAAACGGCTAAACAGAAAACACCCAAAAAACCTATTCGGAATCAACTCTTAATACACAACACAAGCACATAAAAGTTGCAATATTATTATATATTGCTTAATGAGTATCGATAACTGTATCGAAATTCGTACGATATTATTTTAACCACTACAAAAGGCGTAAATAATTAAATAAATAGCATTTAGAAAAAAGGGAAATTAAATAAAAAAACATTTAAGTATAACCATTAATAAATATATTCACTACTTAAGTAACAGAAATTTACTAATTGTGACAGAATCTATTGTTTATGACATCTATTGTCTATGACATAAAATTGAAATTGTGGACTTTGGAAGCGAAAGACTTGGTTGATCTATCTGAATTCAAAGCAAGTAAATGGTGGATTTGAAAATTCAAAAATTTTCATAGAATCATATCTTACAATATAACAACATTCAAACAGCGATCTATTTCAAGATATTAGTAACTTGCAAAATGTTACAAAATCTTTTGTTTTATACGTAAGGTCTAACATATAGATGAATATATGAATATATTAAACAAAATGATTATTATAAGTTTACCGTACCTGTAGAAGATGAAAAATAAAAAGATGGCTGATGTACTTGCTTGAAAGTTTTATATAACTACATATGTAATGTAATGCTCGCATGATACTAATACTGATATAAGTACATATTCGTTTTACTAAGAATATTTTTTCAATAGTAAGACAAAATTCGCTGATAATCGACCTACAAATACTGTCATCAAACCGTTTAACAAAATTAAATATCCTTACCAAAAATCCACTACTGTATTTACTTTACATAAATATACTTATATAATATATATACTATATATGTAAATATGCTTATAAATATTTGAAATGTGCTTACAAATATTTCAAATAAAATAAATTATTGTTTACATTCTTTTAGAGGTCTTTTTAGAAATCTATTCATCATATTATTAAAGATAAAAAATTGTCAATTATTATTCAAGTATTCTGACATATGAGTGTTAAAGTAGCTAAAGTAAATATGCCTAAACGTTTTTAATTTAGCATTATTTTTCTGGACCTGAGAATTCTTAAGTGACGTACATGTCAGAAAAAAGTCAAATATGATAATATGTACAAATATGATAACATGTACAACTAATCTTATACGAAAGTGTATAACATTTCAATGAACAGTGAAGATTATAATACCGTTAAGATAATATTCGGTTGGAGAAAAAGAAATCCATTATTTTTTTGGTAGATGGCTATAGTGATCGATATCTCGTAAAGTATCGATCAAACAATTTCAGATTTATATTCGTTGTCAAGGAGACATTTCACACTAAAAAAATTCTTTCGCTGCTTTTTGTTTGGTCCATTCAGTTGTGAGTTACAGTATGTTAAAAATGAAAGTCAACAAAGAGAAAATTCGGTACATTTTACAGTTTTTCTTTAATAAAGGCGAAAATGCAAGCCAAGCAGTTGAAATTGTGAATGGTGTTTATGGTCTGGGTACTGTAACAGCTAATTACCTGCAATTTTGGTTTCGTCGATCCTTTCAGGTATTTTTGATGTTAAAGATGCACTTCGCACGTCGTTGAAAATGTCGATAAAATCACAGAAATAATCTAAGTTGACCGGTATGTTAGTAGTCATAGTATCGCCCAGGAGTTAAAGATCGACCATAAAACAGTTTTAAACCATTTGCACAAAGCTGGATTCAAAAAGAAGCTCGATGTTTGGGTGCTACACCAATTAACACCAAAAAACATGATGGATCGAATTTTCATCTGCAAAGCCTTGGCCAAACAGTATGAAATCGACCCATTCCTTAAACGGATGGTAACTGGGGATGAAAAATGGGTCACATACGACAATATTGTGCGAAAATGATCGTGGTCAAAACGCGGTGAAGCAGCTCAAACGGCGCCAAAACCAGGACTGACGACCAGGAAGGTTCTGCTGTGCATTTGGTGGGACTGGAAAGGAATCATTTATTACGAATTGTTTTCATATGGCCAAATACTAAATTCGGATCTCTACTGTCAACAACAGGAACGTTTGAAGCTAGCAATTGACCAGAAACGGCCAGAATTGGGCAACAGAAGAGGTATTGTATATACTGTTATTGTTTGAAAAGTTTCAAAGCTTTACAAGAAAAGATTTTAAAAATGAAATCGGTTTAAGTGAAAATTGATTTTTCTTTGTATTTGTTACGTTGTGAGGGCGCAACTATGAGAGCGTTTCCAAATATGTGTCTCGCAGCGGACTAGCGATGATAATCGATTTGCACGGAGAATATCCCCCGTCTCTTCCTTGTCGTACGAGATATAGATCCACTGGTTGCGATAAATAAGCGCGGCGGTGATAGGCTAGGATACTGTTAAAGGCCGCTAGCAAAATATCCCTCACCGCATTTCCGCAAATTAATGGGAGCACGCGCGTTCTTTTAAAGGATCCCATACGACTCACGAGATAGATGCGCAATAATAAATATTGCGCGCATTAAAGTTATCGGCGTCTTTAGAACTATTCGCGAAGACTGTAGTGAAATTAGGAAAGAGAATAAAAAGGGCAGAGTTGAAGTATAATCTGAACCTGGAAAGAGAAAAAATAGATGCCCAGTGATCGGGAATAGTTCATTGAAATGTTTGAAAAATCCATGTGTGCTCCCTTTGTTCTAGTGTTTGTGCAGACTAGAGGATGTCAATAAATATTTTAAGGCTATGCACCAGACAAACATTGGCTCGTTGCGCCTAGGCGCCAACTTTCACTATTTATTTATTGCCTGGTTCGACACATTATTGAAAACTAGGTATATGACGAAAAATGCTTAAGCTCGGACAAAGGTGGTCATGTATTTTTTATTTATGCATTTTCTTAGCGAGTATTCAACGAGTTCCTAAGAGCAAATATTTCTAATAGTGATATATTATTTAGGAGAAAATACAGTGAACAATTGAGGGATTTATGTATGCTCCAACAATGTTGGATATGTAAATTAAATCTGAGCGTGAAAATTTCGGTACACGTGATACCGTGCGTAGTGGCATTCTCGTTTTCTCGATATCTCGTTCTCTCTGTCCATGGATCTCGTAAAAGGCACATGCTATGCGGAGCACAGTTACTCTGTATAATATTCTCATCTGTATTAAAACCTACATATATTGTGTCTATCTATGTAAAAACTTGTAATAGCAATGCTCCTATCTAGCCTCTCAGAATCGTTTAATATGCTTATCATGACGTTGAAAATTCGTTCTGAAGATTAGCTCACTTTGGAACTGGAAAAAGGTAAACTACTACATGAAATTTCCATACAAAACTATTCAAGGAATAGCATGCAAAAATTCGAAGAAAGCTAGGACACAAAGACCACGACACAATTCAGGCAATGATATCCAAAACCATAATTAAAGGGATTACATTGAAGAACTGTGGAATCATGGAGATCTGCGTCACATGCATAAAAGAGAAAATGATCAGGAAACTTTTTCCGACATCAAAAAGTAACTTTTAATCCATACTATAGCTGGTGCATACAAATCCTTGCAGTTCTATGCAAACGATGACACCAGATCAAAACCGCTATGTACTAACTTTGATTGATGATTGTAGTAGATACACGACTATATATTTGCTACAAAAATTGTACGTAACAGAAAAGATAAAGGATTTTATTAAGGGAATGAAGACGAAATTCGGTAAAGTTCTTAAGACTTTAAATCAATTTTGCCAACTATTTGTAAAGCAAATTGCTCACTAATTCTGTTGGAACAATACCAATGGAGACATAGATTGGAACAAAACCAAATCTTACTTATGCACATTTTGGATCCAAAGTCTACACATATGTACTTAAAGAATTGCGAAAAAAGTTGAATAATAAAGTTAAGATATACAGATTGGTTGGTTTCAACAAACATTCTAATGAATATCGTCTTTTGGATACAGATACAAACAGAATAATTATAAGTCGTGATGTGAAAATCACAGATTCGATGAATGGCTTAAACGTGAAGAAAGATACTTCAATTGGATTAGATGTAAAGGATCGCAATGAAGTAACAAATAATCTTTTTATGTTATAGTACTTTTAATGCCATTCCAGTCCATACAACAATAAATGATGAAAAAGAAGAAGACGATATCGAAGATGAGGAAGAATATAAATCGTCCATGACATTGAAGAAGAGGCGACACCTGCATCAAGTAGAGAATGCGGACAAGTTCGAATGAGGAGTAGACCGCGAAAATTATACTCCGAGAATACACACATTTCAGACAATATTGCAGGATATACTACGGAAATTCCCATAAATGATGTCACATGTGGAACAGAAGCCAATGAATTCCTATTGGCAATAGTTAGCGAAGTTAACCCTCTACACTCGACGACTTTTCTGGCCGAACGAAGTAACAACTCGAGATGGTTTAGCGCATATGTGATGAGTGTCTTATAGGTAACATAAAATGATATTAAGTATAAATTAACTTATAAAAATGTTATATTTTAATAAGGAATTTATATTTATACCTTTAAAAATATAATTTTATAATATTAAGGTCTGTATTTTATTTTTCATATGATAATTTATAAAACATTCGTCAAGGTGCATCCTTGGTTTATCCGGATAAATATCGTAATAATAGATTGTTTCGTGTCTTTCACTTGGTTTGTTTCGACAAAAACAAATCTTACAATCCTTTTTTATGGCTGTGAGAATCGTATGGAGTTTTCCGTTTAGCCGTATAATCGGAGATCAACATTGAAGCTTGATCTCGCGATTGTCGAAAATCTTCTTTCAACAGGTCTACTCAAATTTTTACAAATTGTAAGTATTTAAATGGCTGTTCGTTCTTCTCTGTTTGACTTGTTTATGAAGAATATGTTTATGAGGAATTAATTAAATATTTTTAATCTCTAAAAAATTAACTTGCTCCACCACTTCAGTGACTTCCTTATAAAGTAGTATGTCGAGACATGTTGATCGGTACGATCAACGCCGCCCATGAATGATTGTCTTAGATTTTCTAACAACAATTTGAACACCATGACGAAGAGTTCTTTATACGGTATTCACTTTGCATTATGTCAATTTGTCAATAGTGTGACAATTCTCTTCTTCTTCCACACCAGAACCAAATTATTATTTCTACAATAAGCTATCATTGGTTTTTCTTTTTGAAATTTTGTTTTTTTATCATTAACAACCCTTTTCTATTTATCAATATTGTTCCAATCAAATGACATTTTAATTTACGTAATTCATTAGCTAAAATATAATTGGTATAATAAGGGTCTGTAAACATATGATAAAATTTTATTCAACAGCATTGTGTACAAGTGCAATGGAATTCTAGTTGAAATTCCTAATGAAAGGTCTGAACTTATCAATGTTTGTATTGTAAGACTATCATAGTAAGGCAAAATTCCACAAATATAACCCGTATTGAAATCTGCTAATGTATAGATTCGAATGACCCATTTAGTTTTTTCTTCAAGTTATACGTGATAAATGAAATTCACCCTTTGAATTTTACAGTAGATTCATCGACACAAATTTGTTTGCTCGGTATAAAATGATTCCAAAATCTTGAGTTTATATAATCAAGGTAGCCACTTATTAACTGCAAACGTGTTGTAAGTTTAATATTTTGTGCTGAAACTATTTTGACATGTAACATCTAAAAAATTTAGATAAATCTATCTCTTGTAAAAGTATTGGGATAAGATGGAATGTGGCTTGTGTGTCAGTTGACCAATATTCTTGAATATTGGCCATTGGCATCGTTCCCTTATTTATAACAAATGCGATGAACGCCTAAAATTTTTCATATGTGACATGTCATATTTGTCAAATCGAACGTGATAACAGCGTCCTCCTCTCTAACTTCATTGCAGCATAATTGTTAGTTCCATTTATTATTTGTGTTACTAGTCCGTCGATAAAGAACATCTTAACAAAATCGAAAGGTTCTGTGATATTTAAGGATAGCTATTTTCTTATAGATTTTACGCCGGGTATAAATTTTATTCTCGGTGGTATTACGCTAGATTCATCACAGAGTGCCCATTCTGCATTATTCGAGTTTTATGAGGAATCACTGTCACTTTCCGATTCGCTATCTATTACTCTAATTTTTCGATTTCTTACATCTAATACGGTGTTACTATCTCTATCATTGTTTTTACTTTCTCTACCACTAATTTCTTCGTAAATAAGATCGGTCGTTTTTGAACAGTTTAAAATCAAATTCATCTTCACTTGAGCTAATTTCACTTCTGAAAGTCAAATCTATCGATGAAAAATCTTATGATACTTTTGCCACATTAATCGAAACTGAACTAATGTCGGAAACGTTATTAGGACTATAATCCCAGAGGAATTTAAGATTAATTTTCTTATCTTCATCCTAAAAAGCCCTAAGCAAAAATATAAAGAGCTAAGGAATCTATTCACAAACCGATATTGCGCTCCTATAAATTGGAGGTAACAAAATCTAGCATAAACAAAGACTGTCGCCTCTCGCTCGCCTCTCGCTCGCCTCTCGAGTTAAATAGCTCTCGACATAAATAGCTATTGAGAGTCGCCTCTCGTGCGCAAAGGGTTAATTCAATGCTGGAAAAGGATGTTTGAGAATTAGTTGAGCAATTTAAGAGAAAGAATATCATTGGCAGTCGCATAGATTTAACAAACAAGTACGGATTAGACGATGCAATTAGCAAGAAGAAAGCCAGATTAGTAACACGAGGTTTTAGCCAAAGACTAGGCATGAATTTTACTAAAACGTTCGTACCTGTAGTACATCTGAGTTCAATTCGCAGCAGCATTAGTAGCTCATTATAAAATAAACATCCATCAATTTGATATTACCACCACATTAAACTTATTAAACTATATAAACTTATTAAATTAATATATTAAACTTAAACGGTTCACTGGATACGGAAGTACATATGGAAGTACCAGAGAACATGCAGAATGCATTCAAGAAGTTAATAGAAACAGAAAAGATGAATAATACAGTTAGAAACACTGCAAGGAAGATGTTGAAGCAAATAGAAGGTTTACACGGTAACAAGGTTTGTAAGCTAAAGAAAACCATATATGGATTAAAGCAAGCGGATAGACAGTGGCATATAAAGTTGGATAAAGAGTTAAGGGAAATAAGTTAGCTATTTTTTATATTGATGATATTTTAATATTATTCAGGGTCATAACAAAGATTCAATAAATTAATGATAAACAAAGTTATTTCAGTTAAAGATTTAGGAAACGGCAAATATCGCTTAGGGATATAGTTTATTATCAAAGAGCATGAAATCAAGTAGGCCAAAGAAAGTATATAAGAAAACTGTTAGAAAAATTCATCATGACTGAGGCCAATCCAGTTATATTCCCACTAAAACCAGGTACAGCGTTAATTAACCCCTTAACGCACAGTTTTTTTGAAAAAAATCGGCCAAAAGAAATCAATTTTTTTTTATGTAAAAAAACACAATTTAGTACATTGTCCTAGCAAAAAAATTAAAAAAATATAAAAATAATCACAATTTATATTTTAATTTTGGATTTTGATCCACATTGCAGAAAAGAGCCGAATATTGCAATATTACATGTACATCGACTTTTTTCTTTTCGAATTGCTATTTCGGAAAAAACATATTTTTTTGCTTTCACATTGTTATTCCATTATCGATTATATTAGAGTGTGAAAAATTATAACAGCATAAAACACAATGCCGCTCGAATTATCTCGAGTGTGCACAGTTTGTCCTGTTTAGCGCGCTCAAATTAACTCGAGCGTACAAGCTAAGCGTACAAGTTAAGAGGTTAAGGAACAACAAAAATATACCGTGAATTGATAGGTGATTTAAGGTATCCAGCAACTACGTCTAGATCTAACATATATTATGCAGTAAATTACTTAAATCAATTCAATAACTGCTACAAGAAATCGCATCAGGAAACAGCCAAAAGGGTACTTAGATATATTAAAGGCACCAATCATTATTGCATATCTTATCAATCGGATAACAGTTTTTTGGAAGGATTTACAGACGCTGATTGGGAGAAATGCATAAACGATTGCCACTCCTATACAAGTTGTTTTTCTTCTGTAATTCCTATTTTATGAGAGTCAAGGAAACAATAGATGATTGCTTTATCAACTATAGAAACAGAATACATGGTCATTACAGACGCTGTTAAGGAAGCCTTATATTTAATCAATACTTTTTCGAAACTGAGATTAGTTATCGAAAACGACGTCACTGTTTATAATGATAATGCAAGCGCATTAAAATTGTCAAGGAATCCTGTATTCCATACGAGAAGCACAGCAATACGCTATCGCTTCGTAAGAGAGCTTCTACGTGAAGAAAAATTCAAGTTACAGTATTTGTACACGAGCGATATGATTACCGACGTTTTAACCAAGGCATTAAACGGTCTGAAAAAAATCAAGTGCATTAAGAGTTTAAGTTTACTTATTTTAGCGCTCAATTTAAGGAGAAGTGTTGGATACGTAAATTAAATCTGAGCGCGAAAATTTTGGTACATGTGATATTCGGCGGCTTTTATCTCGTGTGAGGTGGCGTGCCGTTCTCGTTTCTTCGAAATCTTTCTCTGTCCACGGATTCCGAAAAAGGCGCACGCGTTTAAGGAGCACATAATTCAGTCTGATCATTATAATTTTGTTACCATGTTTAATATTCTTATCTGAGTTAAAAACTACGTATATTGTATGTTTCTATCATTTCTTATATAATCCAATCATTCTAGGCAATTCTGTTGCCAAAAGATTTTTCTAAGACAAAAAAAATTTGTGTGAAACAAATAATTATGTTAAAAAATTTAGAAACAACCATGCTATCGTCGAATTTGATATGGCGTACTTGGCATGATGTGACCAACGAAGAATTTTGAGCAATTGTTGGGGTAATAAATGTGGGCACCATACTGTTGACAAATTTACAAAAGTATTGATCAAGGAATAACGTAAGCTACATTCTTTTTTATTCAGAAACATTCACAAGAGACAGATTCAGCCAAATTTTTTGGATATTTCATTTTAAAATAGCTGCAAAAAGCTTGCTTAATATTCGCAAAATCATTTTGAGTTGCTAATTCTCCTTAGCGGAAAAGTTGTCAAGTGCAAAGTGTTATCAAACGTGTGTGTGTGTGTGTGTGTGTGTGTGTGTGTGTGTAATACGAGTATTCTTTTACTCATTACTACGTGATTAATTGGATATTCCAAATTAAATTTTCGAAACGTATGTATGTGTATATGTAATTAAAAAATATATAATTGACCGTTTAACATTTGTGGATTCATCAAGTGCAAAATATATAATGCACAATCACTAAAGCAATCGCTAGAAAAAAAAAGTTAAAATTAAAATCAAACTATTTATTACCTATAAATAACCTGACACATGCGTAAATAAAAACGCAGAAAGTACGAAGAGAGAAACAGAAATCAATATATTAATTGCTGAAAATCTTAAACTAATAATGGATTAATTTAGTATAGCCACACTAGTCTATATAATGTTTAGCTTATGTGCGATAACTTTAAAAATTTTCTTTTTTAGCAATGATGACTCTATTTATTCTTTTAAAATCAATAACTCTATTTATAGTTCTTTCTTCATTAGCAAAATTGATTGAATATATTCTTGCAAAAATAATTAACAAACCTCGGATAACTCCTTTCACTAAAAGTAGCTGTTTTCGTAAAAGAATAAAATCAATTCCAACAATCTAATTGCGTTTGTTTTCGCAACGAAGGCAACAAAAACTTTGTAATAGCATCACTAAATGTTTGAAAAATTTCTGTAATAAATATCTTATTCGGATCTCTTCGACTTAAAATATATTGAATATATCGAATACATCTCACCAAACAACCTGAATTAGCAAACTGGTGACTAGAGTGGAATCTTCGTGTTTTTTTTCTTCCTCTACCCTATACCGTAGAATATTCTCCACTACAATCATTTTACTCCTACTAACAGTTTCACCCGGTCTGACCGATGAACATACGATGATCATAGATCATGATTTTACATATATACGACTGTTTCATAGGAGTAAATTAGGTACCTAGTACCGCACATGAAAGGACAACTGAGATGCTAAATAATTAATTATGAATAAATAATAATTTTACTAAATAATAGTTTTGAATAATTAATTGCTTTCCTCTCTTTGAAAAAATTATTAACATAATTGTACTGCACTTTGTAAGTACAATTTATATCTAAATATTAACTTATACTTAACAGAATGTACTTAGACATAATAATAAATAAAGAAACATAACAATAAAAAAGAAAAAGTAACAATTCGAAAATCTTTAAAATGATTAAATTTTATTCACACTACTCATAATATCTCGCAGTATATGTATTTTCAATAATTTGCATTATTCTCATTATCTTGAATTCTTCAACTGCATTTTCAAACTATCCTTCCAAAAACATAAACAGTTTTGACATTATTTTACCTTCTTTTTATACGTGCCTTAGCACTATTCTTTCTGTTCCGTAGAACAAATAACTAATGACCTTATAGAATTATTTCTTTATTCGAACCTGTGTTGTTCTGTGAGCCTAATTTATTATCTACGATACTCGTTCCCATTATATAGTTTTTCATGTATGTATATACAGACAGACAAACAGATAGACAGACAGATAGACAACATACATACATATATCCATACAAACGTACATGCATACATACATACATACGTACATTATTATGTATTTATTATACTATGTTTCTCTGTATCTGTAATATGTAGTATATATAATGCATCAGTGTATATATGTGTGTATGTATGTATATATAAATGATACTTCTGAATAATATCTTTATGTCCTAAGTCTCTTGTTTGATCTCATAGATAAGAGATTAAAAAAAATTGTTTACTATCTAACAATAAGAAAAAAAATTTTTCTCATAGTGTTTTTGACATAAATATTTAGAAAATGCAAAGATATTATAATCATCAAGTGTAGAAATAGCGAATCAATTCTTATAATTTATAATATTTGAAAAAATCAGTATTATCAGTATCAATATTAAAATTGTTTTGTATTTGGACATGGCATGTATAATTAAAATTTTTAATTATGGACATTTATCTCTAATCAGAAATCATATGATTGCTGATGAAAGTTATTTTATCATTTACAATATGTAATTATTTATTTTATACATTATTAAAATTAAAGTAAAATTTTGAGTACAAATTTTATTAGTAATACATTATATATATATCTATTGCTATTGCTTATATGAACAAGCTCCATGTCCTCGCCAGAGATCAAGCAAAGTTAGTGATAAATTACAATAATCAAATGAGAATATACAGCTAGCCAACATATAAGACCGGTTTTATAAAAAATTCATCATTGAATTAAAAACAAAAAAAATTTATAAGAAAAAAGGAGAAATCTAGATAGAATGATGAAAGATGGAAAAAGACATTGGAATATTTTTGAAAAAACTCTCGAAGAAATTACTTTTTTCCTTTATCGATTTAATTTTTCTTGCTATAAAGTACTGGCCTTCAAATTTGATATCTTTCAACAATCTCTTGTAGAAAGTTGAAAATTGTTGAGAACATAGCAATGTCAGATACAAAGTAACAAATGTATCATTTATTTTCAAGTGAAATTCATGATAAAACAAAAGAAATAATGAGTATATTTATCTTTTACACAATGTAATATACTAATGTTTGTATTAATTTCGATACATCAACTATTTCATTCAGTATTTCATATTGAATTTAAAAAAATAAGATCAAGAGAATCTTATTTAGGATCTTATAAAAATAAAACTATTATCTAAATTTTGAGAATAATGAAATTCTGTTTTAATTCCATTAATAGAAAACTGAGTGTTCCAATTTAAAAAAATTAATGTTGCATTAAGTTCCAAAAATATGTATGTAATTTTGTTGTAACTATTACTTCAGAAAATAAAATTATTCAAAATTAATTCATTAAGTTATACCAAATTTTCTTAACTTTACAGATTGTTTCTCTAAAATATTATTTAATTTTATATGAATTTTTACATCACCTTATTGGTATTGTTGATAATAATACATACAGAATATTCTTTCCTTCAAAAATGTTTATTATGATTGTTAATGCTTATTTCATTTTTGTTTTTTATTCTCAAGAAATGTTAAATATTATTATTTCAAAGATTTTAACAATTATATAAGTGACCTAGCAGAACTTTCCATCGTGGATCTCTCCCTTACTGTTAAAAACTAGATTTTTGTTTATTTAAAATGTCAGTTAACTACATTCTTCATCCTTATGTTTTTTCAATTATGTATATCTCGGTTATGTTTTCTAACATATTACCAAATAAGCATAATTAAAAAAAATATGAATTACAATTCTGTTATCATACATTGTATATTCCAATTCCATGATGTAGGTTACACTAATTTATGGCATTACTGTGTTCTATAAATGTCAGTATTTCTGTAATAATGTTTGTAATCCTTTAGTGGTACTGATAATCGTAGTAAATAAAATAGAAGTATATAAGAAAATTATTTTATAAAAATGTTTCAAAACATTCCCTATATATATCATTCTAATTCTTTCAATGATCGCATTTTCATTTTTAAAATCTATCATTTTTTATATCAAGATACTAATACGCAAAACACAAAAATCATTTTCTACTTTAATAATATTTATATGAAAATACATACCTATTAATAATAATATCATACGATGCATTTTAGTCAAAATAAAAAAGATCAGTGATAGAATTATTGTATATTAGAAAATGTAGAAGATATAGAATTATAATTAACATTAATGCCTTTTCTCCTACTGCTTATGATCATTATATTATTTATTCCTATCCTATTCCTTCAATAAGATACAATATAAATCGTAATAAGTCATTCGTATTCAACAATAAGTCAATCGAATATTACCAATATCACTGGCCATTTCTCATTCCGAGGTAGCCAATACAACAAGCTATGCATAATGAAACACGCATATCAAGATAACTGTGTCTTATTTTTCCAAATACATTGTTATAATTTCAATTCGAGTAATATTCTTTATCACGCATCTACCTTAAGAGCTTCACTGGATCTATAAAAAAAAATCGCGTTCTTCCATTAATTTGCAGGAATGCGACGAGAAATATTTTAGTGAGTACTTTCAATAGCTTCCGAGCCTTGTCGCCATCCGTGTTTATCGCGACAAGTGTGTCTATGACTCTGACAATTAAGAAGAGACGGGGGATAAATCCACCGTACGAATTAACTACCTTGATTTAAGAATTAACAATTAACATGTGATTTGTATCGAACAATAAACGGCATATATTGCAAATTTAGCATATCTTTTCCTCAATGGTTAGATATCACTGATCAGGAAATATTTGTGAAATAGAAAAACATTCTCGATCTCGATCGATTTAATCTAAAAAAATTAAAAGAAAAAGGAGAGAATTAGAAGCAAGAGAGATAAAAAGAATAAAATAAATATCATTCTATTTTATTTATTTATTTTTTTAAGAGAATTTTACAAGGCTGTCGTCCACATTTTTATTATTATTATAATAATAATAATTATTATTATTATATTTATTTAATACTTTTAATTATATAAACGTAAAAAAAAAGTAAGATAAAAATGAATTTATTGTGAAAAAAAGAAAGAAAAAATAATTAATCGATCACCGATATTTCTCGTTAATTCTTTTGTGTATGATTTATCCTTTTTTTCTTATTTTCTGTTTAAAACAACTCCAATATTATATTCCAGCTTATTTTCTTCATAATAAATTGTCTTCGAACAATGACCATGTTTTAACTAACGTTTAAGTATCTCTTTTTCTCTCTCTCTCTCTTTGTCTATCTATCTCTCTTTTATTCATTCTAAAGAAACTAGAAATTTGCGCTTTCGATCTGTCAGTAAATAACCAATTGAATTTAGAAAGTCAATTTTCTTCTTTTAGTCGATTTTCATTCTAAATTTCTTAACTCACTCCTGTTTCAACCGTCCTTTTTTTGTATTCTACGTATACCTCATAGAATTTGTAATTATTTTATCTACTTGCAAAATATGGCTTGAAGTTTATCAAGTTAACAAAACGAGAAATTAAATTCTCAATTTCTTCTTCCTTTTTCCTACTTTTTTTATTTTTATTTTATGCGCTATATACCACGTGAATTTAATTTTTAGCTCTTCTCTTTCTTTTACTTTTTTTTACGTAATGTTTCTTTCCATTCTCTTCGATTCATACGACAATAAAGTAGTAGATGAAAAAGCAATATAAAAAGAGGAAAAAAAATAAAATTATAGTAATCTCATTCAATCTTCTTTTTTCTTTTTTTCAATAGAGACAATACGTACTGCTATTACTATATGATACTATTATTATATATACTATACGATATTATTATTACTTTTCTTTTGTTTTCTTTCTTTATTTTAATTTTTTCAATTTTTTTCTGGCTGCCATGCTCTGTTCGTTCATTATCATTCATGAACACACAATATATGAGATTATGAGATTGAAAACTAAGTAAAAAGGAAAAGAGATAAAATTTTTATAGTATTATCGTTTAGATTAATAATAGTGAATTTCTTTTCATTTTAAATTAAAAATTTGAAATAGAAAAACCTAACGTTTTCTATTTAATTAATTTTGTTTTTTCAGTAAAATACCCTATCCTTTCTTTTTTTTTATATAATATATAGAATTCTTTATTGTATTTTTTTCATTTCAGTTTCTTTGTTTCTTTACACAAATGTTCGAAGTACGGTTAAATACGCCATTGATGTCTTTACAACTAAAAAACATAAGAGAACGTATGAATATTATGAGGATTATATATAATTATATTATTTTGAAGATTATATAAAAAAAAATGTGAATCTGGTTAATCACAACGTGAAAAATTTGCCGACAGTGAGTTGCATTTGTTTTGTTGTTCCATCATGAAGGCTATTCATCACATTTCGCTTGAAACGTGTGTGACTTCAACGCAAGTATGGACAAAATATGTACTACAAGCACATGAGGAATGCTGTATCCATGCATTTATCGTATCAGTGCATAAGCATGAGTTGGTGTACCTATCTTACATATATATAACAATCGGTTTTAATAGGTTATATTAAGTAGTGTTAGTAGACTGTAAACTCATACTTTTCAGCCTCTCATCTGAATATCTTTTTTTGTGGTAGCGTCTGTCTCGCAATGATCCGTGCTAGATAGGATGTTACTACGCTTTTGTTTTACGTAAATGCATAGAAAATAATAAAACTAATTACTACATATAAGTTTCAGTATATAAATCTGCGACAAAAAATAAGAATTTGTCGAATAATTTTTCAAAAATTACTAGTAAATACTTACATATTATACTATTTTAAAACAAATTAAATTATTGATTTATTGCTACACTATCTATAACATAGGATGCCCAACACTTTTTTACTCGGTTTCCCTTGTAGAACTAGTCCACTATATACTATTTCCTCTATTAGTACTGATACTACTATTACTTCTACCATTGATAATAATAATAATATAATATAATAATAATATAATAATAATAATATACTTAAATATTTTTTATATTCATCTAGATATTATTTATTATATTTGTGACTAAGAAATAGTATGGAAACAAATGCATAACGATCATATAGTAAAACAAAGAGAAACAATAACGGACGAAAACAAAAGAAACATTTCGTACTTTCATTGTATGTCGTTTTTTAGGCGCTGTGGGCCTAATACATGGGTGGTCTGAAAAGTAACCTAACAAAGATACAAGACATTTTTTCTTCAAATTTATTTTTATTTTTGTACATAGTCTCCTTGTAAATCTACACACTTCTCCCAGTGATGCTCCCATTTCTTTAACTCATCCAAATAGTACTCGGTATCTTTCTCTGCAAAATAATTGTTTATGAAAGTAATGGTCTCCTCATTTAACAAAAATCTGTCTTCCGAACGCAACTTTTAGCTTAGGGAACAAAAAAAGCGCTTGGGACTAATTTTGATGAGTAAGTAGAGTTCAAATTCTAATTCATGGATTTTCGCCATAGCAAACGCTGAGGTGAAACAAAATATTTTTTTTCTGCAAATGTTGCGTTTTTTTGCAATTTTTGCCTTCAGCTTGTTAACACTTTGCTTGCCGCTGTCACGTGATTTTTGCTCGCCAACGGTTATCGGCCGCTGTCACGTAAGCGTGACTTATTTTCGCCAACGATGATCTCGTCGGCGGCAGCGTAACTGCGCTTCGATAAATGCGCGACCGGCAAAGTGTTAAGTAATGATCCTGTAGTGGTTTTATCTTTCAGAAGATAATCGATTAAGATAATTCCATGATTATCCCAAAAACAGTCATCATCACCTTCCCAGTCGAAAAAACAGTTTTTGCTTCTTTGGAACCAATACCCCCTTCGTAATCTATTGTTTTGACTGTATTTTTATTTTAGGAGTATAATGATATATCTAAGTTTCATCTACAATTAATCGACGCCAAAACTCTGATTATTTGCCTAAGCTGCACCAAGAAAGCGTTGGAAATGTTCATTCGAACACGTTTTTGGTCTAATGTGAGCAACCGTGGCACTCAATGCGTGGACAGCTTTCTCATGCTTAAATCTTGATTCAATATGTAACAAACACGTTCTTTATATTCATAGCTCTGATATATCTCTACTTTAATTCGAAAGTTGTCCAGCATCATTTGGTGAACTTCAGCGATGATATCTTCAGTGGTTGCAGTTTTTGGACGTCCCGAACATTCGTTTCCCAAGCTGGTACGGATACGTTTAAATTCAGTTGCCCAAAATTTCACGGTGGGAAATGATAGTGCAGAGTTCCCATACACAACGTCCAACTTGTCTTTGGTTTGCGTAAGTGTATTGCCTTTCAAAAATTAATATTTAATGACAATTCGATACTCGATTTTTCAATTTTCATAAAAACACCCACATAGATTCACTCAAAGGATTGTTATACAACTGTACATCCAAAATGGCTGAAATTTTGATGAGTACCTTTCAAAAGATGCGCAAATACATTCCCTAGCTTTTTTGTGGATTTTATCGTTGACAACCCATTATGTAGAAAAAAACTTCACATAACAAGTAACAATATTGATATGTTTATTTAATTTTGTTTGGTATAATGAGACTGTGACTTCCAGCAGCTATGGCTGTGGTCTCAAGAAGAGTAGGAGAAAAAATGTATGATTTTCTTTGTTTTCCCAGCGTCTTTTTCGTCTTCTTTGTTTTCGACGTCTTTGTTGTCTTTTACTTTGTTTAGTTGGTTTTCCGCGTGTACGTTTGGTAGCGCCGAGATGTGTTGTCTTGTCATGTTGTTATGTGTCTTGCCGGAGGAGGCGTAACAGTTATGACGAGATCGGCACATTTTGTTGACAAATGCTGTCATCTTCATATTGAAGTCGGAAACTTTTCAGATTACCTTCGTATAAATTGATAACCTCATTGTAGCCGTCGGTGGCATCTATAAGCAATTTTATATTTTTATGCATGTAGAGAAATATTTCAGTATTTGCTAATTGTAATCTATCTAACGAAATACTCCTGGAGTAACTGGTAGCTTATAGTGAAAGTGACTCGGAGTTGTTGAAAGGTCATATTAAAAGTTGCTCGGAGTACAAAGATTAGATATATCTATTAATAGACGGTCATGTTTCGACGTTATTAAGATTAAACCTTCCCCTTTAAAATGAAGCCTTGTTCATTAAGATTGGTCAATAATTACTCTTGTTCTCATTAATAGCGTAAATGTTTTCGACATTGCTAGCGAAACAAATTTTTGTACCGTGGCACCCTTCGAAATTTGCAGAAAAAGAGAAGAAGTTTGTACATTGAGTGTTCATTTTTATATATACGCTTCAATTGCGTATGACTTATGCCGTAAAGTAATGATTGTGTGCTTGTATGTGTGTTCAAATAATTGATAATCAGATATTCTCAACCTTTCCAGTACAAAGAAATGTGTTTCACGATGCTCGCACGGAGAAGTTACGGGAATTCACTCCGTCTTATTCACGAGCTTTGGACAGATGATTTTATGGCAGAAATAAGGACATACGTCTTTAATCGTTTATGTTAAGAAATCTGAATTTCTAAAATATTGTTAAAGTTTTAAAAAATTTGTAATTCTTTTTATATTTTATACAGTACAAAGACGGAGATTATTTATAGCATATTGGCAAGCATCTTAATACGTAATGCAGAAATCGTAGATTCGATGTTACATGATTCTGGTTGTTTCTTCTTGTTGTATTAATGTAAATGAAAGTAATAAGTTAATTTCTTCTTTTTTCTTACTTGATAATTTAGTACAGTGTTACTATCTCTTATATTTATTTCCTTCACTGATGGCTGACGTGAATTTCGCGGTGATTTATGCTAGATAGGACACAGCAGCAATATAATCTTGTACGATGATAAATGCAAATAAAATATATACATTTATTAATTATTTTTTTTAAATTAATAATTTTTGAATATATATGTTATACATTATTTTTCATAAAGAAAAAAATACGAGTTTCTACATTTTCTACAAGATTTTCATTCCAGCGCAATTTTATTATGGTTTATTATAGAGGTTCACTTCACATTATTACTATTATTGCTACTATTACTATAATAATAATATGTATCTAATATAATAATATAATAATATAATAATAAGAATAGTAGTAAGAAGAAGAAATAGAAAAATATATTTATATTATATACATCATGACACATATGATGACGATAATTTATGATAACAAGAAAAATAAAAATGTGTCATTGGTGGTCTTATACGCGAACTTTCAACAAATCATCGCTTTGATAATGTTGACATATGATCGTCTATCGATAAGTACATCTAATCTTTGCACTCTGACCAATTCTTAATATGACCTTCCAGCAAATCCGAGTCATTTTTATTATCAATTACTCCATGAGTATTTCGCCAGATAGATTACAATTAGCATATGGCAAAATATCTCTCTACATGTATAAAAATATAAAGTTGTTTCTAGATACCAATGCAACGACGACAACGGAATGCAAAAAAAATGACATAGGATGAAAAGTAAGAAACGTTTTTTTTGTTTTCGTTCGTTATCGTTTCTCGTTGTCTTACTACCTTATGATGGTTATGCATTTGTTTCTATATTTTCTCTTACTCACGATCAACCGGAGGTAATAGTTTTTACTATTATTGGGTGATCCGGTTCATGCCGATTTTGAAGGAAAATTAAAACACAGCAATTTAAATTTTAGTATACATTTATTAAATTATATAGATGCCATTCTGTTTCATAGCCTTTCTCCATCTTTCAGGCAACTTGAAAATTCCGTTCTTTCAGAATCTTTCAGGTTTTACGTCGAAAAACTTTTCTATATGATTTTTATCTCAACCAAAGAGTTGATGTTTTTTCTATTAAGGGAAATTTGTAATGATTGAAATAGATAGAAATCTGAGGAAGCAAGATCTGGTGAATATGGTGGATGGGGTAGAACATTCTAATCGTTCTTCAACAATTTTTGTCGAGTTGTCAAAAACACATGAGGTCGCGCATTGTCCTGATAAAACACGATGCCCTTCCGATTTGCTATTTCTGGACATTTTTGTTCAGTTGCTATCTTTCATTCGTCTAATTGGAAGTAATATTTTTCTGAATTTATCATCTCGTTGTAAAAACTCATACTGCAGGATTCCTTTCCAATCCCATTAGACACCGAGCATGACCTTTTTGGGATGAAAATCGGCTTTTGGCATAGCCAGAACTATTTGCTTCAAAAATGGTGTCTTTTATATTTTTAACATTTCTGCTAATTTACTTGTTGTATAGTGTGGATTATTCTCGACCAGTGTTTAAATCTGATCTTCATCTGTGGTGAAACCCGAGCGTTCTTGATCTTCAAGGTTGAAATCACCAGTTTTAAACCTAGCAAATCACTTCCGCACAGTTCTTTCAACTACAGGACCTTCGTCATAAACAGCGCATATCTTGTTTGCCGCTTGTGTGGCGTTTTTGCCTTTCTGGTAAAAGAAAAGCCTATAACGCACTTTGTTTGCTTCTATATATAAAGATGTATAAAACTTACAAAAATTAATGTATCGTAACCAAAATGTTTTCCTAATATGCCTAAAGTATCGTTTTTTAAAATATGTACGCATGTCATTTATTTTCAATCATTCTGATATATTTAGACCTTTCCTTATGCCACCTACCGAAAATCGGTACGAACTTTCCGAACGATCCAATATAATATAAAATGTATTAAATAATATCTAGATGTATCTAAATGATATCTAAGTACATTTTTATTATTATTATCACTAGTAGTAGTGATAATAATGGTCGTAGTAATATAGAATGAATTAGTTCTACAGGGAAAATCACGTAAAGAAAAAAGCGGTGGGAGTTCTACCTCGTAGATAATGTGGAAATGAACTCATGTTTTAATTTGTGTTAAAATAATATAATATATAAGTATTCAATAATTATTTATAAGAAAATATTCGACAAATTCTTATTTTTCGTCGCAAATTTATATACTAATTTTTCTACATGTCAATTTTATTTATTATTTTCAATAAATTTATCGTGAAACAAAACGTACCGACGTTGGATCAAGCATAGGTTATTGTGAGACGTATGCGTCCATCGAAAAAAGATGTATATATAAGAGACTGAAAAGTGTTACTTTTCAATTTACTAACATAATTTACTGTAACCTACACAAAACCGATTGTTATGTATATATATGAGAAAAATATAACCCACACAAGCTTATAGACCATGTTACGTAAGACCATGGTTGGGACAGCGTTCTTTACTTGTATTTGTAATTTATATTTTGTCTATATTTGTCGCTGAAGTTCACACGCTTCGAGCAAAATAAATAGAAATAATGGAATAGCTACTCTAATCTTTTGATTTTAACTCCATTGAAAAACTGCGTGATCACTTGGAAAAACGGGTTAGAAAATGATGTCGAACGTCCGAGAAACATTTTTGAGAAATTTTGTTACTCAAATGGATCAATATTGAAAGCGAAATATCGAAAAATATAATAGCCAAAAGATCACAATTCATAAATAAGATCATAAAAACATGCGGTTGATATATAGAGAAAAAAATATATAATGATCTTCTATTAATATTGGTGAGATATTTACGGTATTATCATTAAAATGTTTTCTAACAATGTAAAAAATAGTATACACAAAAACGAATCAAATTTATTAAAAATTTCAGGCAGGTATAAGAATAAAATATAATATAGTAGATACATCTATATATATATATATATATAATAATAAAAATCTATATATATATATATATATATATATATATATATATATATATATAATAATAATAAAGACTTATATCATGTATATAATATAATAGACATATATTTTCTTTCTGATTCTTTTATATTTGCTCCTCTTTCTTTCTCTCTCTGTATTTATCAAGAGGATGTACTGTGCCTTCAGTTTTAATATTAACGATGAACATCTGAGAAGTCAATTTTGAATGAAGTTATGCTTAATTTTTGAAAAAACATACAGTGGAATAGAAGAGAAGGAAAGAGAAGAAGAAAAAGAGAGAGAGAGAGAGAGAGAGAGAGAGAAAGAGAGAGAGAGAGAAAGAGGTATAGAAAAAAAGAGAGGGAGTGTGATAGATATATAGTGAGACAAAGATATAAGTTAAAAAAAGAGGAGATAATGAAACAGAGCTTGTTCCGCACTTTGAATCGAAACGAATTTCTTCCCTCAGTCGCTCTCTCTCTCTCCCTCTTTCTTTCACTCTGCGACTATCATCGATAATTGTTCGTTATTAAAGAGAAGTATGAAACGGGTGTCGACTACATGGTACATTTATTAAATTATATGTATGCTACACGGAATGCTATTAAAATTTTACGTGGTTTAGTTGCAAAGAATAAATATTTATATATATTCTTTGTGTATTATATATGTATTATATTGTATATATGTGCTATATACTACCATACAAATGCTAAATCACGCCTGCAACTTTGCTTTGTAGCTCATACTGATTTATTTTTTCTCTTTTCTTTTTTCTTTTTTCTTTTTTTCTCTCCTTTTTTTCTTTTCTGAACAAATTTTTAAAAAAGATCTTTCCTATTCTTTCCTTATTTCTAATAAACTCTCGCAAAATATCTCTTACTATTTTTATAGTATATGTACAGATGTGTCTATGTGTGTAAATTTTGTAATATTTTCGATATTAATGCATGAAGGATCAGTTTTTCATTTAAAAATTTTTCTTTATACATATTTAAAAATCCAATTGAAAATTTTTAATATCCAACCATATTTTAATTTTTACATGTTCTGTATGCGTATTATGTATGTATGTGTGTGTGCATTTCAAATTTTTATAAATAAAATAGTACGGAAATAGTTCCTTTAATTGAATAAAAAATTGATGATAATAAATTTATTACTTTACTATGTAAGTACAAATATAAATAGTTCCAAATAACAATTCGAAAAAGTATAAAATGAAAACAAAAAAGACATGAATATATAATATAATATGTATTATACATACATATATACCTATATAAATACATATATAACTATGTTCATTTTTATATTATGCATTAATATTTACTCCATCAATAAAAATGAATTAGATGTAACATTTATAACTTATATATAAATAAGTCCAAATCATTTTGAATATATATACATATGTGTGTATGTGTGTGTGTGTGTATGTTTATATATATAAAAAGATAATTTTATTACGCATACAATCTCATTTAAAAAATTTCTAAACTATGATTAATAATAATCCATTACAACAAATTATTATGTAAATTCATCTATTTCATATCAATTCTAGATTTAGTAAGCTTACAAAATGTATATGAATTTTTGCAAATATTTATTCCATCCTATGATCAACTTTCTAAAAAATCATTTCAGTACTAGTACCAATAGTAACAATAGTACTAGTACTATTAGTAAAAGTAGTAGTAGTAGTATAATAATAGTAGGTAAGTATTAATCTGGATCAATGTAAATGAAAATTAATAAATTTTAAACTTATCAATCTCTATCTAATGAATATAAATTAAATTAACATAGTTCACAATAGCGCGATGATACGTTAAATATAAATATATAAGTACGTGGAATGAAAATATTAAATGTTGCAAACTCGAACAATCTTTTTTTAATGATGTCATGTGAATTTCAAGGTGAGACATTTTATATGTTTCGACATAGAATAGACGTGACTGCAGATCATCCCTTCTCTTATCTCTTCCCCCTTTCTCTCTTTCTCTTTCTCTCTCTTTCTCTCTCCCTCTCTCTCTCTCTCTCTTTCTTTTTCTCTCTCTTTTTCTCTCTTTCTATCTCTATAATTAAGTAAAATAGAGAAATAGGGAATGAGTAAATGTATGTATTAGTAAGATAAAGAAATAAAAAGTGAGAATATGAGTGAGAAAGATATATAGATAGATAGAGAAATAGTAAGTGAATGTGTGAGGAATAAAATAGAAAAATTATGATTGAGTATGTGATTGAGTAAATTGGAGAAATGATCGGTGTTTCAATAAGATAAAGAAATTATAAGTGAGTAAATGAGTAAGAAATATAGATAAAAGGAGAGTGAGTGAGTGGGAGAATGAGAGAATAAGATGGAGAAATGATGAATGTTTCACTGAGACAGAGAAATAGTGAAATAGTGTATGACTGAGTAGGATAGAGAAATAGTAAGTGTGATTGAGTAAGATAAGGAAATAATGAATTAATAAGATACGGAAATAGTAGTGAATGGTTTGTGAGAAAGATAAAGTAATAAATGTGTGAGTGAATTAAATATAGAAATGATAAATGTATCGTGTATATATAAACACACATACACAGAGATATATATACATATATATGTATATATATGTACAGTGAGGAGTCATATACTTACAATTGAAAAATTTATTTTTTTATTACCGAATTGCACATATAAATAATTGAATATAATATATCGTATAATTGCATCCAATTATACGATAGTCACTTGCATATATAATAATTATAAACTTTACTGCGTACAGTAGCCAAAATATTTTCACTTACCTTCTAATATTAACAAGAAAAAAATTTTTCAAGTTGAGGTATATATTTTAAGCAGACACTTAAAGACACATAAACATTTTTCATATTTTGCATTTTTATTTAATTTTAAAGTTTTTATACGTTAATATTCAGTTGCTAAATCTTTCTGTTTTATAAATTCGCGACATCTTCGTGGCATAAATTGTATTAATCGAATGCATCTCATTATTGGAATGGACTTTCAATCGTCTCGAATAATAATGTATAATTCTTTTAAGTTTTTTTGGTTTTTATTGTTTTACAAATATGTTGACATCGATCCATAACAATTTAATCAGATTTAATTTCGAATGCTGTGACGGCCATTTCATTATCTTAATATTTTGTTCATGTAGAAATTATTTTACTATGCGAGCCGTGTATTTCGGATTGTTATCAGTCTGGTAGATCCAATTCTTTGACATTTCATTGCTGACATATGGAAGTAACATATTTTTAATGTGTTTTATGTCCAAATACTTAAAATGGTCCATGATTTTCTCTATGATGTGTATAGGACCGACCGGTTCCATTAATATTCATTGCAACCCAGATAAGGGCAGAACTTCCTCAGTGAGGCAGCTGATGGTTTATCACCTCTTCTGTTTAACTGTGTTCTAGAAGAAATTATAAGAATTTGGAAGGTAAAATTAAAAGAACATAACATTTCGCCAATAACTTTGGGGAGAAAAAACAAAGGCATTGAAATAAGTTGCCTAGCATTTGCAGACGATTATGCTATAGCGTCAGACAACCTATAAAGTGCAACAACACAAATCAATCTCATGGAAGAAATAGCTAACAAAGCAAGTTTGAAAATCTCCGTAGAAAAAACTAAATTTATTACAAACATCAAGAACGCTCAAAAATTTGTAACTATAAATATTGGTCCAGTGGAAAAAGTAAAGAAATTCAAATACTTGGGAGAAATAATTCAAGAAAATGGTTTAGAAAAATCTGCAGTAGAAGAAAGGGTACACAAGATGGAAAGGGCGTATGATATCACTAAGAATTTTGATAACAAAATGTGTTTATCTAAAAATCTTAAAATAAGGCACTACACTACAGTAGTGAAACTGGAATGCTTATACGCGAGTGAATGCTTGGTACTAAATTATAGATTAGATAAACTAGAAGTACTAGAAATGAGAATCATGAGGAAAATTTTAGGTCCAGTGAAAACAACAGAAGTATGGAAATTAAGATCTAATGATGAAATATACAGGAACATAGAAGGCATAACAGAAACGATAAGGAAAAGAAGACTGCAATTTTTTGGCCTTATTTACAGAATGGATGACTTCAGATTAACAAAAAGGATAATCATGTACTTTTTGGAGAAAAAGGCAACAACTAGCTGGATTCAAGAGGTAAAAAAAGATCTAGAAAGAAATAATATAAGTGAGGAAGCGATTATAGACAGAGAGATTTTTAGAAAGAAGGTATTAAGTATGGAAGGATTCCAAGGAAGATTGAAGAAGAAACCTGGTGCAAAGTGGTCTGAGGACAGAAAGAAACAGCATAGTGAAAAGATGAAGGAATATTGGAGGGAACGGAAGAGAAAACAGCTAAGTGTGAAGAATTGAAATTGGCACGTGGCCCCTAACAGACCTCATCGAAAGAAGAAGAAAACTTAACTTGAATACCAGTTATTTACGTAAAGGTTATAGCCCTTTCCTAGATAGGGCTTCATAAGTGATTTAACTGTTGCTCCTGAGTTTCCAATAGCCTCTTATTTTCACTATCTACCATGATAGATGATTCGGCATAAACAATTATATAAATTCTATTTGACAATCACTGAGAATAAAAGATATCTCAAATCTATTTTTTTTAAAGGAATGTACTGCTTGAATGATAGCAATATAAATATAAAAGTAAACTTTCGTCAATATATAGCCGCTGGTAAGGTTGAAATGATTGACTAAATGTTTTTTGTAACATAACAGTGATGTTCCGTATTTTGTATAAATGATCATTAGTAAGTCCGATATAATGAGTGAAATGTAGCATCCCTAACAATTTAAAATAGTTGTCTCTAGTTATTATTTCTCCACAAATATCACTATGCAGATGTTAATCTTCTCCAGTATTCTACTAATGATAACTTTTTGTTATGAGTCATTAAAAGTGACACAGTAAAAAAAATAGTATTTTTTATTGTTTCTGGATTCTTTATATTACTGTTATTTTTTTTTAGACCAATACTGATTTGTTTCATTTGCAATGAATTCTTCAGAGAAAAGCTGAAAGTAATCTGTGATTTTTGTTGATTTACTAATATTTCTTAATATTCCTGGATCTTCTGACATAAATTTATATATTTTATTGATAAAAATTTTTGATGTCGATATATCGCATTAACTATAATTGTCTTCTTCAATTATTTCTGCTTCTGATTCTGAAGTACTACATATATTTATTCTTTTTTTTTGTAGAGTAAAGTTATTTTCTTTTTCATTATCTGTATCATTTCTTGAATCAGTCATAATGTTTGAAAATATAATTCTTTTTGAATTTCGCAGTAATATTCTGACAAGGGCGGAAAAACATTTTATAAAACAAACTTTAAATAAAGCTTCAAACAAAATTTTCAAATAAATGTTTTCAACCTTGTAAAAAATTAACCTCTAAAATGTAAAATTATACTAATAATCGTTCTTTTCAAATTTCTTGTAACGGTTCAAGAAAGATTTTTTATGATAATTTTTGTACCGTACAAATCACTGTAGAATAGAAAAAACAGAAGGAATTTGTTTTGACGCCAAAAATATGTTATGTGCATTCAAAATATAGTTTTAGTAGAATTAATTCAATATGGATCAATAGAATCAAAAGATACTTTATAGGTACAGTAGAATCTTTTTGCCGACTATAATTCGTTCTATACTGGTCGTCGTATAAATATTGATTATAGCCAGCACTCGTAACAAAAGAATTAAAGATTATAGTTGTTTTATTTATATTCTATTTCTTTACAAATATATCATACTTCACTATGTATATTTATCTTGTGCTTAAGTATATGGCCGCCATTGTATATATGTTTGTGTGATGTGTGTATATATATATATATATATATTAAATAGTAATAATATAAACTTAACAAAAAAGGTAAACAAAATTAACAATAAAATTAACAAGTATAATGGACACTGAAAATCTTAATATATGAATTAATAATTAAATTCCTCCCTGTTTCATAAAATGAAAAATAACGATCAATTATCACGATGAAAAAGGCATTAAAGCTGTTCACCACCCCTGGTTTTTTAATAGTTTACATTATCAATGAGAACAGGCGTAATTTTTGACCGATTTTGACGAACAAAATTTTATTTTAAAGACGAAGGTTTAATCTACAGTGCCTCGTCGGAAGATTATTGAAAAAGCTTTATTTTCTTTGAAAACAATCGTATTAAAAATGGTATTATTTAAGAATAGCTTATGCACAAATAAAAAGGTTTTTCAAAATTTTGCCGAAAGGGCGCCGTAGATTAATTATTTGTCTTTAAAACGAGATTTTGTTCATCGAAATTGGTCGAAAATTACTTCTGTTTTCCTTGATGGCGCAAATGCTGTTTTCGACATTTTTTGCGAAGAAAACGTTTAGTACTGTAGCGCCCTTCGAAATTTGCAGCAAAAAAGATGAAGTTCGTAACCCTACTACTAATTTTTATATAACGCAAAAATAATGTGTGCGAAATAGTTGATGCTCAAATTTTTGGAACATTTCCAAACGCAATGAAATAAGTTTCACGACAGTCGCACAGAGAAACGCACATATGATAACTCATACAATCATTTTAATAATCCTTGGCCTGATGATTGTATGACCAAAATAAAAAAATATATGTCCAATCGTTTATGTCAAGGGATCTGAAATTCTAAATTATTGTTATCTTTTGAAAAAATGTATAGTTTCTTTTAGATTTTATTGACTAATAAGATAAAGACTCTAGAAACAATGTTTAATTCATTGGCAAGCATCTGAATTCGTAAGGAATTGTAGGTTTTCAAGGCTAAATAATTTTCCGGTGTTTTTTTGTATTGTATCGATGTAAATGAAAATAATGAATTAATTTACTCATTTTTCCTTATTTATACTTTGTCGATGGCTTTAAGCTTTGCCTTCTTATCTGGGCATACGAATATTTTCTTCTCATATCTACCTACGTATATGCGCTCGTATTCTACGTTTATTCAGATAAATAATCCAGCAAAGAATGTAAAAATATATACAATGTTGAGATTTTATAGAATATAGAAATATTCCGGAATCAGCAATCAATATTATATTTTGATATATGTAATTAATATTACATTTTAATATCGTAATAACGATTCATATACATAAATATATTTTAATTAATGCATAATTGTGTTCACTGGAGACGACTGCATTATACTTTTTCTTGATTTTTTTCCCTTATTTCCGCGATGTGTATGCTTCTCATGTGTCTTTTTGTGGTCCGTGTAATAATTTATAATTTTATTAATTGTTCTTTACATGATTGTTATATATAGATTGTTATATATATTCAATATATATAGGTACATACGTTACATCTAATACTCAATAACTATACATGCGTATATACATTTATACACTTATAATATATACATATATGCGGATATGTATTCGTATACATATATTATTTTCAATGGGCACAATTATGCATCAATTTTATTTTCGCAAATATCTTTCGAATGCAAAATTCTTTCGAATTCTTGTGAACAATATATGTAGAAAACGAAAATTCGACTATCGATTAGTACATTGAGAATATCTCCAACTTAAACATATCATATTTACCTATGATTATGAAAATGACGAAGCTTTGGTGAAAAATACGTCGGAATACACGAATTCAAAGGCCTTGCCGACATCAACTAAAGTATATAGCACAAATCTGCGTATACCTCTCACCAGTAGAAGAATAATTACAACTGAGGCAATAAATAATTTGTTAATTGCGTTTAGAAATCGTTTTTTCTTTTAAACATATATTCTTAATACATTCTTACCTACGAAGACTAACGAAGACTGACGATCGTCTTACGACTGACAAAAAATTCATTTTGATCCTCGGAACTCTACATGAAGACAAAGAATGAAAAGAAACAAAGCAGAATTGATCAGTCACATCGAACTAAGCGAATCACAATATAGATGTAGCGCTCGGTGGCACGTATCCAACTTCAAATAAATTAATACATCGTGACGTTATGTTTCTCGAATATTTTTCAATCAATCAATAGTGTATCTCAAAAATATTCGTAAAATTACGCCAATAGACTTTAAATTCGAAGAACTACATATTAGTAAAAAACTAAAAACTCTGGTTTACACTTCCAAGAACTTCTCTTTATTATTGTCACAGAAGACTGATAGTCATGTCTCAAAAACAGAAAGTAGAAAGAAATTAAATATGATTATATCGATAAAAAAATATACATATATTTATAAAATATTACGATTCGTAGAGAATTTCAAATGGAATTAAAAAATTTCTATAACTAAACAATACGTTTTTCTTAATTGTGATCTTATGAAATATTTTCAGCAGTAGTACTTTCTACAAAAAAAGAAAACAGAACAAGGTAGAAGTGAAAAATAACAGGTAGACATTATATATAGATTGATTTTTTTCAAAGTTATTCTTTCATCTGTTAAATTACGAAATATTATACGAGAAATTTTTTAGTAAATAAGATGTCGAAAGTTTGGTCAGTTTTTATCTCTCTTAATCAATCTGATCGTTGTATATGTCAAAGATACATATGTAGATAACACGGATGTCACACATCTGCATTAATCAACGATCTTGTAAGCTTTTTGATCTTCGTCTTTCTATATTGCTTTCGCTTCCTTAAAATCTGTTGCTCTTTCGTCTGCGTCTAATACTTTTAGGTGTCCCTTTCATATACGGTTTTTTCCTTTAGTGAATAAAAAAACGCGATAACGGAAGTTTCTTAAAAATAACTACCACTCGTCTGATCCATCTTCGAATGATTATCCTATTCTTGACCTTCTTCCTTTAACTTGTGTTTTTACTTGAAAATATATCAAACTCTCATTAATTATTGATCTAATCGAAGAACAAATTGCGTTTGTGTATGAATAATATATAGAACAATATAAACAAATTATAAGTAATAATGAAATTATTATATTTATATCTTTCTTTTATTTATCGACGACATCTTACTTTAGACGGTTATTCTATTGTATTTACATAATTTTTGAATTCCAAAATAAATAAATAAATAAATAAATATATATATTATCAATATTGATAATATTATTAAAATATATTTATGTATATGAATCATTATTACGATATTGAAATATAATATTAATTATATATATCAAAATATAATATTGACTGCTGATTCCGGAACATTTATATATTCTATGAGACTTCAACATTGTATGCATTTTTATATTCTTCGCTGAATTATATATCTGAATAAACATAGAATACGAACATATATGTAGCATATATGTAGGTAGATATGTAAAGAAAATATTCGTATTCCCAGATAAGAAGACAAAGCTTAATGCCATCGATAAAGCATAAAGACAAGTACTGGTCGATGAATGAAAGGCGACAAAGAAGAAAAATTCAAATCCGTTTACAAAGTACACCTGTAAGATACATGTGTTTTTTATCGTTCTGTGTTTTTACTTGGTTATTTAAAGATAATCCTACAAACAGTCGATCAAAAACTCCATGTTCCCTCGTTACTTCTAACTATCATAGCAATATAAAATCGATTCTCCCCTATACATTTGTCTTCAACTCTTCTTTCTTTTTTCTTGTATTCTTTAATGCTGTTCAGTATCTTTTGTTCAAACTGTGCGTGATTTCGGTGATAGGTATGGACAAAATATGAACTACGAAATAAGCGGGGAACGCTGTCCCGCTATCATATCGGTGTATTTAATCTTTGCATAAACGTTATATTCTTATTATATCCTTCATTTTGCCTGGATAATACGATATTTAAAGAATTACAAGTGTTTTCAATTTTTCGTATTTCAACGATAAGTGTATATGCATGAAAAATCGTATAATATAATGAAAAGTGGTTAAGAACCACGGTACCGTTTAAAATAGAAATTTTATCTGATGGAATGAAGTGTGCTGAAACGTTCTGTAACATTCTTCAAACTGTTATACAAGTAATTTTGTAGATTTTACGGTTCATACATATCGGTATCAAATTTCGCATGTTCTTCTGACATTATACGTCAATTTATCGTTAATCCACGCATTAGTTCTTCGTAAAAACGTTATATACTTGTTGTATTCTTCATTCTGAATCGATAGAATTCGGTATCTAAGGAATTGAAAGATTTCTATACTTTACATATTTCGACGATGAGCGTATACGCACGAAAAATCGTATAACGTAATGAAATAATCTTAAGAAGTACGGTTCCGTTTAAAATAGTAGTTTGATCTTATGTAATGAAATGCATTGTATCGATTGGAAATATTCTGTAACTTGTAGTGCAAGTACTTTCGAAGATTCTACGATTCTCTCTAATCGGTATAGAAATTCGCATATTTTGCTTACATTATACAATAATTTAACGTAAATCTTCCTATTTAATCTTCGTAGAAATGTTCTATTCTTGTTACATTCTTTATTCAGCGTCGATAAATTACAATATCTAAGGAATTGAATGAGTTTTCATCTTTTCGTATTTCAACGATAAGCATATACGAACGAAAAATCATATAACGTAATGGAATAATGTTAAGAACCATGGTTACGTTTAAAATAGTGATTTGATATTATGTAATGCAATGTGCTTTAACTTTTGGTAACATTCTACAATCTATAGAGCAAGTAATTTCGAAGATTTAATAATTCTTACTTATCGGTATCAAAATTCGAATGTTTCAATTATATTACAGGATAATTTATCGTTAATCCACGTATTGAATGTTAGTAAAACCGTTATATTCTTGTTGTATTCTATATTCTGCGTCGATAGAATACGATATCAAAGGAATTCAAAGAGTTTTCTATTTTTCGTATTTAAATAATTAGCGTATATACAAGAAAAATCGTATTACGTAATGAAATAATATTAAGAGCTACGGGTGAGTTTAAAATAGTAGTTTGATCTTATGTAATGCAATATGCAGAATGGTTTGTTAACACTCTCCAACTATTGGTGCAAGATCTTTCGATGATTTTACAATTCTCACTTATCGGTTTCGAAATTCGCATGTTTCGCTTACATTATATGAATATTTATCGTCAATTCACGTATTTTATCTTCGTAGAAACCTCATATTCTTGTTATATTCTTTATTCTGCTTCGATAGAATTCGAGATCTAAGGTATTAAAAGAGTTTTCAACTTCTTGTATTTCGTCGATAATCATATACGCACGAAAAATCGCATAACGTAACGTAATAATGTTAAGAACCAAGGTTCGGTTTAAAAAAGAAATTTTGATCCTATTTAATGCAATATGCCGAAAAGTTTGGCAATATTCACCAAACGATGGTGCAAGTACTTTCGGAGAATTGACGATTCTCATTTTTCGGTATTTAAATTCGAATTCTTCGCTTCCATTTTAGGACAATTTATCGTTAATCCACGTTTTTAATCTTCATAGAAATGTTATATTATTTTATATTCTTTATTCTTCGTCGATAGAATACGATATCAAAGGAATGAAAGAGTCTTCAATTTTTCATATTTCTACGATAAGTGTATACGCACGAAAAATCGTATAAAGTAAAAAAAAATAATATTAATAATAATAACGTAAAGAGATTATAATAATAATATATTTATAATTATCATTTTTACCGTTATTATTTTGATTATTATTATTATTATTATTGCAATTATCGATATTACTTTATTATAAATATTATCGTTATTATCGTTATTATTGTTATCATTATTGTTATTATTATTATTATTATAATCATTATCGTTTTTATCGTTGTTAATACTATTAATATTATTATTATTATCATCACTATTATTATTATCATTATTATGGTTATTATTTTTATTATTATTATTAATATTATTATTATTATTATTATTATTATTATTATTATTATTATTATTATTATTATTATTATTATTATTATTACTATTGTTATTATTATTATCATTATTATTATTATCATTATTATGGTTATTAGTATTATTATTATTATTATTATTATTATTATTATTATTATTATTATTATTATTATTATTATTATTATTATTATTATTATACGTACTTCTACGACTAAGAACTACGAAATACTTATTTTCAACACATATGAGGTGCTTCGATCAGCAGGAAATAAAATCACACGACACTCAACTATTGGTTTTATATATCCAATGATTCATTTGGGGGAACGCGGATGCGATCATGGTTATATGGATGGAACTCGTCAAATTTCATCTTATATACTTTAATAACAAAATAATAAAATAGCATAATTATTATTATTATCCACCAAGGGGAGAAGTGGAGCATTATTCTCCTTCCGACGAGTAGCGCCGTCGGGACCCGAGATACGAGGAGTACAATCTCCTTATAAAAGCAGGGCACATCTGGCCCGGATGTCAGCACCCTGTAAGGGCTCCAAGCCAGTGTTACGGCAGGGCCACGAAAACTAGCGGGTACGTTGACGCTGCCTGAAAGGGAAGTGCGGGATGATACATAAAGCGCGGTTGTCGTAGAAAACTCCCGGCGTCAAAGCGTTGCATCCACGAAAGTGTCAGGAAGCCGATGAAGGAAGTAGGTGAACGGCAAGGGCGGATGCTTCATTCCCGACATTATAGCCAAAAGCTCTCGCAACAATGGGGGTAGTTGCGAGGGTTATCACCACCCCTCCCACTTCCTAAGGCACTGCGTTCGGTGACGTCCTGGCACTCTGGAAGAAAAAAATAAAACGTATGGAAAATAAAAACAAAAACAAAGTAAATATATGTAAACAACAAAACACTAAACAACAAAACACCCCAGAATCAACCGGAAAAGACATCGCAGCTCAATCCGACAAAAACGTAGGCTCTCAGCCTGCAAAGGGGACACCACAAGATGGAGAAAGAGAGAAACTAGCGCAAACGAAAGTCTTCCTTGCAAATATGAGGGCGGCTGTAACTAGGCAGCCGAACGTAAACAATGGGATTAAACAAGGGCTCCCAGAACTGGAGTAGATTATCGACAGCCTCGAGTTCTTGTATAAATCTAGAGCAAAGATAAATGATGGAGCGAGGATCCCTGCCCGAGTCTCTCATCGGCCACATGCTAACTCTGTAGCTGATGCTAGCACAGTTAAGAGAGTAGCCATAAGCCCGCCGCAGTTTTCTGAAAAAAGACTCAAAAGACCGAGGCAAGAGGCGACAACGACCGAAGCCACCAAGTGGAAGGAGGTCGTCAAAAATAACAAAAAGAAAGAAAAACCAAGGAAGACGGCGACTAAACCCCCACCGCAGGAGAAAAGGAAGACGAGCAAAGCGGAGGACAGGTCAAGAAGAAGAACGAGGCTGGACGCGATCCTCCTCAAACCCGCAGACGTCGTCGGAGCTATCCACCAGCGCATCAAGACCAGCGCCGCAGGGATAGACGTCAGATCGGCCCGGCAGACAAGAAAGGGAGGGGTTCTTCGAGCTCAAGAGGACCACTGCGGAATTCAGGGCCTCTTTCGCAGAAACCCTGAGGAAAGAAGTGGGAGAATAGAGCAGCATCACGGAACTAGTCCCCAGAGCTACACTGGAGATAAGGGACTGCGATTGCTGCACTCCGGTAGCAGAAGTCGAGGAGGCCCTAAAGAGGACCCTGCCAGACTACTCGGGGAAACTCAATGTAAGACTGATGAACCCAAACGTGAGGCAGCAGCGCCTGGCTATTGTCAACATAGAAGAGGAAGCAGCGGCGAAGCTTTTGAAAGCCGGTCGTGTATTGATCGGCTTCGTCAGCTGCAAGGTCAGGCAAAGAGTAGAGGTGAGGCGATGCTACCGCTGTCTTGACTATGGCCACCATAGCGCCTCGTGCAAGGGCCCTGATCGTTGTAAGCTCTGATTAAAGACTGTAAGGTTAGCAAGCCCAATTAAAGACTGTAAGGTTAGCAAGCCCAATTGCTTTTTGTGTTCCAAAGGCGGTTCTGAACCCAAGAAGCACGTGGCCGGATCAAGGGCGTGTATAGCCTTCTAGGAGGCCCTTGCAACTGTCAACAAAATAGATAGATGAGTGTACTACAGGGTAATCTGAATAGAAGCAGGACGGCACACCATCTCCTAACTCAGCTCTGCACTGAGAAAAGTACCAGGACATGGTAGGAGCAGGATGGTACGCCTTCGAATTGGGCATCGCGGCTATCTGGATCCTAGATTCCTGACAGATACATGTGTCGAATCAAGGATCTGGACGCGTTTACGTTTGGGTGAGACATAACTCGATGACTTATGTCAGCGTATATCTCACCTCGAATGATCGGATAGACGACTTCCAAATCAAACTGGACGATCTGAAAGACCCGCTGCAGGAAATGCAAGGGGATCTCATTGTGAATGGAGACCTCAATGCCAAAGCTCTCGAATGGGAGGAGATCAGGCCGGACTCCAGAGGAAGACGAGTCATGGAGGTGGTGTCGAGACTGGAGCTAGCAGTGCTGAATATAGGCTCGACGTCAACCTTCCGAAGGCCTGACTACAGAGAGACGATCCCGGACGTCTCTCTAACCAACGAACACCTTGTGGCAAGAATCGCAGGCTGACGAAGATTACACCGGGAGTGATCACCAGTACATTTTATTCGACATACACAATAGGAGGCCAGCCGTGATAAGCGCAGCGCGAACCCTCCCCCCCCGATGGAACGTCGCAAAAATGGATCGAGAGAGGCTGTCCGCAGCTATAAATGAAGGTAGGAGATCCCTTCAAATTGCTTCCGCAAGTCTGTCGCCAACTGCACAAGCCAGGAAAATGACCGCAGCGACTATGCTGTTCATCCAAAAGGTATGCGCGGTAGCGGTGCCAAAAAAGAGCATGAAACGGCAGAGGCGTCTTGCATACTGGCGGACGAACGAGATTGCAAATCTTCGCAAGAAGTGCTTAAGGCTTCGCCGGTTAGCACAACGAGCGAAGAGACGTGACCTCGACGCTGTTCCCTTGGCCGCAGAGTATCAAGCAGACAAAAAATCACTGAAGAGGACCATCAAGGCCAGTCAAAGACGGTGCTGGAAGGAACTGTGCCTTGATATGACCAGAATCTGTGGGGATTAGAGTACCAGATCGTCACTCGCAAGTTGGGGATTCACACGCAAGGAATTTCTGAGGACGCGAGGATTTTGGTGAACATCGTTCATACCCTATTCCCCTCATAGCCGAAGAGAGAGATTGGCACGGATGCGCCTGGCAGCCCCGAAGCGCCACAATTTACGGAGGAGGAGCTATTCAGGGCCGCATCTTCCATGCGGAACAAGAGAGCTCCTGGACCAGACGGCTTTCCAGCGGCATCAATCAAAGCCGTCGCGCAGAGTCACCATGAGCTCTTGCTAAACATGTATAACATGTGCCTTTGGGAGGGCATCTTTCCCGTTCTGTGGAAGAAAGCGAGACTTGTGCTCATAAGCAAGGGCAAGGTTCCAGCAGATGCCGCTTCGCCATACAGGCCTATTTGTATGCTCGATACGGCTGGCAAGCTCCTGATGAAGCTGCTTAGGCCACGGCTGCACACGGCCGCGAGGACAGCGGGCGATCTTGCTGCCCGCCAGTATGGATTTCGATCCGGCCTCTTTACCATACACGCAGTCAAGGAGGTTGTCACGGCCCCTAAAATTACGGAGCGCGGGTATCAACTATCCCGCTCTTTGTGTCTGTTGGCCACCTTAGACATGAGAAATGCCTTCAACTCCGTCAGGTGGGACTTGAAAATGGATGCGCTCGAACGTAATTTCAGGGTCCCGGAATACCTACTCCGAATACTCGGAGACTAGATGATAGAGTGCTTTCTAGAATACAATACAGGCGATTGTCCGAGTAGCTTGGAGTTGACATCGGTGGCAGTCCAGGACTCAATACTGGTACCAGATATTTGGAATATTTTCTACAACGGTATCCTATGTATGGCAGTCCCAGAATGTGCTTTCATGGTGGTGTACGCAGAAAATATTGTGATTGTCATAATCACAAGATAAGCGGAGAAGGCACAGAAGCTGCTCAACCAGGTCATCCGAAGAGTCATCTCCTGGATGGAAGACCAGGGCTGTTCCTAGCAGCCCAGAAGACTGAGATCGTGCTACTTACGAAGAAGCGCATCAACACCTTGCGCAGCTTTACTGTAGGAGACGCGACGGTCCAGACTAAGTCGGCGGTAAAATAACTAGGAGTAATGCTCGACAGCAAGCTCAGTTTCGAAGAGCATATAATTAGGACAGCCGACAAGGCAGTAAAAGTAGTAGCCTCGCTTGGAAAACTCATGGCCAACGTCAACGGTCACCGATCGTGCATAAGGCGACTACTGATGCGCGCCGCAGAAGCAGTGATACAGTATGGCGCGGAAGTCTCGGCCAAAGCGCTGCGACACGAGAAATATCGCAAGCGCACAGCCGCTGTACAGAGGAGAGGCGCTCTCCGATTCGCGTGCTCCTACCGCACGGTTTCTGTGCTCGCGGTGCTAGTGGTTGCGGGGGTAATCCCGATCGATCTACTAGCCCAGGAGAAACAATTCGTCCATCAACAGAAGCCCGTTTTGGGAAAAGAAGAGGCATCAAGGCTCGCCAGGTCTAGCAGCATCGAGACCTGGCAAAGCAGATGGGAACAGGAACCTAGGGGCAGATGGACTGCTCGACTCATCAGTCGACTAGACAACTGGGAGGCGGGAGAGGTCGATTTCTACCTCACCCAATTCTTGACAGGGCATGGCCTGTTCCGCTCCTACCTCGCAAAAATGTGGAAAGTAGCAGACGGCAATTGCCCCTATGGGGACTCGTTCAATGACGACGCCCACCACACGTATTGCATATGTACCCCGTGAAGCGCCGAACGACTTGCCTTGGAGCAATACCTCGGAGACATCTCGCCGGACAACGTTGTTGAGTAAATGCTGCGAGGGCATTGGAGTGGAACAAGGTGGCCTGGTACGTGAGGGGAATCTTACGCAAGAAGAAGAAGGAGATGGGCGGCCCATAGACGTGCCCCCAACGGTGCTCCAGGTTCCTGCCATGTAGAGCCGAAGAGAGTCCAGTTAAGGGACATGATGCAGTGGCGCCATCCTGAAGTAATGCCACATGGCGGTGCTGGGATGGCTTCACCATGCCACTAGGATGGATATGAGTTTAGTTAGTTGAGCCTATTCCAACGGTGATCCCGACACTCCAGGGACTTTAACGGGGGACCCAAATGGTGAAGGGTTCCTCTGGCGGGCTGGGTCCCTGGATCAGTGCGTAAAGTTTGGCATTCTCAGATCATCAAAAAAATTATTATTATTATTATTATTATTATTATTATTATTATTATTATTATTATTATTATTATTATTATCATTATCATCATCATCATCATCATCATTATCACCATCATCATCATCATCATCAACATCATCATTATCATCAGCATCATCATCATCATCATCATCATCGTCATCATCATCATTATCATTATTATTATTATTATTATCATCATCATTATTATTATCATTATTAATATCATTATTATTATCATTATTGTTATCATTATTATTATTATTATTATTATTATTATTATTATTATTATCATTATCATTATGATTATCATTATCATTATCATTATCATTATCATTATCATTATCATTGTCATCGTCATCGTCATCGTCATCATCATCATCATCATTGTTGTTATTATTATTATTGCTATTCTTATCGTCTATTGTTGTGTTATTACTATTGTGATATTTATTATTGTTATTATTATAGTTGCTATTTTTATTATCGTTGTTATTATCGTTGTTATAATTATTATTATTATCGTTATTATTACTATAATTATTATATCGTGTTTGGTACCAATTCTCCCGTTGGGCGCCTCCTCATGTGGCGAATAGTGGTACGCCTGGCAAATATGCAGGGTGTCGAATATTCTCAGGGTGTACTAAAATTAGTAATTGGACGGACTCACAGAATAAGATACTAATTATGAGTAGCATTGAGGATGAAGAAGATTTTCGCTGCAGGGGGACAGACCCGCCAGTAGCGTCAGATGGACAGGGTGCTCTAGGAAAGCTGCAGTCATCTTACTATTGCAGTCCTATGACGGTGTCTGTCTTGGCCGGCATGGGATCAGAAACTACATACAGTAACAATCTTTTCAAGAGTAGATCAAAGATCGTACGAACACCACCAAAAAGCCGATCTAAGAGATATCTGAGAAAGAAAAAAGAGGTAGGAAGGAGGAAAGTGATGTAAAAGTGGCTAGGTCAAATATGAAAGACTCCTGGAAAATCGTGTTGGAGTATTCCTCCATCGATGACCACGTCGCGAGTACTAAGAAAAAAGAAGAGATGTAATTAGCGTAATGTAAGGAAATACTGAAGGCCATTAAAAGTACTACGGAGTGGAAAGGAAATATTAGTGCAGTTGTCAAGAATGGCATCGTACTTTTAAGAGAAGCCCTGGATGTCGTTGCTCACCAGCAAGGCTGACAGAGCTTTCCGAACGGGCTCAATACACACGATGGGCGTATGACGAAGGACGTGGTATGGCATCCCAAGGTGAAACAATAGAGGAGGCCAACTAAAATCGACCAGCGTTGAGTCCGATAGAGTAGAATGCCGGAAGAAAGAAGAAGGGGGAGGCGCCATCCACACTTACCTAGACGGAGGTAACCAAAAGACAACAGAAACATAAGGAGAAATCAACGAAGACACCCGCCCAAATACCAGGCGAATGTGAGAAAGACCAAAAAAGGTCAAATGATTAGAAGAATAGACAAAGGCGTTCAAAGTTTCATCTGGAGGCCTTCAGATCAAAGCGAATGGAGAAAAGTCCTATGAGTCCGCGCTAGAGTAAATCCATAGCAAAATTAAGCCGGAGGACTCAGATGCATTGGTGAGATCGATTCGCTAAACATGGGCAGGGGATGTTCTCATAGAATTGGGCTGAAAAACTAAGGACAAAGTCGTCTTCGGAGACAACACTAAAAACATCATTGACGACAAGGGAACGGTCTGCCATATGGAACCTAGAGTGACGTTATAGAATAGAGATCTCGATAGCTTAACCACTACCCATGTAGTGTAAGAAGCGATCTGGAGGGACATACAGAGGGAACGTATAGGTGGGTTCCGAAGAAAAATGAAGATCTGGACCAAGAAGACATGCTAGAGAGGGCTCAAAATGATCATCGTAGAGATGAGGGAGCAAGGAGCAAGCCGACTTTTAAAGTCGGAGCATATTAAGGTAGGGTAAGTCAATTGCAGAAAAATGCAGAGAACGGTAGTTTCAAGGTGCTACAGATGTCTTGGATATTGGCCGCCCGAAACTGCAAGGGCACGGACAGAAGCAAGCTCTGCTACAAATGTGGTAAAGATAACCATCCAGCGAGAGAGTGTCCCGACGAACTGCATGTTATGCACGGAGGTGGATGATGGAAAAGAAAGACACGAGCGTGGCCACGCTCCAGGATCGGGGCGTTGCAATATATTCAAGGAAGCTCTCAATAAGGCCAAGAAGCTCCTGCGATAACACGAATTCTACAAACAAACATAAACAGAAGCAAGACTGTCAACAAACTACTGTATCAGCTGGCCCAGAAGTAGAAGGCAGATATGCTGTTGATCAGTGAACAATGTAGAGACAGGCAATCGCCCTTATAGTTCTCTGAACCTCTCGGCACAGCGGCCATCTGCATCCTGGATAAAGCAAAATATCAGTAGAGTAGACTCCGTGGCATTTTTGGATTAAAAGTGGGGAGGTTACTTATTTTAGTTGTTACCACATACAAAACGAACTCATCCACGAATTGTTGGACAAAATAGACATAATGGAGGAAGTGATCTGGAACAACACATAATATCTTGGTGGTCAGCGACTTCAATGTTAAGGCAAGAGTGCCGCACCAATACTCGGGGGGCAAATACGTGGTGGAAATGACGGCCAGAACAGTGCTTTATGACTTGAACGTTGGCTATACGACTACCTTCCGGCGCCTCGAATACACTGAGAGGATTCTGGAAATTTCACTAAACAATGAGAACCTACGGATTTCACTTGACTAATCAGAATATTTCTAGGTCAGACAGTCGCATTGTTTCGAAATTCACTCACAAAACTTTCCCTCGATTAGTGAGAAAAATTCTATATCTGACAGTTGCATTGGTCCGAAAGATACTCGTATAACATTCCCTTGACGTATTGTTTATATATCCAATTCCAACAGTCGCACTTGTTCGAGATTAACTCACATAACATTCCCTCGACTAGTTGAAATATATCTATTTCCGACAGTCGCCTTTTTTCGCGATCCACTCGCATAACTTTCCCTTTACTATTTGGAATATTTCCAAGTCCGACAACCACGTTTGTTCAGAAGTTACTCGCATAACATTCCCTCGACTAGTTGGGATATATATAATCCCGACAGTTCCATTGGTTTACAAACCACTTGCATAACTATACTTCGAATAGCCGGAATATTATTAAGACCGACAGTCGATCTGTGTCGAGCGGCATTCGAATAACTTTCCACCGATAAGTTAGAATATTTCCAAGTCCGATAGTCGCAGTGTTTTGAGAGGCACCCGCATATCTTTCCTTCGACTTGTCGTAATATTTCGAATCCGATAGGTGCATTTGTTCGAGAGACACTAGAAATACCACGCCCGACTATTCGGAATATTTCTACTTTGGTTTGTGAGGCATTCGAATAATTTTCTTTCGACCAGTAGGAATATTTCCAAGGCCGACAGTCGCATTGTTTCACAAATCACTTGCATAACTATACTTCGACTACTCGGAATATTACCAAGACCGACAGTTGCTTTGTTTCGACTTTCGATCACATAACATTTACCGGACTAGATGAAATATTTTCAAGTCAGACAGGCGCATTGATTCGAGAGGCACTCGCATATTTTACTTACTACTTGTCGTAATATTTCCAAGTTCTACAGTCGCATTGGTTCGAGTAGTCTTAATTTTTAATGTTCGAAATATTCCAATTAGTAGAGGGAAACTTATGCGAGTGCCACTTGATTTAAAACGAATGTCGGATTTTTAAGTATTCCGACTAGTCGAGGGAGAGTAACGCGAGTCACATTTGAACAAATGCGGCTGTCTGATTTATAAATATCCCGACTAGTCAAGAAAGAGGAATGTGAGTAATTTGTGAATCAATACGACTGTCTTCCTTGGAAATATTCAGACTAGTAGAGAGAAGTTTATACGAGTGGTACTCGAAATGAAGCGAATGTCGGATTTCGAACTGTTCCGGCAAGTCGAGGGAAAGTTATGCGAGTGCCTCTTGAAACAATGCGGTTGTCGGACTTGAAAATATTCCAACTAGTCGAGGGAAAATTATACGTCTACATATCGAACCATTGCGGCCGTCGGAATTGGAAATATTTTAACTAGTCGGTGGAGAGTTTTGCGAGTGCTTCACGAACATATACGGAAGTCGCACTAGGTACTAATCAGCCTAGTCGAAGGAAAGTTCCGCGAGTGACTTGAGAACCAATAAGACTGTCGGGCTTAGAAAAATTCGGCCTATTCGAGGGAAAGTTATGCGAGTGCCTCCCGGACCAATACTACTGTCAGAATTGGAAATGATCCGACCAGTCTAGGGAAAATTATGCGATTGCACATTGAATCAGGGCGATTGTCGGACTTGGAAAATTTCCGACTATCAGAGCGAGAGTTATGCGAATTAATTGTGAATGAATGCTACTGTAGGACTTAGAAATATACCGACTATTCTAGGGAAAGTTTCGCGTGTGCCTATCGAACCAATGTGGACTTGGAAATTATCCGAGTATTTGAGGGAAAGTTATGCGGTCTCGAACCAATACTACTGTCGAACTGGCAAATATCCCGAATAGTAAAAAGAGAGCAATGCGAGAGATTTGTGAACCAATGCGACTGATTGTCTTGGAAACATTCCGACTAGTCGAAGGAAAACTATACGAGTTACTCTAGAATCAAAGCGGTAATAGGTCTTAGAAATATTGGGAGTAGTCGAGCGAAAGTTATGCGAGGGCCTCTCGGATCAATACAACTGTCGGGCTTTGTAATATTCCCAATAGTCTGGAGAAAGATATGCGATTAACATGCGAACAAATGCTGCTGACTGACTTGTAAGTATCCCAACAAGCAAAGAAAAGATATGTAAGTAGGTCTGGAAACAGTAGTACGGTTGGAATGACAAAATCCCGACTAGTGTAGGGAAACTTATGCGAGTGTCTCTTTAACCAATGCGGCTGTAGGACTTGGAAATATTCCGGCTAGTCGAGAGAAATTTATGCAAATACTTCTTGAAATAATGCGGCTATCAGACGTGGAAATATTCTGACTAATCGAGGGAAAGTTATGCGAGTACCTCCTGGACTAATACGACGGTCGGACCTGGTAATATTCCGGCTAGTCTAAGGAAAGTTGTGCGAGTGACATGAGAATCAATACGACAGTCGGACATGGAAAAATCCTGACTAGTTATGGGAAAGTTATGAGGCTGCCACTGGCACCAATGCGGCTGCCGGAATTGGAAATACTTCATCTAGTCGGGAGAGATTATGAGAGTGTCACTCGAAACAATACGGCGGTGAGACTTGGAAGTACTCCGACTATTCGAGGAAAATTATGAGATTGCCTTTCTAAACTAAGCAACTGTCAGACTTGGAAGTATTACGACTAGTCTAGAAATAGTTAGGTAAGTGACTTGTGAGGTAATGCGAATAACGGGCTTGGAAATTTTATTATTAGTCGAGGGAATGTTATGCGAGTGACTCTGGAACCAATATGGCTTTGGGCTTGGAAATATTACGACTAGTAGAGGGAAAGATATTCGAGTACCTCACGGACCAATACGACTGTCGGATTTGCAAATATTTCGACTAGATGAAGGAAAGTTATGCGAATGCCTCTCGAACCAATGTGGCTATCGGTCTTGGAAATAGACGAAAGAAAGCCATGCGATTAACTTGTGAACCAATGCGGTTGACTAACTTGGAAATATTCCAAATAGTCTAGAAAAAGTTACGCGAGTTCTTCTCGAACGAATGCGACTGTCGGACTTGGAAAAATTCGGTCTATTTGAAGGAACGTTTTACGAGATACTGTGGATCCAAACAAGTTATCGGTCTTGGAAATATACCGAGTAATCCAAGGAAAGTTACCCGAGTGCCTCTCGGACCAATACGATTGTCGGGCATTGAAATATTCCGACTAGCCGCGTGAAAAATATGTGAGTGACGTTCGAATCATTCCAACTGTCGGACTTAGAAATGACCCTACTAGACGAATGGATATTTCTACGATTGCCTCTGAAACGAATGCGAATGTCGGAGTCGGAAATAATCCAACTAGTCGGGGTAAAGTTACAGGAGTGCTTCTCGAACCATTACGGCTACCGGACTTGGAAAAAACCGACTAGTCGGAGGAAAGTTATGCGAATGACAAACGAACCAATGCAACTACCGGACTTGGATATATTCTACCTAATCCACCGAAAGTCTTGCGAGTGCCTCTCGAACCAATGCGGCTGTCGATCTTGGAAATATTTCGACATGTCGAGGGAAAGTCAAACGAGTTACTTTGGAACCAAGGCGGTTATCGATCTTGGAAATATTCCGACTTGTCGAAGGTAAGTTATGAGAATGACTCTGGTACTAATGCGGCTGTCGGACTTGGAAATATACTGACTAGTCGAAGATATGTTATTTGAGTGACTCTGGATCCAAAGCGGATGTCGGAATTGGAAATGTTCGGACTAGTCGAGAGAAAGTTATGCGAGTGACTTGTGAGCAAATGAGAATGTGGGCGTTGGAAAAATTTCAGTCTTAATTTTTCGAGAGGCACACGAACAACTTTCCCTCGTCTATTCGAAATATTTCCAATCCCGACAGCCAGATTGATTCAAATGTCACTCTCAGAACTTTCATTGGCTAGATGAAATATTTACAATCCGGCAGACGGCCTTGGAATTATTCCGTCTAGTCCGATGAAGGTTGTATGAGTGCCATTCTAAACATAGAGACCAACGGTCTTGGTAATATTCCGACAAGTCGAAGGAAAGTTATGCGACTGTCTCTCAATCCATAGTGGCTATCGGATTTGGAAATATTTCGACCAGCCGAGTTAAAGTTATGCAATTGCTTCTCGAACCAATGCAGTCGTCGGACTTGGATATATTCCGGCTAGTCGAGGGCTAAATTTGCGAGTGATTTTCGAACCAATGCGGCTGCCTGAATTGGAATCATTACAACTAGCTGGGGAAAGCTCTGCGAGTGACTAGTGAACCAATGCAATTCTAGGACTTGGAAACATTCAGAATAGTCGAGGTTTATAGTTAATAGTGTTATAATAGTGTTATAGTAGAAGTTATAAGAGTGTTTCTCGAAGTAATACGGCTGCCGGACTTGGTAACAATCCGACCAGTCTAGAGAAACTTGTGCGTGTGCCACTCGAACAAAAGCGACCGTCGGACTTGAAAGTATTTTGACTAGACGAAAGAAATTTATGCAAGTGAGTTGTGAAAAAAAGCGACTGTCGGAATTGGAAATATTCCGAGTAGCGAAAAGATTGTTATGCGAGTGCCTTTTGAAACGATCCGACTGCCGGATTTGGAAATATCTCGACAGATCGAAGAAAAGTAATGGCAAAGCCACTAGAACCGGTGCAGCTGTCGGACTTGGTAATTTTATGACTAGTCAAGCGTGAATTATGCGAATTATTTGTGAAACAATGCGATTGACAGACTTGAAATTATTAGGACTGGACGATGGGAAGTTATGCGTGTGCATCTCGAACCAATGTGACTATCGGAATAGGAAATATTCTGATTAGTCAAGTAAATATTATACTAGTGCTCTCTAAAGATCGCGGCTGTCGGATTAAGTACAATAAGTAGTCGAGGGAAAATTATGCGAATGCCTCTCGAACATATGCGGCAGTTGGACTTGAAAATACTCTGACTATTCGAGGGAAAATTATGCGATTGCCTCTCGAATCAATGCAACTGTTGGGCTTGGAAATATCACGACTATTATAGGGAGAGTTTCTCGAGTGAATTATAAACCAATGCGGCTCTCTGACCTTGAAATATTCCGACTAATCGAGGGAAAGTTATGCGAGTGCTTCACGGACCCATGTTGCTGTCGTACTTGGAAATATTCCGCTTAGTGAGGGAAAGTTACGAGAGTGACTTATGGACCAAGGTGACAGTCGGGTTCCGAAATATTCTGACTAGTCGAGGAAAAGTAATGCGATTACTTCTATTACCGATACGACAGTCAGGCCTAGTCATCTTCAAATTAGTAGAGGGAAAATTATGCGAGTGCCACTAGAACCAATGCGGCTGTCGGTCATGAAAATATCCCGACTAGTCCAAGGAAAGATATGCGAGTGACTTTTAAACCAATGCAACTGTCGGACTTGGAAATATTCCGACACGTCGTGGAGAGTTATGTAAGTGCTTCTCCAACCAATGCGTCTGTTGGAATTGGAAATTTTCGCTTAACAGAAAAAAGTTACGAGAGTGACTTGTGTACCTATGCGACAGTCGGAAGAGTGACATGTGGACCAATGCAACGGTCAGACTTGTAAATATTCTGACTTATCGAGGGAAAGTTAGGCGGGTGCCCTGCGAAACAATTCGAAGGTCGGACTTGGAAATATTCCGTCTAGATGAGGGAAATTTATATGAGTGACATTCGAGCCAATGCGATTGACAGATTTGAAAATATCCCGCCTAGTCGGGGGAATGTTATACGATTTACTCTGGAACCACAGTGGTTATCGGTCTTGGAAATATTGCGAGTTGTCGAGGGAAAGTTATGCTTGTCTCTCTCGGACCAATACTACTGTCGTGCTTGAAATCATTAAGACTATTCGAGGGAAAGTTATGCGTGTGACACTCGAATCAATGTGACTTCCGGACTTGGATATATACCGCCCAGACGAAGGAAAGTTATATGAATTCCTCACGATACAATTCGGATGTCAAACTTGGAAATATTCCAAATAGTTGCGGGAAACTTATGCTGTTATCTTGTGAACCAAAGCGAATGTAGGGATGGAAATATTCCGAATAATCGAGGGAAAGTTATGCAAGTGCCTCTCGAACCAATGCGATTGACGGTCTAAGAAATATCCTGACTAGTCGGGAGAAATTTATGCCAGTGGTCATGGAAAAACTGCGACTGATGGAATTGGGAATATTCCCAGTGATAAACGGAATGTTATGCGAGTGCCTCTCGATCCAATGCGGATGTCGCATTTGGAAATTTCACAACTAGTAGAGGGAGAGCTATGCGAGTGACATGTGAACCAATGCGGGTGACGGACTTGGAAGTATTTCGACCAGTCGGGGGAGAGTTATGCGATTGAATCTAGGACCAATGCGACGGTCGGAATTGAAAATATTTCGATTATACGAGGGAAAGTTATGTAAGCGCCTCTAGAACCCATGCGCCTATCGGACTTGGAAATATTCCGTCTAGTGAGGGAAAATACTGTGACTGATTTGTATACCAATGCGACAATCTGGATGGAAATATTTGAACTAATCGAGGGAAAATTATGCGAGTAACTTGTGATCCGCTGCGACAGCTGGGCTTGGAAAAATTCCGAGTAGTCGGGGGATTGATATGCAATTGCCTCTCGAACCAATATGGCTGTAGTTCTTGGAAATATTCCGACTAGTCCAGGGAAAGTTATGCAAGTGAATTGTAATGAAATGTGACTGTCGGACTTAGAAATATTCCGACTATTCTAGGGAAAGTAATGCTAGTGTCTCTCAAACCAAGGCAGCTGTCGAAATTGGAAATATTCCTACCAGTCGGGTTAAACTTATGTGAGGGTGAAACTTAACTCAATGCGTCTGTCGGAATTGGCAATATTCCATCTAGTCGTGGTAGAGTTATGGGACTACCTCTTTATCCAATGCGGCTGTCAGACTTAGGAATATTCTGATTAGTCGAGGGAAAGTAAGTCGAGTGCCTCTCGAAAAAATGCGGCTCTCGAACTTAGATATGTTCCAACCAGACGAGGGAAAGTTATGTGAGTGACATATGAACCAATGCCACTATGGGGCTTAAAAATATTCCGTCTAGTCGGGGGAAAGATGTGCAAGTCTCTCTTGAAACAATACGGCTATTGGTCTTGGAAATATTCCGACCAGTCGTAGGAATGGTATACAAATGCTTCTTGAATAAAAGAAACTGTCGGAGTTGGAAATATTCCGACAGGACGAGGAAAAGGCATGCGATTTCTTAAGAAACCAATGCAGCTGTGGTACTTGAAAATATCCAAGAACATCAATCGCATTCATTCACAAGTCACACGTATAACATTTCCTCGGCTAGTCGGAATATTTCCAAGTCCGACAGTGGCATTGATTCGAGAGGCATTAACATTACTTTCCCTCGAATATGTCGAAATATTTCCACAACCAAAATTCGCATTGGTTCGAGAGGCAAACGCATAACTATGACTAGTCGGAATATTTATAAGTACATGAGTCACATTAGTTCGAGATGCACTCACATAACTTTCCTTTGACTCGTCGGTATATTTTCAAGTCGGACAGTCTCGTTGGTGCACAAGTAACTCGCATAACTATCTCTCGACTATTCAGTATATTTCTAAGTCCGTTAGTCGCATTTGTTCGAGAAGCACTCGCATATCTTCCCCTCTACTAGTCTGAATATTTATAAGCTCGAGAGTCACATTGGTTCGAGATGCATCCGCATGACTTTTACACGTCTAGTCGGAAAATTACCATGCTGACAATCGTCTTTGTTCAAAAGTCAATCGCATAACTCTCTCCCGACTGTTCGCAATATTTCCAAGTCCGACAGTCGCACTAGTTTGAAATGCACTCGCATAACTTTTTCGACTAGTCGTAATATTTCCAAGTCCGACAGTCGGTTTGATAAGATAGAAACTCCCATAACTTTCCCTGGACTAGTCAGTATATTTCCATGTCTGCCAGTTGCATTGTTTCGAGAGGTACTATCATAACTTTTTCTCGACAAGTCGGAATACTTCCAATTCCGACAGTCCGATATTATGATTATTACTGTTTTTATATACATTATTATGATTATTATGATTATTATTATGGAAATTACGGTTATTATTATGATTATTAATTTGAATATTATTCTGAATTTTATAGTTATTTTAAATATTACTATGATTATTATGGTTATTATGATTTTTATTAGGATTAATATTATAGTTATTATCAGTACTATTACGCCTATTAAAATCATTATTATTATTATTAGGATCATTATTATTATGGTTATGATTATTATGATTATTATTGTAATTATTATAATAATTATGGGTATTATTATTCTGATTAGAATTAATATTTTTATTATATATATTATGATAATTATTATTGTTATTATGATTATTATCATTATTGTGATCATTATTATGATCATTATGATTATTATGATTATAATTATGATTAGTAATAAAATTATTAATATTATTATGGTTATTATTATGATTATTATGATTATTTTCATGATTATTGTTATTATTATTATTATCATGATTATTAGTACGTTTATTAAAATTATTAGAGGGTATTATTATTCTTAATAGCATTATTACGGTTATTATACCCTTTATGATAATTATTATGTTTATTTTGATTATTATCATCCTTCTGAGTATTGTTATCAATATTACGATTTTAAATATGATTATTATGATTATTATGATTATTGTCATGATTATTATGTTAATCCTAATTATTATTACGATTATTATATTTATTATGATCGTTGTAATGAATATTATGTTTATTATGATTATTATGGTTATTATTAAGTTTAATACATATATTATGCTTATTATTGTGATTATTATTGTGATTATTATAATTATTATGAATATTATAATGACTATTATGAATATTATGTTTTTTTAATAAAATTATCATTATAATTGTAATTATTAATTTTAATATTATTATTGTGGTTATTATGTTCATTATTGTGATTGTTAATTGTATTATGATTATTATGTTTATTATTAGTATTATTATGATTAATATGATCTTTATGATTTTTATTGTGATCATTTTAATTATTATTACTTTTATAATAATTAATATGTTTTCTATGATTATTGTGATTTTATAATTATTATTACTAGTATTATTTTTATTATGATTATTATTATGGTTATTATGATTACTATTATTATTATGATTATTATTACAATTATTATGGAAATTATGATTATTCTTATGGTTATTAAGACTATTATTAAGTTTATTATGGATATTATGATTGTTACTATGATTATTAGGGTTATTATTATGGTCATTATGATTATTATTAATGTAATTATTATAATTAATGGGATTATTATATTTACTATGATTATTAAGATTATTATTATGATTATTATGATTATTATTATGGTCATTTTGATTACTATTATGGTTACTATGATATGATAATTAAAATGAGTATTATAGTTATTATATTTCTCGATATTATTATTATTTTTATAATTATTATTATCGATATTATTATTATTATTATTATTATTGTTATTATCAGTATTATTATTATCGTTAATATCGATAATATCGTCATTATTATTATTATTATTTCAATTGTTCATATTATTATTATTATTATCGTTATTATCGTTATTATCGCTATTTTTATTATTACTATATCGTTCATATTATAATGGTTAATATCGTTATTATTATTATTGATATTATTGTTATTATCGTTACAATTATTATTAATATTGGCGTTATTATCGTTATTATTATTCTTATTATTATTTTTACGAACGTTACTATTGTTATCATTATTATTATTATTATTATTATTATAGTTATTATCATTATTATCGTTATTATCGTTATTATTGTTATTATCTTTATTATTGTTATTATTATTATCGTTATTATTGCCGCTTTTATCGTTACTAATACTATTATCGCTATTATTATCTTTATTATTATCCTTTTAGTTGTTATTGATGCTTTTAACGTTAATTTCGTTATAATCCTTATTATCGTTATTCCCGTTATTATTATTAATATCATTATTATTATCGTTATTATCGGTATTATCTCTATTTCCGCTATTATCGTTGTGATTAATATTATCGTTATTAATATTATTGTTACTATTATTATTGCTATTATTTTATCATTATTATTATCGTTATTATAGTTATTAACGTCATTATCGTTATTAACATTATTAACGCTATAATCGTTTTCATCATTATTAATTTTATAATCGCTATTATTACTATTTCCGATATTCTCTTATCGTTACTATCGTTATAATTATTATTATCGCTATTGTTATCGACAATATGTTTATTAACTTATTTATAAATAATATCGTTATTATAGATATTATCGTTATTATTCTTATCGTTGGTATTAATATTATTATTATTTTTAATATTATTGTTATCAATACTATTATTTTCGCTATTATTAACGTTATTACCGTTATTATCATTACTTTCTTTATCTTTCTTAAGGTTATTATTATTATTATCGTTTTTATTGTCACTGTTATCGTTACTATTATTATCATCGCTATTATTATCGTTATTATTATTATTATTATTATTATTATTATTATTATTATTATTATTATTATTATTAATATTATTATTATAATTATCGTTATTGTTATAGATATTGAAGTTATTAACGATATTATAGTTATTAGCGTTACTATCCTCAATTTTATTGTTATCGATATTATTATCGTTATTTCCGTTAAAATATTTTGTATCTTTTTATCGTTATTAACGTTATTATCGTTTTATCTTTTTAAAATTAACTTTATTATTATCGTTATTATCAATATTAATATTGTTATCGTTATTAACGTTATTATCGTTATAATAAAGATTATTCTTATTATTATCGGTTTTATCATCCATATTGTTATTACCATTATTATCGTTATGAACGTTAATATCAATATTTTCTAGGATTATTATGGTAATTATCGTCATTACTACCGATTTTACCGATATTATAATTCTATAAATGTTATCTTTATGATTAACTTCATTATCGTTTTACAGACATTATCGTTGTTATCGTTATTATTGTTATTATTACTGTTAAAATCGTTATAATCGTTATTTTCGCTATTTCTGTCGTTATAATCATTGTTGTTGTTATTACTGTTATTATTATCGTTATTATCCTCATTATCATTATTATCATTACTTTCGTTGTTATGATTATTGTCTTTATTATCGTTATTATCTTTATTATTACTGTCATTCCCGTTATTATCACTATTGTTTTGTTACCTTTATTAGCGTCATTATCGTTATTATATGTTATATCGCTATTGTTACCGTTTATATCGTCATTAGCATTATTATAATTACTTTCTTAATTATCGCTATTATCGTCAATATCATTATTATCATAACTATTGTTTTTATCTTTATAAACGTTTTCATCGCTATTATCGTTATTATCGATAATTTCTTTTATTAATATTATCGTAATAATTATCGTTATAGTCGTTGTTATCATTATTATCGTTAATGTTATCGTTATAGACATTGTAATCTTTATTTTTTTTATTTTTGTTATTATTCTCTTTATTAATGTTATTTATTATTCTCATTATTAACGTTACTATCGTAGCTATCGTTCTTATTAATATTATAGTTAATATCGATATTATTTGTTATTATTATTATTATCGTTACTAAGATCTTTATTAAAGTTATAATCGTTATTAACGATATTATTGTTATTATCGTTATTATCTTTATTTTTGTAATTATTATCGTTATTATCCTTAATATTACCGTTATTTTCGTTATTATAGTTATTGTTATCATTATTATCGATCTTATCATTAATAATATTATTACCGTAATAAATATTATTATTATTATATTTATTGATATTATTACTATCGTTATGATTATCGTTATTATTGTTATTATTATAATTTTCTTTATTATTATTAATATTATCGTTATTAACGATATTACTGTAATTATCGTTAATATGGTTTTTTATGTTAATATCAATATTATAGTTTTTATAATTATTAATATTGTCATTATTATTATTATGGTTAATATTATCGTTCTTATCATTATCATTACCGTTAATAACGCTATTGTAGTTACTGTCCTTCTTATCGTTATTTCTATTATTATAGTTGTTACCGTTATTATCGTTATTATCGTCATTATTACAATTATTAACGATATAATCATTATTATTATTATTATTGTTATCGTTATAACATTATAATTATTATTATTATCGTTAAAAATCCTATTGAATTTACTATCCTATTTTTCCTTAATTTTGTTTTATTGTTATATTTATCTAATTTTATATTTATATTTATGTTATTTATTTTTGTTATATTTATTTAATTATCATTATTATCATTAATAACGTTGTTATCGTTATTAACTTTATTATCGTTAATATCATTTTTATTGTAATTTCTGATATTATTATTATTATCGATACTATCGTTATTATCGTTTTAATCGTTATTATTATTAATAATATTGTTAATAACAATATTGCAGTTATTTTCATTATTATCGTTGTTATTATTTTTATTGTTATTATCGTAATGATCTCATTAAAACCGTATTATCGTTATTTCCTATATTAACATTATATAACATATTATCTTTAATATCGTTATTATTCCAGTCTTACTGTAAATAGCGTTACTATAATTATTGTTATAAACGTGATAACAATATGTATTTTTTTGAATGTTACATTGTTATATTGTGTTGAATGATATAATATTTTTAACGTGAATATCATTATAATTATTATTATCGTTGTTACCATAATTAACTATATCCTAATATTAATTAGAATATTCGACAATTATCATGTTCAAAACGCGTATTTACACATAGTAAAAACAATATATTCTAATTACATTCATTATCCTGCACCGATAGAATAACAAAATAATGAAATTGAACGAGATTTCAACTTTTTGTTTTTCGACGATACCTGTATTTGAGCGAAAAAACGTATATACAATATGGATCAATGTTAAAAACTTCGATTCCAATATAAAATAGATGTTTAATCTTATGAAATGCAATGATCTGAATCGATTGGTAACATTTTTCAAACCGTGGCACAAATATTATTAAAGATTTCAGAATTTTATCTTCGCATATAGCGAAATACGGATATGTCGACTACGTTTTTCGACAATAATCATATTAAAACGCGTATTTAAAAATAGTAAAAACGTTATATTCTTGTTATATTCTTTACTCTGCGTCAATAGAATATAAAATCAATGAAAATGAACGTGATTTCAACTTTTCGTTTTTCGACGATACACGTATATGAGCGAAAAATCGTATATACGATATGAAACAATGATAAAAACTTCGATGCCAATATAAAATGGATGTGTGATCTTATGAAATGCAACGGCACTGGCAATCTATTGCCACTCCTCCAAGTGGCTTTCCTCATATCTTTCCTTTCCAGGCGCTATAGACACACAGCAGGCCAGGCCGCCTACCTGTGGTGCTCTTCCTGATGTAATATCCAGAGCGGATGCCAGGTTGTCTACGCCAAGTTCATGGCAGTTGCTGGATGACTACGGCGGGTGGCCTACCATAACACCACATGACACCGCCGTGGCAAGAGTGTCACTCCCACGCCCACTATTAACTATTTCTGTACTATCCATCATAAGAAATATAATTATTGGGAGGCAAGATCCCCAAAGGAAAGGAAAGGAATGAAAGGTGTGACAGCAAGAATAGAAGAAGATATAAAAGAAAAACAAATGTAGTAACAGCCCTACAAGAACATTCAAAATCCATTCTCAAAGTCTTTTAGTCGTCTCCTACGGCAAGCAGGGAGTACTGTGGAAGTATTCTACTTCCCCACACTCACAGTAGGTAATAATATGGATAAAAACGATAATAGCATTAATAATAATGACGATAATAACATTAATAACGATAATAATAATAATAATAACGATAATAACGATAATAATAATAACAATAATTACGATAATAATGTTAATAATAATGATAATAACGATAATAATTATAATAATAAAAAAATAATAACAACAACAAAGATAATAACGATAATAACGATATTAACGAAAATAAGAAAAATAATTATAATATTAACAATAAGAACGATAATAAAAATAATAACGTTAATAAAGAAAGTAATAATAAAGAAAGTAACGATATTAACGATAATAACGATAATAACGATAATAACAATAACAACAATTATAACGATAATAATAATTACAATAATAAGGATTATAATAATAATAATAATATCGAAAATAAGGATAATAACGCCGACAAGAGATAATAATAATAACAATATTAACGATAATAACAATAATTACGATAATAATAATAATAATAATAATAACGATATTATCGATGATAATAATAATAATGAATACAATAATAACGATAATAAAGATAATAACAATTATAATAAAAAAGATAATAAGAAAAATAATAATAATTATAATAACGTTACAAACGATAATAACGATTATAATAATAATAATAATAACGATATTAAAGATAATAACGACAATATTAATAATAATAATAATAACGATAATAACGATAATTACGATAATAATAATAGTTATAATAACAATAATAAGAATAATAACGATAACAAATATAATAGCGATTATAATAATAACGATAATAACCAAAATAATAATAATAATATTAACGCTAATAATGATAATAAGGATAATATCGATAATAATAATAATAATGATAACAATAATAACAATAATGACAATTATAACGATAATAACGATAATAATAATAATAAGAAGAAGAATAATAATCATAATAACGATAATAACGATAATAATAATAACGATACTGAAGGTAATAGTAGTAAAAATGACGTTAATAACAATAATTACGATAATAACGATAATAATAATAATGATAATCAAGTTTAATAACGATAATAAGGATAATAGTAATACTAATTATAACAATAATAACGATAATAAAGATTACAAAGATAACATTATTAACGATAATTACGACAATATTAATAATAATTATAATTTAATTACGATAATAACGATAATAATATGAATAATAATAAAGATTATAACGACATGAACGATATTACGGACAATAACGATAATAACGAGAAAAACGATAATATAGATAATAATAATAACAATTTTAACGATAATATCTGTAGTAATAATAATAATAATAACAATAATAACGATAATAACGGTAATATCGATAATAATAATAATAATAACAATAACAACGATAATAACGATAATAACAATAATAAAGAAAACAAATATTAACGATATTAACAAAAATATTGATAACAATTGTTACTATAACAACGATAATAACATTATTAATAATAATAATAATAATAACGGCAATAAAGATAATAATTATTGCAACGATAATAATCATAACAATAATAAAGAAAATAACGATAATAAAAATAATTATAATACTAAAAATAACGATAAGAATAATAGCAATAATAGTGATAATAACGAAAAAAATAATAATAGAATTAAAAATAATAACAATAACGAAGATGAAAATAATATTAAAAATAACGAGAAAAACGATAATTACGATAATAAAAATAGCAATAATAACAATGATAGCAATAATAACGATAATAACGATAATAATGATAATGACGATAATATCGATTATATTAATAACAATGTCAACGATAATATCGGTAATAATAATAATACTAATAACAATGTTAACGATAATATCAATAATAATAATAATAATAATAATAATAACAATAATAACGATAATAACGATAATAACGACTATAATAATAACGATAATAATGATAATAAAAAAAATAATAATAACGGTAATAACGATAATAACGATTATAGCGGTAATTATAATAAAGATATTAACGATAATATTATCTACTATATTAACTGTAACAAAACTATATTAACAATAACAAAAATAATAATAGCGATAATAACGATAATAACGATTATAATAATAACGATAATAACGAAAACAACGATAATAAAAATAATAGCGATAATGATAATAACGATAATTACGATAATAATAATTATAATTAATTTCGAAAGTAACAGTTATAATAATAGCGATAATGACGGTAATAATAATAATAATAATAATAACGATAAAAATGATAATAATGTTACTATCGATAATAACGATAAAAATTGTAGGAATAATAACAATAATAACGATAATGAAGAAAATAACGATAATAATATTATCGAAAATAACGCCAATATTAATTATAATAATAAGGAAAATTACGATAAAAAGGATAATAATAATAATAATAAAGATAATAACGATATTAACGATAATACCGATAATAACGATAAGAACGATTATCATAATAACGATAATAACATTAATATCGATAATAACGATAATAAATAAAACAATAATAACGACATTAACGAAATTATTACTAAGAATTGTAACTATAACAACGATAATAACATTAATAATTATAAAACTAATAACAAAAGTAAAGATAATAACGATGACAACGATAATATCTTAACAATCATTATGAAAATAATGATAATAAAGATAATTATAATACTTACAATAACGGTAATAATAATAGCAATAATAATGATAATAACGAAAAAAATAATAGAAAAAACAATAATAACGTTACTAACGATAATAATAATAACGATAATGACGATGAAAATATTATAAATTACGATAATAACAATAATTACGATAACAACGATAATAATAATAAAATAATTAAAGATAATAGCTATAATTATATTAAAGATAGTAACGTTAATAACGATAATAATAATAATATTAACAACGATAGTAAAAATAATAATAATGAAAACATTTACGATAAAAATGATAATAATTATAATAACGATTAAAGTTATCATAATAATAGCAATAATAGCGATAATAACGATATTAAAAAGACAATATTAACGAAAATAAAGATGATAATAATAAAAATAATAACGTTAACAAGGATAATAATGATAATAATAATAATAATAATAATAAAGATAATAACCATATTAGCGATAAAAACAATAATAACAATAGTAATAATAACGATAATAAAGATAATAACGATAATAATAATAACAATATTAACGATAATAATAATAATAATAATAACGATAATAAAGGTAATGACGACAATAATAATAATAATAATAATAATAATAATAACAACGATAATAACGATAATAACGATAATAATAATAGCAATAATAGCAATGATAAAAACAATAACGATAATAAGGATAATAACGATTATGACGATAACAATGTTAATGATAATTACGACAATAGTAATAAAAATAATAAAGATAATATCGATATTAACGATAATAATAATTATAATTATAATAACAATAATAACGATAATAACGATAATAAAGACTAACGTAATAATATTAACGATAATTACGACAATTTTAATAATATTATTAACGATAATAACCAGAATAGTAATAATAATAATAACGATAATTACGATCATAACGAATATAACGATAATAATAGTAATAATAATAATAATGATAATAACGATAATAGTAATAATAATAATAACGATAATATCGATATTAACGGTAATAATAATAACAATAAGAATAATAATAATAATAATAATATTAAAATTATTAATGATTTTAACGATAATAACGATAATATCAATAATAACGATAAGAACGATAATGATGATTATCGCCATAATAATAATAACAATATTAACGATATAATCGATAATAATAATAACGAAAATAAAGGTAATAACGATAATAACGACTACATTAATAAAGATAATAACGATTTTAACGATAATATCGATAATAACGATAACAACGATTATGATGATAATATCAATAAAGATAATAGCAATTATAAGAATAATAACGATAATAAAGATTATAACGCTGATAATATTAACAATAATAACGACAATATTACTCATACTTATAACGATATTTATGATAATAACGATAATAATATTAACGATAATAACGACAATAGTAATAATAATAATAACGATAATAACGATAATAACGAATATAACGATAATAACAATAATATAGATAATAATAGTATATAATAGTATATAAAAGAAAATAATAATAATAATAATAAAAAGTAATAACAATAATAACGATAATAACGATAACACTAGTAATGTTAATAACGATAAGAACGATATTTACAATAATAATTATAATAATAATAAAGATAACAACAATAATAACGTTAATAACGATAATAATGCTAATGATTATAACAATATTAACTATAATTATAATCAGGATAATAACGATAATATCAGTAATAATAGTAACATTATTATACATAATTTCGATATTAATAATAATATTAATAGCAATAATAACGAAAGTAACGATAATAACGATAATAATAATAACGATGATAACTATAATATCGATAATAAAGAAATTATTAAAAATAATGACGAGAATGATAATAATAATAATAATAATAATAATAATAAAAATAATATTAATAACCATAATTTGCATAATAACGATAATAATAGTGGTAATGTTAATAATAATAACAATAATAAAGATAATAACGGTTATGACGAGAACAATATTAATGATAATATTGATAATAATAATTGTAATAATAATAATAACGATAATAACGATTATAACCATACTAATAATAATATTAGTAACAATAAAACGATAATAACGCAAAATAATAACTTTGATAATAAAAACAGTAACAATAACAATAATAACGATGATAACGATAATGACGATAATAAAAATAATATTGATATCGATATTAAGGATAATAACGATAACATCTGTAATAATGAGAATAATATCGATAAAAACAATAATAAAGATAATAACAATAATAATAAAACAATAATAACGGTAATGACGATAATAACGATAATCATATTAATATTGAAAACAATATTAACAATAAAAACAAAAATAATTATATCGAGAATAATAATTGTAGTAATAATAACAATAATAACATTACTAACGATAATAACGATAATTACGATAATAATAATAATTATAATAATAATAATAATATTAATAATAAAGATAACAACGATATTAACGATAATATCGATAATAATATATAATAATAGCGATAACAATGATTATAACGATAATAACAGTAGTAAAAATAAAAATATTAACTATAATAAAGATATTAACGATAATTACGATATTCACCTTAATAATAATAATGATATAAATGATAATAACGATAATAACGTTATTAATAATAATATTAATAATAAAGAAGATAATAACGGTTATAATAAAGACAATAATAACGATAACAACGATAATAACGACAATAAAAATAATTATAATATTAACGATAATAACTATAATAACGATATTAATAATAAAATTATAAATGAAAATTACGTTAATAATTAAAATAATAATAGCAATAATAACGATAAAACCGATTATAATGATAATACTAGTAATAACAATAATAACGATAATAACGATAATGACGATAATAATAGTAATGATACTGACGATAATAATAATAATAATGATAACGATAATATCGATAATTGCTATAATAACGATAATAATAATAACATTAATAACGATAATAATAATAGCAATAATAACGATAATAACAAAATAGAAAGTAACAATAATAACGATAATAAAGATAATAATAATAAAAATAATAATGTTAATAAATATAATAACGAAGAAAAACGATAATAATAATAATAATAAAAAAAATGAAGGTAATAACAATAATATTAATAACGATAATAACGATGATATCGATGATAATAAAAACAATATTAACGACAATAATAATAATAATAATAACGATAATATATATAATAACGACAATAATAATAAAAATAATAACAACAACTATAATAACGCTAATAATGATAATAATAATAGAATTAATAACAATGAAAACAATATCGATAATAACGATAAAAACTATATTAATAATAACTATAATAACGATAATAATAATTATAAAAGTAATAACAATAATAACGATAATAACGATAATAATTATAATAATAGTAATAACAATAATAACGATAGTAACGATAATATCGATTATAAGGTAATAATAATAACGATAATAACGTTAATAACTATAGTAATAATAACAATAATAACGATAATAAGCCTAATAACGATAATAATATTAACAATAATAATAACGATAATAACGATAATATCGATAATCATAATGACAATAATAACGATAACAACGATAATAACAATAATAATAATAGTAATACTAAATATAATAACGATAATAACGATAATAACGATAATAATAAAATCAATAATAACGATTATAACAATTACATCTTATTAAAGAAAATAATATTTATAATAATGAGGATTATACTGATAATAACGATAATAACGATAATAATTATAGTATAAATAAAAATAATAACAATTATAACGATAATAACGATAATAAGCATAATAATAGTAGTAATAATAACAATAATAACAATAATATCCATAATATCGATATTAACTATAATAACGATATAATAATTGCAATAATAACGTTAATTATGTTATTATCGATAATATTAATACAAGAAATAACTAAAATAACTATAATAATGATACAAACTTATATAATAATAATAATATCGATAATAATAATAATATTAATCATAATAAAACCGATAATAACGATAATAATAATAATAATAATAACAATATTAAAGATAATAACGACAATAATAATACGAATAATAATAATAATAATAATAATAATATCAATAATAACGATAATAACGCTAATAATAATAGTAATAATAACAATAATGACCCTAATAACGATATCAACAACAATAATATATACGAAAATATCGATAATATTGATAATAATAATAACTATAATAAAAATAACAACGATAATAATGATAATATTAACAATAACATTAATACCCATAAAAACGGTAATGACAATAATAACGATAATAATAGAGATAATTATATCAATATTAAGAATAATAACTATAATAAAGACAATAACGGTAATAAAAACAACAATAATATCGATATTAACGAAAGAATAAAAAGAATAATAACGATAATAAAGATAATCACGACACAAATACTAATAATAATAATGAAAATAATAATAACTTTAATGACGATAATAACGATAATATTAGTAGTAATAATATCAATATTGTCCATAAAAACGATAACAATAATAATAATAATAACGTTTATTACTATGATAACGATAAAAGTAATAATAATAATAAAGATAACAACTATATTAACGATAATAACGATAATAACGATAATAACAATAATAACGATAATAACAATAATAGTAATGACGATAATAACGATAATATCGTTAATAATAATAATAGCAATAATAATAATAAGGATAGTAAAGATAATAGCGATTATAATAACAACGATAAAAGAAATAACAACGAAAATAATGATAATAGCAATAATAACGACAATAACGGTAATGAAAATAACAAAGATAACGATATTAAAGAAAATAGTAATAACGATAATAACGATGATAATAAAAACCATAATTATTATAAGAACGATATTATCGTTAATAATAATAATATTACAATAATAATAGTAATAACGATTAAAAATGTAATAACAATAATAAGGAAAATAACGTTAATTATAATAACAATAATAACAATAATAACGATAATAATGATAATATCGATAATAATAGTAGTATTAATAATAATAATAACAATAATAACGATAATAACGATATTAGCGACAACAATAATAAGGATAATAACGATAATATCGATAATAATAATAACGATAATGACAACAATAGTATTAATAATTATAACGGTAATAACTGTAATAACGATGATGATAATAATTATAATAAAGTAAAAAAAGTTATTAACGACAATACCTATAATAATAATAACAATTATAACGATAATAACGAAAGTAACAATCATAACGATAATACTGTTTTAACGTTGATAATAATTACGAAAATAAGGATAATAGTAATAATAATAATAATGATTTTAACGATAAAACGATAATAATAATAATAATAATAATAATAACAATAATAAGGATAATAACATTAATAATAACAATAAAATAACTATAACAATGATTATAAAGATAATAATAATGACGATAAAAATAATAATGATAATAATAACAATAATAAGGATAATAACATTTATAATAATAATAAAATTAACTATAACAATGATTATAAAGATAATGATAATGACAATAAAAATTATAATAATAATAAAAATAATAACGATTATAATGATACAAACGATAATAATAATAATAACAATTAACATAATAAATATAATAACGATAATATCGAAAATAACGATAATAATAATAACAATAATAACTATAATAAGCATAATAACGATATTATAGTAATAAAAATAAAGATAGTATCGATAATAAGGGCAATAATAATAGTAATAACAACGATAATAACGATAATATCGATAATTATAGAATTAATATTAACGATTATAAGAATAATAATAATAACATCCATAATAATAATAACAATAATATCGATAATAAGGGTAATTATGAAAATAACAGTAATAACGATAATATAAATAAAACGAAAATAATAATAATAATAAAAACAATAATAACAATAATAACGATAATAACGATAATAGCGATAATAACAAAATAACGATAATAACGAAATAACGATAATAATAATAACAGATATAAAGATAGTAACTATAATAACGATGTTACCGATAACTATAATAATTATAATTACGATAATAACAATAGTAATAATGACAATAATATCGGAAACAACGATAATAACGATATTAATAGTAATAAAAATAAAAATAATATTGGAAAGTTGGATAATAATAATAATAATATATAGGATAATAACGATAATAACGATAATTACGATAATAATAAAAATAATAATATTACCGATAATAAGGTTAATTACGAAAATAACGGTATTAACAATATTAACAATAATAACGACAATAATAATAATAATATTAACGATAGTAACGATTAAAACGATAATAACGGTATTTACGATAATAACGGTATTAACGATAATAACGACATAAATAATTACAATAATAACGATAATGACGATAATAATGATATCAATGATAATAATGATAAGAACGATATTACCGATAATTTCGATAATAATAATAACAATATTAACGATAATTTCGATAATACCATTAACAATATAAATTTTATTATCGATAATAATAGTAATAATATTAAAGATAACAACGATATTAACCATAATAACGATAAAAAAAATAAAAATAATAACGATAATAAAGAAAATAATGCTAATAACGATAATAATATTTATGACAAGAATTATAATAGTAATAATAAAGATAATAACGATAATATAGATAATAATAAAGATAATAATAACAATATTAAAAATAATAACAAGAAAATAACGATTTATTTATAATAACGATATTAATAATAAAGATAATTATGATAATAACAATGTTAACGATAATAATAATAAGGATAACGAAAATATGGATAATAATAACAACAATATATTGGATAATATCGATAATAATAATAATAATAATAATAGCAATAATGATCTGAATAAAGAAAATAAAGATAATAATGATTACGATAAAAACGATAATTGCAATAATAATATCGATAGTAATAATAATTACAATAATGACGAAAATAATGATTATAACAATAACGATAATGAAGATGATAATAATAACTATAATAACACTAATAAGGATAATAATAATAATAATAATAACAGCGATTATAACGATATTAAAAATAAAAACGATAATAATATTAAATACAATAATGATAATAACAATAATAAATATAATAACGATAATAATTATAATAATAATAGCAATAATAACGATAACAACATTAATAAAATAATTAAAAATAATAAAGATAACGAATCCAAGAATAATAACGGTGTAAATGATAATAATAATAACAATGATATCGATGATTAAGAAAATAACGGTAATAATAATAATAATATTAACGATAAAAACGATTATAATGATAATAACGTTATTAATATTAATAATAAGAGCATTAATAACGATAATAACGATAATAACGATAATAATAGATTTAATAATTATAATATTAACAATAATAACGATAATAATAATAATAATAGAAGTAATAATAACAATAATAACAGTATAAACAATAATAACGACAATAGTGAAAAAAATATTAATAATAAAATAGAAAATAGGGTTAAAAACGATGACAACGATAATAATAATAATAATAATAAGGATAATAACTATAATAACGATAATAATAATAATAATAATAACAATAATAAAGATAATAATGACAATAATAATACTAATAATAATAATAATAATAATAATAATAATATCAATAATAACGAAAATAACGATAATAATAATAGAAAAAATATCCATAATGACAATAGTAAAGGTAACAACAACAATAATATATACGAAAATATCGATAATATTGATAATGATAATAACAATAATAAAAATAGTAACGATAATAATGATAATAATAACAATAATATTAATAACAATAATAACGATACTGACGATAATAACGATAATAATGATAATAACGATAATAACTATAATAATAATAATAATAATAATAGAGAAAATAACGATATTAACGATAATAAAGATATTAATGATAATAACAATAATAATAATAATAATAACAATAATACTTGATAATAACGATTATAACGATAATAATAGTAGTCATAATAACAATAATAACACTAATAACGTTAAAAGCGATAATAACGATATTAATAGTAGTAATAATAACAATAATAACAATAATAGCGGTAATAAGTTTATTAACGACAATAGCGATAATTATAATAACCATATTATTAATAATAACGATGTTATCAATGATAACAATATCGATAATAACGATAATATCGATAATAATAACAATATAATTAACGTTAACATCGATAATAATAATAATAATAATAACATTAATAACGATAATAACGATAATAACGATAATAACGATAATAACTATAATGGTAATAACGAAAATAACGATAATAGCAATATTAATGATAATAATAATAATACCAATATCGACAATAACGACAATAAAGATAACAACGATATTAATAATAATAATAATAATAATAATAATAATAATAATAATAATAATAACAATAACAATAATAAAGATTAAACAATAATAATAAAAAGAATAATAACGATAATACTAATAACAATAATAACGATAATAACGTTTATAATTATAAGAACGATAATAATATTAATAATAATAACAATAATAATGATTATTACGATATAACGATAATAATAGAAGGAATAATAACAATAATATCGATAAAAAAGATAACAATAATATTATTAACGATAACAATGACAATATTAATATAAATAATATCGATAATAACGATAATGAAGATAATAATATTATTATTAATAAAGATAATAACGATAGTAACGATAATACCGATAATAACGATAATAACGATAATAGCCATAATAAATATAAAAACGGCAATAATAATAACAATAATAATAATAATAATAATAATAATAATAATAATAACGATAATAACGATAATAACAATAATAACTATTATAATAATATCTATAATAACGATAAAAATAATAATAATAACAACGGTAATAAAGATAATAACGGTAATAATAACAAGAATAACATATATTACATTGATATTAACGTTAATAATGATAATTATCATTACTAAAAGCTCGATTATAACGACAATAATGATAATATTACTAATAATGATAATAATAACAAAAGTAAAGATAATAAAGATGAAAAGGCTGATAATAATAGCAATAATAATGATAATAATAAAAATAATAATAATAATAATTACAAGAATAACGCTAATAACGATAATTACGATAATAATAATATTGATAACGACGAAGAAAATAATATTAATAATAACGATAATAACGATAATAATAATAACATTAATATCGAAAATAGTATTATTAATAATAAAGATAATAACGTTAATAACGATAATAATAATAGCATTAATAAGATAATTACGATACTGAAAGTAACAATAATAACCATAATAAAGGTAATAATAATAAATATAATAACGTTTGTAGAGATAATAACGATAATAACGATAATAACTAAAAAACGATAATAAAAATAATAATAATAATTAAGATATTAAAAATATTAACGGTAACAACAATAATATTAATAATATTAATTTCTATAATAACGATAATATCGATAATAATAATAACAACATTGACGAGAATAAAAATTACAATAATGACGATAGTACTTATAATAACGACTATAATAATAAAAATAATAATAATAACAACGACAACAAAGATAATAACGATAATAGTAATAGAATTAAATACAATGATAAAAATAATAACGATTATAACGATAATAAAAATAATAATAATAAAAACGATAATAATGATAATAACGAAAATAGCGATAACAATAATAACGATAATAACAATAATGACGATAATAATAATAGTAATAATAACAATAATAACAATATTAACGAAAATAACTATAATAAGTATAAGAACGACAATAGATATAATATTAATAAAGATAATAACGAAAATATCGACAATAATAATAACGATAATGAAGACAAAAGTAATATTAATTATTACGATATTAACGATAATAACGATAAGAACGATAACAATAATAAGAATAATATCGATAATAATGATAATAACGATAATGATAATAACAATAATAACCATGATAACGTTATTAACAATAATAATAATAGCAATAATAACGATAATAACGAAATAACGATAATAATAATAATAATCATAAAGATAATAACGATAATAATAATAACAATAGTAACAATAATAACTATAATAACGATAGTAATAATAATTTTAATATTGATGATAGCGATAATAACGATAATAACGCCAAAAATAACAATAATAATAAAGATAATAACGATAATATCGATAATAATAAAAGTAAAAATAACAATAATAACAAAATTAAAGATAATAACGTTTCTACCGATAATATTATTAATAATAATAACAATAATAATCATCAATACAAAAACGATATAATGGTTATGTTGATATTAATATTAATAATAATAACGATAATATGGATAATAACGAGAATAACTATAACTATGATAATAATAATAATAATACTAATAACGATAATAACAATAATAACGATAATTCCGTTAATAGTAATAAAAATAAATTCGATAATAACGAAATTAAAGAAAATAACTATAATAATTATAAAAAATATAACTATATTAACGATAATAATAATAGCAATATTAACAATAATAACGAAAATGACGATAATAATAACAATATTAATAACGACGATAAAGATAATAACGATAACATCAATAGTAGTAACATCAATAATATCGATAATAACGATAGTAATAATAATAATAAAATGATAATAACGATAATAACGACAATAAATATCATATTATAAAAGATAAAAACGATAATATCGATAATAATAATAACGATAATGAGTTCAAAAGTAATAATAATAATAATGATAAAATCGATACTAACGATAATAATAATATTAATAACTATATTAAGAATAATAACGATAACACCGAAAATAATAGTAACAGTAATATCGATAATAACGATAATAACGATATAATCATAATAAAAATAAAGATAAAATCATAAATAAGGGTAATAATAATAAAGTTAATAACGATAAAAACACAATAATGATAATTGTAATAACAATTATAACGATATTAACGAAAATAACGATCATAACGATAATAACGAAAATAATACTAACGATAAAAAGAAGAATAGTAATAATAATAATGATAATATTAACGATATTATCGATAATAAAAATAATAATAATAACATTAAATACAATAATAGAGAAAATAACGATAGTAATAATGACGATAATAACGATAATAGTAATTATACTAATATCGATAGTAACAATAATAATGATAAGTACCACAATAATAATAATAATAATAAGGATAATAACGATATTGTCGATAATAATAATAATAATGCATATAATAACGATACTAATGATGATATCGATAATCGTGATTATAAAGATAATAATAATAATATTAATAACAATAATAACGATAATAACGATATTAAAGATATTAGTAATAACGATAATTACGATATTAACGATAACAATAATATCAATATTCATGATAATATCGATAATAATAATAACTAAAATGACAATAATAAAGATAATAACGATTATAACAATAATAATAATAACGATAATTACGATTAAATTACTAATAATGATAACGATAATAGAAGTAATAACGATAATAATAATAATAGTAATAATAAAGATAATAGGGAAAATACCGCCATTATTAACAATAATAATCAAAATAATAATAATAATAATAATAATATAATAATAATAAAGATAGCAACGATGATTTTGATAATAATAGTAGTAATAGTAACAACAATAGTAAAGATAATAACGATATTAAAGATACAAACGATAATAGTGATAATAGCGATAATAATAACAATAATTATAACAATAATAACCACAATCTCAATAATAATATGAATAGAAGTATCGATAATAAATATAACAACGATAACAATAATAACAATAACAACGATAATAACGATAATAAGGTTAATATCGATAATAATAATAGAAATAATAGCGATTAAAACGATAATGACAATATTAAAAATAATAACGATAATAAGGATAATCACAATGACAATGATAATAATAATAACAATAACAATGATAACAACGATAATAACGATACATAGCTATAACAATAATATTAATGATATCAATAATAACTATAAAAACGGTAATAACAATAATAATAATAACACTAATGATGTTAATAACGGTAATAACAATAATAATAATAATAATAATGACGATAATAAAGTTAATAACATGTAAAAATAATTCCAATAATAACAATTGTATCAATAGCAATAATAACAATGGTAACGGTATGGAAGATCTTTATAATAATATTAATAACGATATTAAAGATAATAACGATAACATCAATAATAGTAATAACATAAATATTGATAATAACAATAATAACAATAATAACGATATGAATAATAAAAATAATAATAACGATAATAGCGATAATAAAGATAATAACAATAATAATAACATTAATATTAGCGATAATAACGAGAATAACGATAATAATAATAATAATAATAATAATAACGAAAATAAATATAATATCGTTAATAATACAAGTAACAATAACAATAATATCATTATTAAAGATATTAAAGATAATAACCATAATAATAATAATAATAACAATAATAAACATAACAATATTAACGATAATAACGGTAATGACGATAGCAATAATAACGATAATTAACATAATATCGATAATAATATTAACAATTTTAAAGAGCATAAAGATATTAGTAATAATAATATGTATAACGATAATAACTATAATAATAATACTAATAAAAACAATAATATCAATATTAACAATAACGACTATAATAATAACAACAACAATAACAAAAATAATTATAACGATAATAACGATAATAATGTTAATACAGAAAAAAATAAATATAATAACATTAATAACGATAATAATGATAATAACGATAATAGTAATTGCGATATTACTTATAATAATAATAACAATTATAAACGATAATAATAATAATAATAACAATAATTAAAATAATAATAATAATAAATATACTAATGCTAATGTTAATAGAGATACTAATAAAAATAATAATATCGAATATAAGAATAATAACTATAATAATGTTAATAATAATAAAAATAATAACGATAATAGTAATAATAATAATAACGATAAGAACGTAATATACATAATAATAATAATAATGTTAATAATAATAACAATAATATTGATAATAAAAATAATAATAGTAGCAATCATAACGATACTTGCGATTATGACGATAATAATAATAACAATCAAAACGATAGCTGATATAATAGCTATAGTAACACTAATCATAGTATCTATAATAAAGATAATCACTATAAGAATAATAATAACGATTATAAGTCTAATAATGATAATAATAATAATAATAATAATGACAAAATTAATAATATTAATAATAACAATAAAAACGATAATGACGATAGTAATAATAATAATAATAATAATAATAATAATAATAATAATAATAATAATAATAATAATAACAATAATGATGATAATAACGGAAATAATAATTGTAATAATAGCAATAAAACAATAATGAACATAATAACCATAATAACGATAATAATATTATCGATAATTACGATAATATCGATAGTAATGATATCAATATTTACGAAAATAAAGATAATAATTATAATAATCGTTACAATAACAACAATAATAACAATAATAATAATAAAAATATCGATAATATGGATAATAACGATAAGAACCATATTAATAATAAGAACAATAACGGTAATAAAGATTATACCGTTAATAATAATAAAAATAAAATCTATAATAAGGATAATAATAATAACAATAACGATAATAACGATTATAATGATTATAACGCTAATAATTATAATAATAGCAGTAATAATAACAATAATAACATTAATAACAATAATAACGATAATAACGTTATTATAGATAATAATAATAATAATGTTATCGGATATAACGATAAAAACGATAATAACGTTAATATTAATAAAATTAATAGCGATAATAACGTTTATAAAGTAAATAAAATAGCAATAATAACGATAATAAGGATAGTAATAATAAAAATAGTAATAAAAATAATATCGAAAATAACGGTAATAACGTAAATAACGATAATAATAATAGTAATAACAATAATATTTATAATAAAGATAATAATGATAATAATATTAACGATAATATCGACATTATTAATAATAATAACAACGATAATTATGATAATAACGATAATGACGATAATAATTCTAAGAATAATATATATAACATTGATACTATCGTTAATAACGATAATACTAATAACAATAATAACGATAATAATGATCATAACGATAATAGCGACTATAATAATGACGATAATAACGATAATAAAGACAATAATATTAATATTAATAAAGATAATAACGATAATAATAATAATATTATTAAAGCTAATAAAGTTAATAACTACAATAATAATAATGATAATAATAATATTAATATTAACGATAACAAAGATTATAACGATCATATTAATAGTAATAATAACAATAATATCAATAATAACGATAATAACGATAATAACAATAATAGAGACAATAACGTCCATTATAATCTTAATAATAATAATAATGATAATAAAGATAATTACAATAATTATATCAATAATAATAACAATAATATCAATAATAACAATAAAATTGATAATAGCGATAATTATAATAATAATATTAACGATAATACCGCTCATAATATTAATAGTAATAACAATAATAACGACAATAACGATAATAAAGATAATAACAATAATAATAATCATAATATTAATACAAATATTAACAATAATAACGATAATAACGATAATAATACAAGTAAAAATAACAATATTAGGAATAATATCTATAGTAACGATAATAACAGTAATAATGGTAGAAGTAATAACAGTAATATCAATAAGTACGATAAAAACGATATTAGCAATAAGAATAACAACGATAATTACGATAATATCGATAATAATAGTAACAATATTTACGAAAAAATCGATAACAGTAATAATAATAACAATATTAACGATCGTAACGATAATAGCGGTAATAGTACTAAAGATAATAACGATAATATGAAAGATAATAATATCGATAGTAACAATAATAATTATAATGAGGATTATATTAGTGATAATAATAACGATTATAACAACAATAACGATAATAACAATAATAATAATAAAATTAATAATAACAATTACGTTAATAACTAAAATAATAATAGCAATAATAACTATAAAAACGATGATAATGATAATAAAATTAATAACAATTATAACGATAATAACGATAATAATAATAATGATAATAACCACAATAGCAATAATAATAATTACGATAAGAACGTAAATAACGATAATAATAATAGTAATTATAATAGCGATAATAACGATATTAACGACAATAACGGTAATAATTATAACAATAAAAACGATAATATCGATAATAATGATAATATAGATAATTTTTAAATTAATATTAACTATAATAACGAAAAAAAGAACAATAACAACGGTATTAACCAAAATATTAAAACAATTGTAACCTATAAAAACGATAATAATATTAATAATAATAATAATAACGAAAGTGAAAGCAATAACGATGGCAACGATAATAGTATTGCAATAATAATGATAATAATTAAAAAAATAATAATAGTGATAACAATAATAACGCTAATAACGCAAATTACGTTAATAATAATAATGATAACGGCGATGAAAATAATATTGATAATAATGATAATTCAGATAATAATAATAACGTAAATAACAATAATAGCAATAATAATAATAAAGATAATAACGTTATTAACGATAATAATAATAGCAATAATAAGGATAATTTCGATACTGAAAGTAACAATAATAGCGATAATACAGGTAAATATAATAAATATAATAACATTTATAACGATAATAACTATAATAACGATAATAATAATATTAATAATAAAGATATTAAAATATAAACGATAACAACGATAATAACAATAATATTAATAACGATAATAACGATAATATCGAAAATAATAATAGCAAAATTGACGACAATAATAATAATAATAATAACGATAGTAATTACATTAACGACAATAATAATAACAATAATAATAATAACAACGACAATAACGATAATAACGATAAAAGTAATAGAAATAATAACAATGATAACAAATATAAACGATTATAACGATAATAAAAATAATAATAATAATAACGATAATAATGATAATAACGATAATAGTGATAACAATAATAACGATATTAACTATAATATCGATTATAATAATAATAATATTAACAATGATATCGTAATAATAATATTAGCAATAACAATAATAACGATAATAACGATAATGATGAATATAAAAATATCGATAATAACGATAATAGTAATAACGATGTTAACGATAAGAATAATAATAAAATATTGATAGTAACAATAATAACGACTATTACGATAATAACGATAATAATAAAAACAATAATGACGACGGTAATAATAACTATCACAACGTTAATAACGATAATAATAATAATAATAGCAATAATAACGATATTAACGAAAATAGTAATACCAATAATAATGAAAACAACGATAATAACATTAATAATAAAATTAATAATAACGAAAGTAAGTATAATAACGGTGACAATTATAATATTAATAACGATAGTAACGATAATAACGATAATAATAATACTAATAATAACGATAATAGTAATACTAATAATAACGATAATAACGACATTAATGGCAATAACGATAATAACGTTAATATTAATAATCAAATTAAAGAGAATAACGATAATGACCATACTAACGATAATATCGATAATAATAACGATATTAAGGAAAATATCGATAATAATTGTAACAATATTCACGATAATATCGATAATAATAATAACAACAAAAACACTAATAACGATAATACGATTAACTATCATAAAATTTATAATAATAACGAAATAACGACAATAACGATAATAATGATAATAACAATATTAACGATAATAACAATGATAATAATAGTAACAATAAAGGTAATAATGATAAAAAAGTTTCTAACGATAATAATAATAAGAAGAATAACGGTAATAATGACTATGATGATAAGAAAGATTATAAAACAAACAATAATAAAAATAATAACGATAATAATAGTAGTAATAATAACAATAATAACAGTAATAACTATAATAACAATAATAATAGTAGTAATAATAACAATAATAACAATAATAGCGATAATGAGTTTATTACCGATAATAACGATAATTATAATATTCATAATAACAATAATAAGGATATTATCGATAATAATATTAACGATAACAACGATAATTACGATAAAAATAATAACGATAATAACGATAATAACGATATTAACGATTATAATAATAATAATAATAATATCGATAATAACGAAATAATAATAATAATAAAAGAGGTTAATAAAGATAATAACGACAATAATAATAATAATAATATTAACAATAATATCGATAATAATAATAATAACAATAATAACTATAAGGATAATTACGATAATAACTATTATAATAATAAGGATTAAAAAGATAACTACGACAATATTGATATTAGCGATAATAATAACAACAAACAAGAACAATTTTAACGATAAAAACAATAATAAAAATTATAGTAATGACGATAATAACGATAACAACGGTAATAATGATAATAACGATATAACGATAATAACAATGATAATAATAGTAATAATAAAGATAATAACTATTTAAATGATTCTAACGGTAATAATGATAACAAAAATTACGATAATAACGATTATGATCATAACAACGATATTAATATTAATTATAATAAAAATAATAAGGACAATGAAGACAATAACGATAATAACAGAAGTAATAATAACATTATTAAGAAATATAACTATAATAATGACAATAACAGTAATAATATTATTAATAAAATAAGTAATATCAATAATAACGATAAAAACGATTTTAACGATAATAATAATGATGATAATTTCGATAATATCGAAATTAATAATAACAATAATATTTATAATAATGATAATATTGATTATTACAATAATAATAATAATAGTAATAATAACGATAATAAAGATAATAACGATAATATCGATATTAATAAATACGATAATAACGGAACCAGCGATAATAATAATAACAATATTAAAGATAATATCGATAATAATAACAACAATATTGACGATAATATCGATAACAATAATAACATTAATAACAGGAATAACGATAATAACGATAATATCTTTAATAATAATAACGATAATAAAGATAATAGCGATAAAAACAATAACGATATTAACGATAATATTGACAATATTATAGATAATAATGATAATAATTTTAAAACGATAATAATTATCATAATAATAATAGAAATAACGATAATAATGATATTAAAAATAAAAATAATAACGATAATATAGATAATAATAATAAAATTAATAATGCTAATGACGATAATAATGATAATAATATTAATAGTAATAACGATAATAACGATTATAATGGAAATAACAATAATAACAATATCGATAATAACGATAATAATAATAAATATAATAACATTATAACAATAATAACGATAAAAACGATAATAACAATATCCATAATAACGATAATAAAGACAATAATAATAACTATAATAATAATTAAGATAATAACGATAATATCGATAATAATAATATTAATTAGAGCGATAATAACGTTAATAGTAATAACTATAAATTCGATAACAATGATATTAATGAAAATAACTATAATAATAATAATTAATATAACACTAATAACGATAATAATTGTAATATTAACAATAAAAACAATAATAATATTTAAAGCGGTAATTACAATAATACAGATAATAACGATAATAATAATAACACTTATAACGATAATTACGATAATAATAATAACAATTATAGCGATAATAACGATATGAACGAGAATAATAATAATAATATCAATGACAACGTTTATAACGCTAATTATGATAAGTTTATACCTAAAATAAGGATAATAATGATAAGAAACATAATTATAATAACAATAATAACAATTATTATGGCAGTAACGAAAAAATACTAATAATAAGACCTATAAGAACGATAATATAGAAAATAATAGTAGTAATAATGACAATATTAGCAAAAATATCGTTAATAGCGATATTAACGATAATAACGTTAGATATAACAATATTAATAACAATTATAACGAAAATAAAGATAACATTAATAATCAATAACGATAATGCCGATAATAACGTTAATAATAAAAATAATAACTATAATAATATTAACTATAATAACGATAATAACCATAATAAGGATAATTACGATAATAGCGATAATAATAATAATAATAATAATAATAACAATAATAATAATAATAATAATAATAATATTAACGATAATAGCGATAAGAACGGTAATAACGATATTAATATTAGTATAAATAAAGGTAATAACGTTAATAAGGATAATAACATTATAGTTAATAACGATAATAAAGACAATAATAATAATAATAATAACAGCAATAATAACTATAATTACGATAATAATGATGATAATGATATTAACGAAAATAATTGTATTAATAATAACAATAATAACAATACTAACAATAATGATGATAACGATAATAATAATAACGATAATAATTATAAAAATAATAACAATACTAAAGTTAAAAACGATAATAATAACAGTAATAGTAATAGTAATAATAATAGCAATAATAACGATAATAAATATAAATTTAATAACGATTATAACAACAATAACGATAAAAGCGATAATAATATTATCAATATTAATGATCAAAACGTTAATAGTAATAATAAAAATAACATGTATAACGATAATAACAATAATAACAAAAAAAATGATAATAATAATAATAATAATAAAAATAATAATAATGATAATAACGATCGTAACGATAATCTTACTAGTAATAGTAACAACAATAATAAAGATAATAACGATATTGAGGATACAAACAATATTAGAGATAATAGCGATAATAATAATAATAATAACTATAATAACGATAATAACATTAATAATAAGTATAATAATAGCGATAATAAAGATAATAATAATAATAATAATAATAGTAATAATAATAATAATGACAACATCGATAAATACGATAGTAATGATAAATTCAAAAATAATAATAAATATAATAACTATAATAACGATAATAACAATAATAATGAGAACAATAATAACGATAAAAATGTTAAAAACGATAATAATAATGATAAGGGAAATAAGGATAATAACGATGACAACGATAATAAAAATAACAATAATAACGATAATATCGATAATAATAACAATAATAATAACGATAATTACGATAATAATATTAATAGTAATAATAATTACGATATAAAAGATAATAGCGATAATAGTAAGAACGATAATAAAACAATAGTAATTATAACAATAACGATAATAACGATAATAACGACAATAATAATAATAATAATAATAAATATGATTACGATATTAACGATAATAACGCTAATAATTATAATAACGATTACAATAATAATAATGATAAAAATATTAACGTATAATAACAATAATAATAATAACAATAAGGATAATAAAGAAAGTAACTCCATAAAAATTAATAATAATAATAGTAATAATAATATAAAAATGACAATAATAATGATAATAACGATGATAATAGTAGTAATAGTAACAATAATAATGATAATGACGATAATAAAATTAATATTAATAACGATAATAACGTTAATAACAATAATAAAAATAATAATAATAAAGATAATATCATATTAACGATACAATAGGTAATTGTGATAATAGAGATAATAATAATAATAAGAATAGCAATACTAACGATAATAACAATAATTATAAGAACAGTAATAACGATATTAAAGATATAAATGACAATGATAATAACAATCATAACGATAACAACGATAAAAACGATAAGATAAATCATAATAATAACGAAAATAAGGATTATAACGATAACAAAGTATAATAATAATAATAAAGACAGTAATGATATTATCGATATTAACATTAATAACAATAATATCGATAAGAATAATACGATAATAACGATTACAGTAATAATAATAATATCGATAGTAACAAAAATAACGATAATGACATTAAGAATAATAACAATAATAAAGATAAAAACGATATCTACGATAAAAGCAATAATAATGATAATCTCAATAAAAATAACAATAATAACGATAATAACAATTATAATGAGAACATTCATAATGATTAAAACGGTAATAACGTTAGTAATAATAATAATAATATTGATAATAATGATAATAACGATAATAACAATAATAAAAATTATAATATTAATATTCTTAACGGTAATAACGATAATAACGATATTAATAATAATAATAATAGTAATAATAATAATAATAATAATAATAATAATAATAATAATAATAATAATAATAATAAAAACGATATAAACGGTAATAACAAAAATGACGATAATAATAATAATAACAACATTGATAATAACGATAATAACGATAATAATAATAATAATATTAAGGATAATAACGATAATAATAGTAATAATAAAATTGATAATAACAATATAACGTTAAAAACGATATTAATAATAAAAATATTAACGATAATTACGATAAGAACGATAATAACTATAATTATAATAAAATTAATAACGATAATAAAGATAATAATAATATCAATATTATCGATAATGTCGATAATGACGATATTATTAATATTATTAATATCAATAATGACGATAATAACGATACATACGATTATAAGTATGATAATAATAATAATGATGAAGATACTAACGATATAACGATAATAATGAAAATAATAATAATAATAATATTGAATATAAGAATAATAACCACAATAACGATAAAAATTATAATGCCGAAAATAATAATAATATGAACAATAATATGGAATGTAGCGATAATAATAATATTCATAATAACGATAATAACAATAGTAACGGTAAAAATATTAATAAAAATATCGATAATAACGGTAATAAGAGGTAATAAATATAATAATAATAACAATAATAACTATATTAGCGATAAAAACGACAATGACGATCATAATTCTAATACTAACAATAATAACGATCATAGCGATAATATTAATTGCAATAATAACGATAATAACGATAATAGCGATAATAATATTAACATAAATAATGTTAATAAAGATAATAACGATAATATTAATAATAATAATAACATGAACAACAATAATAACAATAATAACGTTAATAACAATATTATCGGTAATAATAATACACAATAATATATATAATATCGAAATAATAATAATAATAATGACGCTACTATCGATAATAACGATAATAACCATAATAATAATAATAACAATAATAACAATATGAACGATATAATCGTTAATAACGACATTATCGATAATAATAATATCAATAGTAAAGATAAAAACAGTAATATTAATGATAATAGTATCAATAATAACGATAATAACGAAAATAATGAACATAACGGTAATAATAATAGTATTAACAATTATAAAGATAATAACGATTATATAGATGGTAATAAAAATTATAACAACAATAATAAAATTAATAACAGTAAAACCGGTAATAACGATAATCATGATGACAATAATAAAGTTAGTAACGATAATTATTAAAATGCCGTTAATAATAATAATAATAATAATAACAATTATAACGGTAATAATGTTAATAATTATAACAATAATATCGATAATAACAGTAATAACGACATTAATAACAATAATAATAATACCCATAAAAACTATAATAACGATGATAACAATAATAGTAATTATTATAATAACAACAATAATGATAATAACTTTAATAATAATAAAATTAATAATAATAATTAAAATCATAAAGATAAAAATAGTTACAAATAATATGGATGACAAAATTAGTATAAATAATAATTATAACAATAACAATTATAATAAAAATAATAAAATTAATAACGATAAAAACGACAATAATAATAAAATTAATAAAGATAATTACGATAATATCGACACTACTAATAATAATAATAACGATAATAACGATAATAACGATTATAATAATAATAATATTAACGATAATAACGATAATATCGATAATAATAATAAAAATAGGAAACTATAATAAGGATAATAATAATATAAAGATAATAAGGATATTAACGATAATAACGGTAATAACGACAATAATAATATCAATAATAACGTTAATAATGATATTAATAATAATAACAGTAATAACGATAATGACGATAGTTATGATAATAACGATAATAATGACGATAATATCGATAGTAACGATTATAACGATAATAATAATAATAATAATAATAATAACGATATTAACGATAACAACGATAATAATAATAGTAATAATAACGATAATTACGACAATGTTGGTCATAATAATAATAAAATCAATAATAACGATAATAACGGTAATAAATATAATAATAATAACAATAATAAAGAAAATAACGATAATATCGATAATAATAATAATAATAACGAAGATTATAACGACAATAACGACAATAAAAATAACGATAATAACGATAATATCGATAATGAGAAAACAATATTAACAATAATAACGATAATAATAATAGTCATAAACCCAATAATAATGACAATGACGATAATAACGATTATATAAAAAACGATAACAACACTAATAGTAATAATAATAATAATATTAATAATAACGTTAATATCGAATATAATTATCATTATAATAAAGATAATGGTGATAATAATAACAACAACTATAACGCTAATTACGATAATAATTGTCATAACATAGTTAAAAATATTTATAATAACAATACTTACGATAACAAAAATAATAGTATTAACAATAATTTCGATAATAACGATAATAACGATAATAACGATCATTACGGTAAAAATATAATTAATAATAACAATAATAATAATAATAACGATAGTAATGATAATAACGATACCATCAATAATAATAATAAAAATAATAAAGATAATATTGTTAATAATAATAATAATATGAACGATAATAAAGTTAATAATATATATAGTAATAATATTATTAACGATAATATCGATAATAATAACAATAACAATACGATAATAGTAATAATGATAATAGAAATAAGAACACTAATAACAATAAAAACGATAAAAATAATAATGATAATAATAATAATAACGACAATAACGATAATAACGACAATAATAGTAGTAATAATAACAATAATAAAAATAATAACGATAATAGCGATAAAAAAAGATAATATCGATAATAATACCAACATTATTAAAGAAAGTAACGATAATAATAATAATAGTAATAAAAATAAAAACATTAATGATACTAATGATATTATCGATAATGGTAATAATAATAATATTAACGATAATAACGATTATAATGATAATAAAGATAGTAATAACAATATTAAAAATAATAACAGTAATAACGATAACAACGATAATAATTGTAGAAATAATAACAAAAATAACATTACTAACGATAATAACGATATTAAAGATTATAATAATTACGATAATAACGATAATATTAATAATAATAATAACAATATCAACGAAAATTCCGATAATAATAATAATGACAATAATAACGACAAGAACGGTAATAACGATAATTAAGATAAAAATAATAATAACATCAACGAAAATAACGATAACAACGATAATAACGAAAATAACGATAATAGTAAAATAATATTAACGATAATAAAGATAATAATTATGATGCCGATATAAATCATAACAATAATGACAATAAAAACGAATATAGCGATATTAAAATAACAATAATAACTATAATAACGATAATAACGATAATTATATTAACAATAATAACGATAATAACGATAATAACGATAGTAATGTTACTAACAATAATAATAATAATAATATTGATTCCAATAATTACCATAATAACGATAATTACGATAATAACGATAATAATAATATTGATAATGGCGGAAATAATAATTATAATAATGATAATATGGACAATTAAGATATTAATGATATTAATAATAACGATAACAACGTTATTAACGATAATAACGATAATAGCGATAATAATAATAATAATATTAACGATAATATCGATAATAATAATACTAAAGATAAAATAATAACGATAATAACAATAATAGTAAGAATAAAAAACAACGATAATATCGATAATAACGGTAATAATAATAAGAATAATATATATAACATTGATATTAACGTTAATAACGTTAATAATCATAACAATTATAAAGATAATAAGGATAATAATGATAATAACGATTATAACGATAATAACGATAATAACGATAATAATAGAAGTAATAAAAACGATTTTAAGGATAATAATAGTAGCGATAATAATAATAAAATCGATAATAATAATAACGTTAGTGACGATAATAATAATAATAATAATAATAATAATAATAATAATAATAATAATAACGATAATAACGATAATTACGGTAATAACGATTATAATGATGACGATAATAACGATAATAGATATATTAATTTACCATAGTAACGTAATAAACGATAATAATAATAATAATAATAATAATAGCGATAAGAACGATAAGAACGATAATAAAGAAAATAATAATAACACTATCAATGATAATAACGATATTAATATCAGTAATAATAACAATAATAACAATATTAAGGATAATAACGATAATATTAATAACAACAATACCGACAATAATAATAATAACAATAGCGATAATAACGATAATAATAATAACAATAATAACGATAATAACTGTAATAATGATAATATCGATAATTATAATTACAACAAAAACTATAATAACGATAATAATAATAATAATAATAATAGTTATATTTATATCGATAATAACGATAATAATAGTAATAATACTGCCATTAATAACGATAATAACAATAATAGATATAATACAGTAATGACAATAATTGCGATCACAAAGACAATAACTGTAATGATATTAATTCTAATAACAATAATAATAATAGTAAAAAAAAACAATTTCTATAAAAATTATAATAACGATAAGAACGGTAATAATAAACACAATAAATCTATATAACGATAAAAAGGACTATATTAATAATGAAAAGTACGATAAAAAGATAATAGCGATAATAACGTTAATAATAATAACAATATGAACGATAATTTCGATAAATACAATAATAATAATAATAATAAGAAAATAATAACGATAATAACGATAATAATGTCAATAATAGTGATAATAATTATAATAACGGTAATAATGATAAGAACGATAAAAACAATAATTGAAATAACAATAAAAAGGATAAAAACGATAATAACGATAATAACGTTAAAAATAAAAAAATAATAATAATATCGATAATAATGATAATAACAATTATAGTAATAAGAGTAAAAATTATAATAATAACAATAATAACAACACTTACCATAATAATAATAATAATAATACAGATAAAAACAACAATAGCGATTATAACGATAATAATAATAATAATAATAAGGATAATAAAGATTAAATCTGTATTAATTATAACAAAAATAACGACAATTACGATAATAATAATAATAATAATAATAATAATAATAATAACAAATAATAATGATAATAATAATAATGATGATAACGATAGTAGTAATAATAATACTAACAATAATAACGATAATATCGATAATAATAATAACAGTAATAATGATAATAATGTTAATAACGATAATAAAGGAAATGATAAAAATAATAATATTAATAACAATAATAGCGATATTAACGATTATAATAATAATAACGATAATAATAACGATAATAACGATCATTATAATAATAATACTAACGTTAACAAGGATAATTAGTATAATAATAATAATAATAATGAGGATAATAACGATAATAATGATATTATTTATATCGCTAATTACAATAATAACGATAATAATTATATTAATCATAACCATAATAATGAAAATAACAATACCAATATTAACTTTAATAACGATAATAATGATAATAATAATAATAATAACGTTAATAACGATAATAACGTTAAGAATAATAAGAATAATATTAATAAAAATAATAGTAACGATATTAATGATAATAATAATTGTAATAACTATAATAAAGTTAGTAACGATAATAACGAAATAATAGTTGTAATAGTAACTCTAATCACGATAATATAGATAATAACATTATTAATAATAAGAATAAAAACAATAAAAACGATAATTACGATAATATCTATACTAATAACGATAATAACGATAATAATAATATTTATAATAACGATAATAACGATATTAATAATTATAATATTAACCATAATAATAATTATAATAATAACGATAATAACAATAATAACGATAATAATAATAATAATAATAATGAAAATAATAATAATAATAATAATAATAATAACGATAATTACGATAATATCATTAATACTAAAAATAATAACGATAATATTGATAACAGTAACAACGATAATAATGCTAATAATGATAATAATGTTAATATCGATATTAATAATAATAATATATCGAAAATAATAATAATTACGATAATAACTATAATAACGATGACAATAGTAAGGATAATATCTAAAATAAAGGTAATAATAATAAATTTAATAATGGAAACAACGTAAATAAAGATAATAATAAAAAAGGCAATATCAATAATAACGTTAATAATGATAATAGTGATTATAACGATAATAACGATCATTACGGTAAAAATATAATTAATAAAGTTATTAACGAAAATAACGGTAATTATCATAACAATTATAACGATAATAGCGTTAATAACGACAATTATAATAATAATATTAACGATGTTAACGATAATATTGATAATAATAAAAATATAGATGTTAACTATAACAATAATTACGATAATAACGATAATAATAAAAACGATAATTTTTTTTTAAGGTCTGAGGATGCCAAACTTTATGCACTGACCCAGGGCCCTCGAGGAACCCTTTAACTTTTGGGTCCCCCGTTGAATTCCCTGGAGTGTCTGGCTCACCGTTGGAATAGGCATTACCGACTAATCTCATATCCATCCTATTGGCATAGTGATACCACCCGGCACCGTTATGTGACATTAATTCATGATGGCGTCACTTCATCATGTCCCATTAATTAGGACTCCCACAATTTGGCTCTACGTGGCAGGAAATTGGTGCAACGTTGGTGGCACGTCTATGGGCCGCCCATATCCTTCTTCTTTTTACGTAAGATTGCCCTCACGTAGCAGTCATCCCTGTTCCACTCCTTCTGCCCTGGCAGCATCTTCTTGACAATGTTGTCCGACGAGATGTCACCGAGCTCCTGCTCCAAGGCAAATCGTTCGGTGCCCCACCGTGCACATATGAAGAACCTGTGGTGGGCGTCGTCGAAGGTTGAGTCGCCATAGCGACATTTGCCGTCAGCAACCTTCCTCATTTTTGCAAGGTAGGAGCAGAACAGACCATGCCCTATCAAAAATTGGGTGGGGCAGAAGTCGACCTCTTCCGCCTACCGATTTAGCAGGTGTCCAGCCGACTGACGAGTCGGGCCGTCCATCTGCCCCTAGACACCCGTTCCCATCTTGTTTGCCAGGTCTCGATGCTGGTAGACCTGGCGAGCTATGATACCTCCTCCTTACCCAAAACGGACCTTTGCTGGTGGACGAATTGTCTCTCCTGGGCTAGTAGATCTATCGGGAATACTCCCGCGACCACTAGCACCGCGGGCTCAGAGACCGTGCCGTAGGAGCAAGCAATTCGGAGACCGCCCTTCCTCTGTACCGCGGCTATGCGCTTCCGATAATGCTCTTTTCGCAACGCCTCCGCCCATATTTATGCGCCATACATTATCACTGCTTCGACGGCACGTATCCGTATTCGCCTAATGCACGACCGGGGGCCGTTGACATTGACCATAAGTGTCCCCAACGTGGCTACAACTTTTGCCGCCTTATCAGCCGCCCTTATTATATGCTCTCCGTAATTCAGTTTGCAATTGAGCATTACTCCAATGTACCTGACAGACGGCTTTACCTGGACCGTCGCGTCTCCAACCGTGAAATTGCGTAAGGTGTTGATGCGCGTCTGCGTTAGTAGAACGATCTCTATTCTCTGTGCTGCTACGGATAGCAAGTGCTCTTCCATCCAGGAGATGACTCTGCGCATGACCTGGTTGAGCAGCACCTGTGCCCCCTCCGTGTCTCTTACAGTTATGACAATGTCGTCTGCGTACCCACCCAAGAAAGCGCCTTCAAGGACTGCCATACATAAGATAACGTCGTAGAAAATATTCCAGATATCCGGTCCTAATATGGAGCCCTGAGCTGTCCCCGATGTCAACTCCAAGTTTTTTGGACCATCGTCAATATTGTATTCTAGGAAGCGCTCGTTCAGATAATCCTCGAGTATTCGAAGTATGTACCCCGGAACTCTGAAATTACGTTCCAGCGCTTCCATTGCCAAGTCCCACCTGATGGAGTTGAAGGCATTTCTCTAAGGTGGCCAGCAGATACAAATGGCGGGAATGGTGATTCCCGCGCTCAGTCATTTTTGCGGCCATGACAACCTTCTGAACTGCGTGGATGGTGGAGAGGTCGGATCGAAATCGATACTGACAGGCAGCAAGATCCCCCGCTGCCCTCATGGCTGCGTGTAGCCGTGGCCTAAGCAGCTTCTCCAGGAGCTTGCCAGCCGCATCGAGCATACATATAGGCTTGTATGACGAAGCAACCTCTGCTGGACCCTTGCCCTTGATGATGAGCACAAGCTTCGCTTTCTTCCACGGGGCCGAAAAGATTCCCTCCCTGAGGCACATGTTGTTCACGTTTAGCAAGAGCTCAGGATGACTCTGCCAGACGGGTTTAATTACTTCCGCTGGAAGTCCGTCAGGAACTGGAGCTTTCTTGTTCCGCATAGAAGATGCGACCCTGAGTAGCTCTTCTTCCGTAAATTGTGGCGCCTCTGTTATCGCCAGGCGCAGCCATGCTAATCTTTCTCTTCGGCTGTGAGGGGAATACAGTATGCACGATGTATTCCAACGTCCTCGCGTCCTGAGGGATTTCTTGCGTTTGAGTCCCCAGCTTGCGAGTGACGATCTGATACCCTAATATCCACGGATTCTTATCGACTTCCAGGCACAGCTACTTCCAGCACCGTCGTTGACTGGACATGTTTGACCACTTCAAAGCTTTTTTGGCCGCTTGATACTCTGCAGCAAAGGGAGCAGCGTCGAGTTCGCGTCTCTTCGCTCGTTGTGCCAAACGGCGAAGCCTTAAGCACTTCTTACGAAGATCTGCGATATCGTTCGTCCATCAGTATGCAGGATGCCTCTGACGTTTCGTGGTCTTCTTTGGCACCACTATCGCGCAAGCCTTTTGGATGAGCTGCATAATTGCTGCAGTAATCATCCTGGTTTGTGCTGGTGGCGATAGACTCACGGAAGCAATTTGAAAGGATCTACAACCTTTTTCTATGACGGAAAACAGCCTCTCTCAATCCATTCTTGCAATGTTCCCCCGGAGAGGTCTTTCTGCACTTGTCACGGATGGCCTCCTATCGTGTACATCGAGTAGGATGTACTGATGGTCGCTTCTGGTATAATCCTCAATTACCCGCCTGCTTGTGACTCTTACCACAAGTTATTAGTTGGCTAGGGAGTTGTCCGGGATCGTCTCTCTGTAGCCAGGCTTACAGAAGGTTGGTGTCGAGCCTGTGTTGAGTATTGATAGCTCTAGTCTCAACGCCAACTTCGTGATTCGTCTTCCGCTGGAGTCCGGCCTGGCCTCCCCAATTCGAGAGCTTTGGCATTGAGGTCTCCAACCACAATGCAATCCCATTACATTTTCCGCAGCGCGTCTTCCAGATCGTCCAATTTGGTCTGGAAGTCGTCTATCAGGTCGTTCAGGGTGAGATATACACTGACATAAGTCGTAGAGTTGTGTCTCACCCAAACGTATCTGCATCCGGATCCTTGATCCGACACATGTATTTGCCGGGGATCTGGGATCCAGATGGCCGCGGTGCCCAATTCGTTTGCGTACCATCCTAATCCTGCTCTGTCCTGGTACTGTTCTCTGATTAAAACGATATCAGCTTGTTTCTCAGAGCAGAGCTGAGTTAGAAAGTGGTGCACCGTTCTGCTCCTATGAAGATTACCCTGAAGTACTCTGATCCTGTTTTCCTCTTGTTGGCTGTTGCATGGGCCTCCTGGAAAACTTTGCAGGCCCTTGATCCCGCCAGGTGCTTCATAAGTTCATCAAAGCTATTGGAGCACACAAAGCAAGTAGGCTCGCTGACCTTGCAGTCTTTGATCTTGTGCCCCGTGCCGCCGTAGTAATAACAGATCTTACTGCTATCAGAGCCCTTGCACGAGGTGCTATAGTGACCATAGTCGGAACAGCGGTAGCATCGCCTCACTTCTACTCTTGGCCTGACCCAGCAGCTGACGAAGCCGACCAACACTCGGCCGACCTTTAAAAACTTCGCAGCTGCTTCCTCTTCTAGTCTGACGATGGCCAGGCGTTGTTGTCTCGCGTTGGGGATCATCAATTTAACCTCTAGTTTCCCCGCGTTGTATGGCAGGGTCCTCTTTATAGCCTCCTCTACTTCCACCACCGATGTGCAGCAATCGCAGTCCCGTATCCCCAGCGTAGATCTAGGGTTCAGTTCCGTGATGCTGCTCGTTTCTCCTACTTCATTCCTCAGGGTTTCTGCGAATAAGGTCTTGATATGCGTAGTGGTCTTCTTAAGTTCGAGGAGAATCCCTCCAGTTCTGGTCTGCCGGACCGATGTAACCTCTACCCCTGTGCCGCTGGTCTTGAAGCGCTGATGGATGCTCCGACTACGTCTGCGTAAGATTTGCCTTGCGCAGGTTTCAGGAGAACCGCGTCCGGCCTTGTTTTCTTTCTCGGCCTGTCCTCCGATTTGCTCGGCTTCTATTTCACCTGCTGTGGGTGTTTCGTCGCCTTCTTCGCTGAATTCTCGTTATCTTTTCTCTTCTTCTTGACCCCCGTCAACTTGGTGACTTCTGTCGTCGTCGTCTCTTGCCTAGGTCTTTTGAGGCTTTCCTCAGGCAACTGCGGCGGATTTGTGGCTACTCTCTTAATTGCGCCGACATCAGTTGTAGAATTTGCCCCATTTCTGAGAAACTCGGGCGAGGGTCCTTGCTCCCTTATTGACCTTTTTTCGAGATTTAAAAATGAACTCGAGACTGTCTATGATGTCCTCCAGTTCTGGGAGCCCTTGCTTAATCGTGTTGTTAACGTTTGGCTACGTAGTAATAGCTGCCTTCATGTTGGCAAAGAGATCTTTCGCTTGCGCGAGTTCTCACCCTCTCCATCTTGTGGTGTCCCTTTGCAGGCTGGATTCGTGACGACAGGCCGGAGATCCGCGTACTATCAACGGCACTGGAAATCTATTGCCACTCCTCCAAGTGGCTTTCCTCATATCTTTCCCTTCCAGGCGCTATAGACACACAGCAGGCCAGGTCGCCTAACTATGGTGCTCTTCCTGATGTAATATCCAGAGCTGGTGCCAGGTTGTCTACACCAAGTTCATGGCAGTTGCTGGATGACTACTGCGGGTGGCCTACCCTAACACCTCATGATACTGCCGTAGCGTGAGTGTCATTCCCACGCCCTCTATTAACTATTTCTGTACTATCCATCATAAGAAATATAATTATTGGGAGGCAAGATCCCCAAAGGAAAGGAAAGGAAAGAAAGGACGCTTGAAAGTGACAGGAAGAATAGAAGAAGATATAAAAGAAAAACAAATGTAGTAACAGCCGTACAAGAACATTCAAAAACCATTCACAAAGTCCTTTTAGTCGTCTACTGCGACAAGCAGGGAGTACTGTGGGAGTATTCTACTTCCCCACACTCACAGTGGGTAATAATAAGGATAAAATCGATAATAGCATTAATAACAATGACGATAATAACATTAATAACGAAAATAATAATAACAATAATTACGATAATAATGATAATAATAATGATAATAACGATAATAATTATAATAATAAAAAAATAATAACAACAACAAAGATAATAACGATAATAACGATATGACCGAAAATAAGAAAAATAATTATAATATTAACAATAATATCGATAATAAAAATAATAACGTTAATAAAGAAAGTAATAATAAAGAAAGTAACGATATTAACTATAATAACGATAATAATAATCAAAATAATAACGATAACAACGATTATAACGATAATAATAATTACAATAATAAAGATTAAAATAATAATAATAATTTCGAAAATAAGGATAATAACGATGACAACGATAATAATAATAACAATATTAACGATTATAACAATAATATCGATAATAATAAGAATAATAATAACGATAATAACGATAATAACGATAATAACAATAATAACGATAATCATACTAACGATAATAACGATATTATCGATAATCATAATATCAATTTTAACGATATTATTGATAATAATTATAATAATGAATACAATAATAACGATAATTACGATAATAGTAATAGTAAAAATAACAATAAGAAAAATTATAATTATTATAATAACGTTACTAACGATAATAACTATAATTACGATAATAGTAATAGTAAAAATAACAATTATAAGAATAATAACGATAATAAATATAATAGCGATTACAATAATAACAATAATAACCAAAATAATAATCATAATAACGATAATAACGATAATAACGATAATAATAATAACGATTATGATGGTAATAGTAGTAAAAATGACGTTAATAACAATAATTACGATAATAACGATAGTAATAATAATGATAATAAAGTTTAATAACGATAATAAAGATAATAGTAATACTAATTATAACAATTATAACGATAATAAAGATTACAAAGTTAACATTAATAACGATAATTACGACAATATTAATAATTATTATAACATAATTACGATAATAACGATAATAACGAAAAAAAAAGAAAGCAAATTTTAATGATATTAACAAAAATATTGATAACAATTGTAAGTATAACAACGATAATAACATTATTAATAATAATAATAATAACGGAAATAAAGATAATAATTACGACAACGATTATAATCATAACAATAATAAAGAAAATAACGGTAATAACGATAATTATACTACCAAAGATAACGATAAGAATAATAGCAATAATAGTGATAATAACGAAAAGGATAATAATAGAATTTAAAATAAAAAACGATAACGAAGATGAAAATAAAATTGAAAATGACGAGTAAAATGATAATTACGATAATAAATATAGCAATAATAACAATGATACCAATAATAACGATAATAACGATAATAATGATAATGACGAAAATTTCGATAATAATAATAACAATGTCAACGATAATATCGGTAATAATAATAATAATAATAGCAATGTTAACGATAATATCAATAATAATAATAATAATAATATTAATATTAATAACGATAATAACGATAATAGCGGTAATTATAATAAAGATATTAACGATAATATACTATATTAACAATAACAAAAATACTAATAGCGATAATAACGATAATAACGATTATAATAATAACGATAATAACGAAAAAAACGTTAATAATAATAATAGCGATAATGATAATAACGATAATTACGATAATAATAATAATAATAAATTTCGATAGTAACAATTATAATAATAGCGTTAATGTCGGTAATAATAATAATAATAACGATAAAAACGATAATAATAGTAACCATAGTAACGTTACTAACGATAATAACGATAATAATTGTAGTAATAATAACAATAATAACGATAATGAAGATAATAACGATAATAATATGATGGAAAATAACGCCAATATTAATCATAATAATAAGGAAAATTACGATAAAAAGGATAATAATATAAATAATAATAAAGATAATAACGATATTAACGATAATACCGATAATAACGATAAGAACGATTATCATAATAACGATAATAACATTAATATCGGTAATAACGATAATAAATAAAACAATAATAACGATATTAACGAAATTATTACTAAGAATTGTAACTATAACAACGATAATAAAATTAATAATTATAAAAATAAGAACAAAAGTAAAGATAATAACGATGACGATAATAACAGCAATATAAATGATAATAATAACGATATTGACGATAATATCGATAATGGTAATAAAGTTAATGACGTCAAATGTAATAATAATAATAACGATAATAACGATTATAACCATACTAATAATAATAATGGCTATAATAACGATAATAACGCAAAATAATAATTTTGATAATAAAAACAGTAATAATAACAATAATAACGATGATAACGATAATCATATAAATATTGAAAACAATATTAACAATAATAACAAAAATAACGATATAGGGAATAATAATTGTAGTAATAAAAACAATAATAACATTACTAACGGTAATAACGATAATTACGATAATAATAATAATAATAATATTAATAATAATGATAACAGCGATATTAACGATAATATCGATAATAATATACAATAATAGCGATAATAACGATATTAATGATAATAATGAGAAACGAATTTAACAATAATAATCATAATACTGATAAAGATAATAACAAAAATAACGATAATGACGATAATAGTATAGACAATAATAAAGATAATAACTATTATAATGATAATTGCGATAATTATAATAACAATAATAACAATAATAACGATAATAATGATTATAACGATATTAACAGTAGTAAAAATAAAAATATTAACTATAATAAAGTTATTAACGGTAAATACGATGTTAACCTTAATAATAATAACGATATAAAGGATAATAACGATAATAACGTTATTAATAATAATATTAATAATAAAGAATATAAAGACTATTATAATAAAGACAATAATAACGATAATAATGATAATATCGATAATAATAATATCAATAATTAGGATAAAGTCGATAATAATAATAATAATAATGACATTAATAACGACAATAACGTTAATAACAATAATGATGATAATGATAAAAACGATAATAGTAATAATAATAATAAAAATATTAACGATAAAATCGATAGTAATAATAATAATAATAATAATAATAATAATAACATTAATAACGATAATATAGAAAATTAGGATGTTAATAATGATGATAATAAATATAATAGTTTTAATAATAATATCTATGGTAAAAATAATAACGATAATCACGATATTGATATTAATAATAATTCCGATAATAATGGTAATAAAGATAATAACGATAATTACGATAATAACCATTATAACGATAATAACGATAATAATAATAATAATAATAATAATAATAATAATAATAATAATAATAAAGATAATAACAACAATAATAATAATAAGAAAATATATTTATAACTATAATAACGTTAATAACGATCATAATAATAGTAATAATAACAATAAGAAGGAAAATAGCTATATTTAAAGATAATAGATATATATATATATAACGATATAATAATAACGGTAAGAACAATAATATCTAAAATAATTATAACAATTTAAAAATAATATAGATAATAATAAAAATAATAATAACAATAAAACTATAATAACGATATTATCGATAATAACGATAATAATGAAAATAGTGGTAATAACAATAGTAACGATAATAACGATAATATCGATAATAACAATAATAATAATAATGATAATGAAGGTAATAATAATAATAATAACGATAATAATGATAATAACGCTAAAGACGATAATAATAACAACGAAAATTACGATAGTAAAGATAATAACGGTAATAAGAATAGTAATAATATCAAAAAGAACGTTAATACAGATAATATTGATAATAATATTAACGATATTAATGACAATGTTAATAATAATAATAGGGATTATAAGGATAATAAGAATAATATCGTCAATAACTATAATAATAATAATTATAACGATAGTACCGATAATACCGATAATGACGATAATAACGATAATCATAATGACAATAATAACGATAACACCGATTATAACGGCAATAAAAATAATTGTAATAATAACGATAATAACGATAATAACGATAATAACGATAATAACGATATTAATAATAAAATTATAAATGTTAATTAAGTTTATTATTAAAATAATGATAGCAATAATAACGATAAAACCGATAATAATGATAATAATAGTAAAGATACTGACGATAATATTAATAATAATGATAACGATAAAATCGATAATTGCGATAATAACGATAATAATAATAACGATAAAAACGATAGCAGCAATAATAATAATAAAGATAACAACGTTAATAACGATAATAATAATAGCAATAATAACGATAATAACGATAATATCGATTATAAGGTAATAATAACAACGATAATAACGTTAATAACAATAGTAATAACAACAATAATAACGATAGTAATTATAAGAACGATAATAATATTAACGATAATAACGATAATATTAATAATAATAATAACGATAATAACGATAATAACAATAATCATAATGACAATAATAACGATAACAACGATAATAACAATAATAATAATAGTAATAATAAATATAATAACGAAAATAAAGATAATAACGGTAGTAATAATATCAATAATAACGATTATAACAATTACACACTACTAAAGAGAATAATATTTGTAATAATGAGAATTATTCTGATAATAACGATAATAATGATAATAATAGTAGTAAAAATAACAATAATAACAATTATAACGATAATAACGATAACAAGCATAATAATAGTAGCAATAATAACAATAATAACAATAATACCCATAATATCGATATTAACTAATATAACGATATAATAATTGCAATAATAACGTAAATAATGATATTATCGATAATATTAATAACAAAAATAACTAAAATAACGACAATAATGATACAAACTACTATAATAATAATAATATCGATAATAATAATAATCTTAACGATAATATCAATAATAATAATAACAATAATGAGGATAATAACAATAATAATAATAATAACAAAATTAACGATTATAATGCTTATAAAGATAAGGATAGTAACAAAAATAATTATTATAATAATAACTAAAATAAAAATAATAATAATACAAACGATAATAATCCTAATTATTATAACCATAATAACGATTATAACGATAATAATAATAACATTAATTACGATAATAACGATTATAACGATAATAACAATAATAATAATAATAATAACAATATTAAAGATAATAACGACAATAATAATACGAATAATGATAATAATAATAATAATATCAATAATAACGATAATAACGCTGATAATAATAATAATAATAACAATAATGACCCTAATAACGATAACAACAACTATAATATATACGAAAATATCTATAAAATTATAATAATAACTACTATAATAAAAATAACAACGATAATAATGATAATAATAACAATAATATTAATACCCATAAAAATGGTAATGACAATAATAACGATAATAATAGAAATAATTATATCAATATTAAGAATGATAACTATGATACAGATAAAAACGATAATAATTGTAGTAGTAATAATAGCAATAATAATAACAAAGATAATATGGTTTTAATTATAATACAAATAACAATTATAACAATAATAATTATAATGACAATAATAATAATTGTAATAATAGTAACAATAATAACGGTAATTAAGATATTAACCATAATAATAATAACTTTATTAACGGTAACATCGATAATAAAAATAATAGTAACAACATTAATAACGATAATAACGTTAATTTCGGTACAATTACAACAATAAAATCGATAATTATGTTATTAAATATAATAATAAGAACAATAAGAACGATAATGACGATAATAATGACAATGCCAATAATCATAATAACGATAATAATATTAATAATTTAAAATGATAATAACGATACTAACGATAATAAAGATAATGACAATAACAATAATAACGATAAGAACAATAATAACTATAATAAATAGATTTATAATAATAATATCTAAAATAATGATAAGAACGATTAGAACGATAATATTAATAACAAAAATAACAATGGTAACGTCAATATCTACAAGAAAATAATTTAAATATGATAATAACGATAACAAATAGAATAACAGTCATAACGATAATAGCGACAAAGATAATAAAAATAAAACAGATAATAACATTAATAACAATAAAAATAATTATAAGAATAACGGTCATAACGATAATAACGTTAATATTAGTAGTAGTAATAACAAAAATAACGATAATAACTAAAATAACGATAATAATAGTAACGATAATAACGTTAACAACGATAAAAGTAATAACAATATTAACGATAATCACAATAATAATAATAATAACAATAATAATAACGATAATAACGATAATAATAATAATAATAATAGAGATAATAACGATATTAACGATAATAAAGATAACAATTATAGTACTAATAATAATAACGATATTAACGATAATAACGATAATAATAATAATAATAATAATAAAATAATAATAACAATAATAACCACCACAATAATAGCAATAGTAATATTAATAATAATAATAATAATAACAATAGTAACGATAATAACACTAATAACGAGAAGAATAAGAACGATAATATCGATAATAAGGATAATAATAATTACAATAATAACGGTAACAACAACAATAACGATAAAAAAAATAATAATAATGACGAAAATATGGATAATAATGATGTCAACGATAATAATAATAACAATAATAATAATGACGTAAATAATGATAATAACGATGATAACGATAATAATAATAACAATAATAAAGATAATAACGATAATAACGATTATACGGATTATAACAATGACAATAATAACGATAATATAAATAATAATAAAATTCATAACGTTAATAACGTTAATAACGTTAATAACGATAATAACGGTAAAAATAATAAAATTGATAACGATAATAACGATAATAAAGATATAAAATTATTAATAATAACTGTAATAACGATTTCAATGGAAATAATAATAATAACAATATCGAAAATAACGATAATAACGGTAAAAAGTACAATAACAATAGTAATAATACTAGAAATAATAATAATGGTAATTACGATAATAACAATAATAAAAATAGTTATAATAACATTATAACAATAATAACGATAACAACGAAAATAACGATATCTATAATAACTATAATAAAGACAATAATAATAACAATAATAATATCGATAATAACTATAATAACGAGAATAACCATAATGACGATAATAACGTTAATATCGATACTAATAATAACAATATCAACAGTAATAACGATAATAACTTTAATAACGACAATAATAATAATAATAATAATAATAATAATAATAATAATTATAATAATAATATCGACAATAAAGGTAATGACGACAATAATAATAATACTAATAATAATAATAATAATAATAATAATAATAATAATAATAATAATAATAATAATAATAATAATATTAATAATAATAACGATAATGACGATAATAATGATAATAATAATAATAGTAACAATAAAGTTCACCACAATAATAACAATAATAATCACCACAATAATAACAATAAAAACGATTATGACAAGAATAATATTAATAATAATAACGATAATAATGATAATAACGATATAATCGATAATAATAATTACACTAATAACGATAATAACTATAATAATGATAATAATAATAATAATTATAACGATAATAACGATAATATCGATAATAATAATATTAATAAGAGCGATAGTAACGTTAATAGTAAAAACTTTATATACTATAATAATGTTATTAATGAAAACAACTATAATGAAAATAATAAATATAATAATAATATCGATAATAAGGTTAGGTAATAACGATAATAACTATAATGACGACAATAATAATAATAATAACGATACTAATAAAAATTACAATAATAGCGATTATAATAATAACAACAATAAAGATAATAACGATATTAACAATAATAGCGATAATAAAAATAACAATAATAACGATAATGACGATAAAAATAATAACACTAATAACAATAATATTGACAATGACGATAATTACGATAATAATATTAAGAATTAAAACGATAATAACGATAATAGCGATAATAATATTAACAATAATATCAATGACAACGATTATAACGATTATTATGATAAGTTTATACCTAAAAAAAGCATAAAAATGATAGGAACGTTAATTATATTAACAATTTTAATTGTAATAACAGAAAATAATAATAATAGGACCTATAAGTACGATTATATAGATAATAATAGTAGTATTAATAACAATATTAGCAAAAATAACGATAATGACGATATTAACGATAGCAAAATTAACGATAATAACGTTAGTTATAACAATAATAATAACAATAATAATAATAGCATTACAAACAATAATATCGATAATGACGATCATACTAATAACGATGACAACGATAAAAACAATAATATTAATATTAATAATAACGAAAATAAGGATAATATCGATAACAACGATAATATTAATAATAATTGTCAAGATAACAACATTATTAACGATCATAACGATAAAATGAGAATAACATTACTAATAATAATAATAATAACTATAATAACGATAATAACACTAATAATGAGAAGAATGATAATAGCAATAATAAGGATAATAATAATTACAATAATAACGATACCAACGACAATAACGATAAAAATAATAATAATAATAACGAAAATAAGGTTAATAACGATGTCAACGATAATAATAATAATAATAAGGATAATAACGATGAGAACCATTATAATAATAACAAAAATAAAGATAATAACGATAATAACGATTATACGGATTATAACAATAACGATAATAACGATAATAGTTATAATAATAAGAACGATAATGAAGATAAAACGTAAAAATGATAATAACTATAATAACGATAATAGCAATTATAACTGTAATAATAATAGGAATAGTAACGTTAAACATAATAATAAAGATAATAACTATAATAACGATAATTACAATGAAAATAGTAGTAATAATAGAGATATTAAAGATCGTAACGATAATAACGTGAATAATAACAACAATAATAACGATAAAACAATAATTATAAAAAGAATAAAAACGATAATAATGATAATAACGATTATAATAATAACGAAAGAAACGATAATATCGATAATATTAATAATAACGATATTACCGATAGTAATGATAATAATGATAATAACGATAATAAAGATAATAACTATAATATGGACTATAACAATAATAATAATAACGGTAATAACGTTAATAACTATAATAAAAATAATAATAGTAATAGCAATAATAACGATAGTAACGATAATAACTATAATAGCGATAATACTATTTACGATATTAAAGGATAATAACGATAATAATAGAAGTAATAATAACAATATTAAAAATAATAAGTATAATAACGATAATAACGGCAATAATAATAGTAATAATGACAGTAATAACAATAATCGCAATGAAAATGATTTTAACGATAATAATAATAACGATAATAACGATAATATCGAAAATATTAATAACAATATTTACGATAATTTCGATATTAATAATTGTAATAATAACAATAATAACTATCATAACGATAATAGCAACTATAATAATAACGATAATAACGACTTTAATAATAATAATATTATCGTCAGTAACAATAATAATAATAACGATGTTTATAATAAAAATAATAATAAGGATTATATTGAAACTAACGATAATAATGATAATAACGATAATAACGAAAATAAAAGGAACAATAATAACGATATTAACGAAAATATTAATAACAATTGTAATGTTTACAACGATAAAAAGAAATAATAATAATAATAATAACGAAAGCAAGGATAATAACGATAACATAAAAACAATAATAGTGATAATGTCGTTTATAATATTAGCGATAATATCAATAATAACGATATTAATATTAATATTAATAACGATATAAAAAATAATATCGATAATAACGATAATAGAAGTAGTAATAAAACAATATTAACGATAATAAAGATAACGATAATATTATTAACGATAATATTGACAATATTAATAAAAATAATAACCATAACTACGATAATAAAGATAATAATATTAATATTAAAGAAGGTAGTAACGATATTAATGATAATACTGATAATACCGACAATAAAGATAATCATAATAACGATGATAATAATAACGATAATAACGATTATAATAATAAGAACGATAATAATATTAATAATAATAACAATTATAACAATAATAACGATAATATCGTTAATAACGATAATAACGATTACAAAGATAATAATATTAATAATAACGATAATAGCCATATCAATGATAATAACGATGACAGAGATTAGAATAATAACAATAATAACGAAAATAACGATAATAACGATAATAAAATAATAATAATAACGATAATAACTATAATATCGATAATAATAGTAGCAATATTAACGATAATTAACGATATTAAAAATAATAATAATAAACATAACAATAATAACGATAGTGATGACAAAAAATTATAAAAAAAACAATTTCTATAATAGTGATAATAATAATAAAGATAATAACGATAAATTGATAATAACAATAATAGTAATAATAATAATAGCTATAATAACGATATCAACGACAACAGTGATAAAAGTAATAATAATAAAATAGAAAATAAGGATAATAACGATGACAAGGATAATAATAAAAACAATATTAACGATAATATCGATAATAACCATTATACGGATTATTATAATGAAGATAATAACGATTATGGCAATAATAATAATAACGATGATAGCAATAATAACGATAATAATAATAACAATAATAACGATAATAACGATAATAACGATAATGATAATAACTATAATAACGATAGTACTAATAACGAAAATAATAATAGAAGCGGTAATAATAATAAAAAATTAACGATAATAGCGATAACAATGATAACGATAATAAAGATAATATCGATAATAATAACAATAATATTAACGAAAGTAACCTTAATTATAATAATAGTAATAACGATAAAAACGATAATAACGATAATACCGATAATAATACTAATGATATTAACGATAATACTAATAATTATAATAACGATAAGAACAAATATAATGATAATAATAATTATAATAACTATAACGAAAATAACGATGATAACGATAATAACGATAATAATAATAATAACAATGACGATGATATCGATAATATCGATTATAATAGAAATAATAATAATAATAATGATTGTAACGATAATAAAGATAATAATAGCAGTAATAGAAACAATAAACATAGTAATAACGATAATAACGATAATAACGATAATAATAATAATAACAAAGTTAATAGAAATGATAATAATAGCGATAAAAACGATAATTACTTTAATAATAATAACAATAATAAAGATAATAACAATATTGACATTAATAACAATAATAATAATAGCAGCAATAACGATAATAAATATATTAATAATAATAACATTAATATTTATTATAATAGTAGCAATAATAACGATTATAACGGTAATAAAAACAACAATAATAACGATATTAGCGAAAATAGTAATAACAATAGTAACGAAAGCAACGATAATAACATTAATAATAATAATAATAATAATGAAAGTAAGTACAATAACGGTGACAACAATAATATTAATAACAATAATAACGATTATAACGATAATAACAATAATAATTATACTAACAATAACAATAATAACGATATCAATGGCAATAACGATAATAACGATAATAACGATACTAACGATAATAGCGATAACAATAATAACGATATTAAGGATAATATCGTTAATAATAGTAAAAATATTCACGATAATAACGGTAATAATGATAGTAACGATAATAACGATAATAACAATGATAATAATAGTAATAATAAAGGTAATAACGATAAAAAAATTTTTATCGATAATAATAATACTAAAAATAAGGATAATAACGATATCAATGGTAATAACGATAATAACGTTAATCATAATAATCATAATAAAGATAATAACGATAACAACGATACTTACGATAATATCAATAATAATAATAACGATATTAAGGATAATAACGTTAATAATTGTAACAATATTCACGATAATATTGATAATAATAATAACAACAAAAACAATAATAACGATAATAATGATAATAACAATGATAATAATAGTAATAATAATGCTAATAATGATAAAAAAGTTTCTAACGATAATAATAATAACAACAATAACGATAATAATGACTATGATGATAAGAAAGATAATAATGATAATAATAGAAGTAATAAAAAAAATAATAAGAATAATAACTATAATAAATGTTATAACGATTGATACAATGTTAACGATAATAATATTAAAGATAATAACGATAATAACCTTAATATTAATAATAATAATAGTAATAATTGAGATAATAACAATATGAACGATAATAAGGGTAATAAGAATAACAATAATAACGATAATAACTATTATAATCCTAATAACGATATTAATATTTATAAAAATAACAATATAACTGATAATAACGATGATAACGTTAATAATATTAGTAATAATAACAATAATAACAATAAAAACGATGATATGGTTATTAACGATTATAACGATAATTATAATATTCATAATAACTATAATAAGGATATTATCGATAATAATAATAACGATAATAATGATAATATCGATAATAATAATAATATTATTAACGATATAATCGATAATAATAATAATAATAATAATAACATTAATAACAATAATAACCATAATAACAATAATAACGATAATTACGATAATAATAATAACGAAAATAACGTTAATAAAAATATTAACGATTATAATATTAATAATAATATCGGTGAAACGAAAGGATAATTGTAATAATAATATTAACAATAATAATTATAATAACTATAATAATAATAATAATAATAATCATATTGATAACAACGAGATTAACGTGAACATCGAAAAGAATAATAACAATAACAAGGATAATAACGATAACAATGTTAATAACGATAATAACTGTAATAACAATAATAATAATATTAATAATAACAATCATAACGATATTAAAAATACTAACGATAATATAAATAAAAATAAAAACGATAATAACGATAATAACGATAAAAATATACGTAATATTAACAATATTAAGAATAATAACTGTAATAAGGATAATAACGATAATAATAGTTGTAATAATAACTGTAATAACAATATGAAAGATAATACGAAAATGAAAATAATAATAATAGTAATAACAATAACGGTACTTACGATATGAACGTTAAAAATAATAGTGGTAATAACAATAATAACAAAAAATAACGTTAAGAAAGATAATAACGATATCAATAATAACGATAATAACGAAAATAAAAATAATATTAATATCGATTATAACGATAATAACGATAATAATAATAATAGTAGTGATAATAAAAACGATAATATCGATAATAATATTAATAACATTAACGATAATATCGAAAATAAAATTAAAAATATTAACGATAATATCGATAAAAGTAATAATATTATTAACGTTAACATCGATAATAATAATAATAATAATAATAATATTAAAAACGACAATAACGATAATAACTATAATAATAATATCGATAATAACGATATTAACGATAATACCGATAATAACGAAATAATAATAATAATAATGACGATAATAACGTTTATAACGGTAATAATAGTAATACCAATATCGACAATAACGATAATAACGATAATAACGATAATAATAAACACGATTATAGCGACAATAGTAATAACAATAATAACGATAATAACGATAATTACTATAATAGCGATAATTGCGATAGTAACAAATATAATAATATCGTTAATAACGATATTAGTAGTAATATTAATAACGATAATAACTTTATTTAAGATAATAATTACAATAATAATAATAATGATAATAACGATAGTAACAATAATAACGATAATAATAATAACAATAATAATGATAATTTCGAAAATTATAATAATAATAATAGCAATAATAACGCTAATTACAATAATAATGGGAACAATAATAACGATCATAACGTTAATAACGATAATAATCAAGCAATAATAGCGATAACATCGATAATAACAATAATCGTAATAATAACGATAATAATGGTAATAACGATGACAACGATAATATTAATAACAATAATAACGATAATATCACTAATAATAATAACACTAATAACAATATTATCGGCAATAACGATAATTACGATAATAATAATAACAATTATAAAGATAATAACGATAATAACGATAATAACGATTATAATGATAATAACGATAATAACAATAATAATAATAATAATAATAATATTAATAACAATAATAACCATAATAAAGTTAATAACGATAATAACGATAATAACGATATTTACGTTAATAACAATAAAAATAATAGTAATAATAAAGATAATAATAATATTAAACATTCTAACGATAATAATAATAACTATAATAACGATATTAACGATAATATTAAAAACAATAATAACGGTATTAACCAAAATATTAAAAACAATTGTAAAGATAATAACAATAATAATATGAATAATAATAATAATAACGAAAGTAAAGATAATAACGTAGTCAACGATAATATTATTATTAATAATAATGATAATAATGAAGAAAATAATAATAGTTATAACAATAATAACGATAATAAAAGTAACAATAATAACGATAATAACAATAACATCGAATATATTAATAACAATAAAAACGGTAATAGCGATATAAATAATAACAATAATGACATAAATGATGATCATGATATAAACAATAATGACGATTATAACGATAAAAACGATAATAATATTAGTTGTAATATCATAAATAAAAGTAATAACGATAATAACGATTTTGACGGGAATAATAATAATCAGAGTAACGTTAAATAGGATGATAATAATAATAATACCGATTATATCGTTAATAACGATACTAACGATAATAATAATAATAATATTTTTATTATAACGATAATTGCGATAAAAATAATATTAATAATCAGGATAATATTGATTATAACGATAATAATAATACTAATTATAACAATAATAATAATGATAACGTTAAAAAATATAATAACATTAATATTGATAATAATGATAATAATGATAAAAACAATAATGATAATAACGATAATAACGATAATAACGATAATAATAATAATAACAGTAACAAAAGTAATGATATCAATTATAATGATAATAACGATAATAACGATAATGATAATAATAATAATAACCATAATAACGATAATAATAGTAACAATAATATCGGTGATGTGGATAATAACGATAATTATAATAATTGTATATCGATAATAAGGATTATATCGATAAGAACGATACATATAATTACAAAAATATCAGTAATAATGATAATGACGATAGCAATAATTATAGTATGACAGATAGTAACGATAATATCAATAATAATATTAATAATATTAACGATAATAACGATAATAATAACAATATTAATGACAATAATAACGCTAATAACGAAAATAATGATAATAACTACAATAAAATAATAATTATAATGATAATACCTATAATAACGATAACGATAATAATAATAATAATAATAATAATAATAATATCTATAATAACGATAATAACCATAATAACGATAATAACGATAACATCGAAAACACCGATAATAATAACGATAATGACGATAATAACGATTACAATAATAATGACAATAACGGAAATAGTGATAAAAACAATAATAACTATATTAACATAATAAAAATAAAGATAAAATCGAAAAAAGGGTTATAATAATAAAATTAATAACGATAAAAACGACAATAATGATAATTGTAATAACAATTATAGCGATAATAAAGACAATAACGATAACAACGATAATAAGAAAAAGAACAACAGTAGTAACGATAATTACGATAATAATGCCATTAATTATAGTAATAATATCATTATTAACAATAATAATGATAATAACGTTATTAATGATAGTAACGATAATAAAAATAATAATATCAACAATTATAACGATAAGGACGTAAATAATAATAATTGTAATAACGATAATAAAAGAAAATGTTAATAGCGATAATAATTATAAAAATAATAATGTTAATAAACAAAATTACGCTAATAACGATAATAATAAAAGTAATAATAATAATAACAATAATAACGATTATATCGATAATAACAAAGATAATAATAATAATAATGATAATAAAGATAATAACGATACTAAAAATAATAATAAGGATAAGGAAGATAATAATAATAATAATAACAACAATAATTACGAAAAAATCGATAATAACGATAATAACGATTATAAAGATAATAACGACAATAATAATAATAATAATAATAATAACGATAATAACGATAATAACGATAATAATAACAACAATAATATAGATAATATCGATAATTATAATAATAATATTAACAGGAATATCGGTCATAATATTAATGGTAATAACAATAATAACGATAATAATAATAACAATAATATCGATAATAACGACAACAATTACAATAATAATAATCGTAATAAAAGCAATAATAACGATGGTAACGATATGAAAGATGATAATAATAATTTTAATAACGCTATTAAGGATAATAACGATAACATCAATAATAATAATAACATAAATATTGATAATAACAATTATAACGATAATAACGACATAATTAATAAAAATAATAATAACGATAATAGCGATAATAAAGGTAATAACAATATAATAACATTAATAATAGTGATAATAACGATAATAACGATAATAATAATAATAATAATTATAATAATAATAATAATAATAATAAAGATAATAAATATAATAAGGTTAATAATACAAGTAATAATACCAATAATATCATTATTAAAGATAATAAAGATAAAAACGATAATAATAATAATAATAATAAAAATAAAAATCATAAAGGTATTAAGGATAATAACGGTATTGACAATAACAGTAATAACGATAATTACGATAATATGGATAATAATATTAACAATATTAACGATCATAAAGATAATAGTAATAATAATAATGACTTGTATAATGATAATAAATATAATAATAATAGTAAAAAAACAAAAATAACAATATTAACGAATAATAATGATAATAATAATAACAATAATAACAAAAATAATAATAACGATAATAACGATAATAATGTTAATAAAGAGAAAAATAATAGTAATAACATTAATAACGATAATACCAGTAATAAAGAAACTATAATACCGGTAATAATGATAATAACGATGATAATAATTGCGATATTACTAATAATAATAATAACAATAATAACGATGATAATTATAATGACTATAATGAGAAAAATAATAATAATAAAGATTATAATACTAATGATAATAACGATAATGGTAATAATAATAAAAACGATAAGATCGGTAATATCGATAATAATATTAATAATGTTAATAATAAAACAATAATACCGAAAATAAAAATAATAATGGTAGCAATTATAACGAAACTTGCAATAATGACGATAATAATAATAATAATAATAATAACTATAATGAAGATAATAACGGAAATAATAATAGTAATAATAGTAGTAATAACAATAATGAGCATAATAACGCTAATAACGATCACAATATTATTGATAATTATGATAATATGGTTAGTAATTATATCAATATTTACGATAATAACTATAATAATTATAATAATTATTACAGAAACAACGATTATAGAGATAATAACGATAATAATAATCACGATTTAACGATAACAACGATAATAACGATAATAATAATAAAAATATCGATAATATGGATAATAACGATAAGAAGCATATTAATAATAACAACAATAAAGGATAATAACGATTATAACGATAATAATAATAATAATCAAAACCATAATAACGATAATAATAATAACAATAATAACGAAAATAAGCAAAATTATGCTAACAACATATATAATAATCACAATAATAGCGATAATATCGATATTGACGATAATAATAATAATAATAATAATATAGATAAAAACGATAATAACGATAATAACGATAATGACTATAATAATAATGATAATAACGATAATAATACATAAACAGGAATAACGATAATAACGATAATAAAGATAATAATAGTTGTATTAATAACAATAATATCAATTATAAAAATATAAACGATAACAAAGATAATAATACTAACGGTAATAACGACAATATCGATAATAATAATAACAATAGTAACGATAATAATGATAATAATAATAATAATAATAACAAAAATAACGATAATAACGATATTAACGATATTAACGGTAATAATAATAACGATAATAACGATAATATTAATAACGATTATAATAATAATATTAACGACAATAATAACGATAATAATAATAATAGCGGTAATAATAATAACAATAATAACGATAATAGCGATAACAATGATAAAGATAATAAAGATAATATCGATAATAATAACAACAATATTAACGAAAGTAACCTTAGTAATAAGAATAGTAATAACAATAAAAACGATAATAACGATAATAACGATAATAATAATAATGATATTAACGAAAATAATAATAATTATAATAACGATAAGAACAACAATAACGGTAATAAACATAATAATAATAATAACGAAAATAAGGAAAATAAAGATAACAACGAAAATAACAATAATAATAATAGCGATAATATCGATATTATCCAAAATAAAAATAATAATAATAACAATGACATCGATAATATCGCTAAGAAGGGTAATAATAATAATAATAATAATAATAAAGATGATAACGATGTTAACGATTATGACTATAATAATAATAACAAAAATAACTATAATAACGATAATAAAGATAATAATAATAACGATTATATCGATAATAATAATAATAATAAAAACGATAATAACGATAATAGTAGTAACAATAGAATTGATAATAACGATAATAATAATAATATATATAATAATAACAATGAAAATAACTATAAAGACGGTAATAACAATAATAATAATAATATTAATGACGATAATAACGATAATAACGCATGAAAATAATTATAATAATAACAATAGTGATAATAATAATAATAACGTTGATATCGATAATGACGATAATAATAAAAATATTAATAACGATATTAATAATAATAAAGATAACATCGATAGTAATAATAACAATAATATCGATAATAACGACAAAAACGAAAATAATAATAACAATAATAATAGTGGTAATAGCGAAAATAACGATAATAACGATATTAATAGTAATAAGAATAATGATAATATCGATAATAAGGGTAAAAATAATAAGGTTAATAGCGATTAAAACGACTATAGCGATAATAATAATTAAAATAATAGCGATAATAACGAGAATAACGATAATAACAATAATAACAAAACTAATAATAATAATAATATCGATAATAAATATAATAAAGATATTGACAAAAATATAGATAATAATAATAACAATAATATCGATAATATCGTTAAGAACGATAAGAACGTTAATATTAATAACTATAATAACTATAATAACTATAATATCGATAATAAAGATAATAATAATAATAATAACATGTATAACGATAATAACTATAATAATAATACTAACAGTAACAATAATAACAATAATAACGATAAGAAAGACATTAAAAATAATATTAAGTACGATAATAACGGAAATAAAGAGAATAATGGTAATATCGATAATAACGATGATGTTAATAAAGATAATTACTATAATAATAATAAAAATAGTGACAATAATTACGATAAATATAATAATAATAATGACAATAATAACTATAATATCAATAATCACGATATTAGTAATAAAATTATAAAGATAATAACAATAATAACGATATAAAGATAATAATAATAATAATAATAATAATAATAATAATAGTTTTAATAATAAGGATAATAACGAAAATTACGACAATAATAATATCGGTAATAATAATAACAATACAATAATAATAATAATGAAGATTAAAAATGTAATAACAATAATAAAGATAATAACGATAATAATCATAACATTAATAACAAGAATTTCGATATTAACGTTAATTACGATAATAATAATAACAATAATAACGATAATAAAGATAATAATATTAACAATAATAACGATAATAACGATAATAATGATAATTATAATAATTATGTATCTATAATAAGAATTATAACAATAAGAATGATAAGTATAATAACAATAATAACAAAAATAATGATAGTAATGAATTTATAATTATGATTATACCGTTAATAACGATAATATCGATAATAATAATAACGATAATGACGGCAATAGTAGTAATCATTATACCGATAATAACTGTAATAACGATAATAGTAATAATAATAGTAATAATTATAACGATAATATCGATAATAATAATATTAATAATGAAGATAATAACGATATTGACTATAATAACAATAATTACAATAATAACGATAATAATAATAGCTATAATGACCATAATAACGATATTATAGTAATAAAAATAAAGATAATATCGATAATAAGGACAATGATAATAGTAATAATAACGATAATATCTATAATATCGATAATAATTATAACGAATATAACGACAAAAATAATATTAATATTGACGAAAATAAAAATAATAATAATAAAGATAATAACGGTATTAACGATAATAACGATAATAATAATAATAATAATAACGATAATAAAAATAATATTGATAATAGCGATAATTATAATTACAATAATAACAATAATAACGATATAAACGCTGATAATAATAACAATAATACCGATCATAACGAAATAACGAATATAATGATAACAATTATAAAGATAATAACTATAATAACGATATTAACAATAGTAATAATAACAATAATATCGAAAACAACGATAAAAACGATATTAATTGTAATAAAAATAAAGATAATATCGGTAAAGTGGATAATAATAATAATACTATATTCGATAATAACGATAATAACGATAATAACGATAATAACGATAATAATAATAATAATAATAACGATAATATCGCTAATAGCAACAACTATAAATTCGATAATAATGATTTTAATGAAAATAACTAAAATAATAATAATACATAGAACAATAATAACGATAATAACAATAATAATAATAACATTAATAACGATAATTATGATGATAACGATAGTAATAATTACAATAATAACGATAACCTATAATAATTATAATAACGAAAATTGGAAGAACAATAATTACTATAATAACGATATTAACAAAAATAATAATAATAAGAAAAACAACGATAACATAGAAATAATGATAATAATAATAACAATTATAACTATAATAACAATAACAATAATAATAATAATAATAATAATAATAATAATTATATGGATAATAACGATAATTACGATAATAATAACAGAATTAATAACGATGATAAGGATAATAACGACAACATCAATAATAGTAATATCAATAATATTGATAATAACTATGATAACGATAAGAATAAAAACAATAATAACGATAATAGTGATAACAAATATAATATCGGTAGTAATAATGACAAATATAACGATAATAACTGTAATGATGCTAACAATAAAAACGACAATTACGATAAAATCGATAATAATATTAAAATTATTAATGATCATAACGATAACAGTAATAATAATAATAACATGTATAACGATAATAACGATATTAATAATAATAACAGTAACAATAATAACGATAATAACTATAACAACGATGATAATAATAACGATAATAATAATAATAATAATAATAATAATAATAATAATGACAACAACGATAAAAAAGATAATAATGATAAATTCAATAATAATAATAAATATAATAAATATAATAACAAAATAACAAGAATAATGAGAACAACAATAACGATAATAATGTTAAAAAAGATAATAACAATGATTAGGGAAATAGGGATAATAAGGATGACAACGATAATAAAAATGAGAATAAAAACGATAATAACGATAAAAGTAACTATAATATTAACGATAATAACAATAATAATATTAATAATAAAAATAATTACGATTTTATGGTTAATAACGACAATAGTAATTATAACAATAACGATAATAACGATAATAACGATAATAGCTATAATAATAATAACGATAATAACGATAATAATTATAATAATAATATTGATAGTAACAATAATAACGATAATGACGATAATAATAGTAATAGTAATAACGATTATAACGATAATAACTAAAATAACGATAATAATAGTAAAATTAATAACGATACTTACGATATTAATAATATTAACGATAATAACGAAAACAACGATAATAATAGAAGTAATAATATCAATAATAACAATATTAAAGGTAATAACGATAATACCGATAAAAATAATAATAATAATAATTACAATAATAATCATAACAATAATAACGATAATAACGGGAACGACGATAATATTAATAGTAATAATAACGATAATAAGGTTAATAACGATAACATCGATAATAATAATAACAATAATGACGATAATAACTATAATAAGCATAATAATAATAATGATATCAACGATAATGAAGACGAAAACGATTATAATAATAATCATAATAACGATACTAACCATAAAAGTAATAATAACTGTAACGATAATAACGATAATAACGACAATAACAATAATAATACTAATAAAAATAAAGATAAGAACGATATTAACGTAAATAACGATATTAATAATAATAACAATAACGATAATAACAATTATAATGGTAATAACGATAATAACAGGAATAATAATAGTAATAATAAAGAGAATAATGATACTAAAAATTTTAACGATAATAATATTAATAATAATAATAATAATAATAACAAAAATACCGATAAAAACGATTTTAACGGTAATAATAATAACGATAATAACGATAATATCGATAATAAAAATAACAATATTAACGATAATATCGGTAATGATAGTAATAATAATAACAATTATAACGATAATAACGATAATAACTATAATAATAAGAACGATAATAACGATTATAATTATAATAATAAAATCGATAGTAACAATAATAATTTTAATAACGATAATAATTATAATAATAATAGCAATAATAACAATAATAACGGATATAAAATTAACAATAATAACGATAGTAACGCAAATAATAATAACGATAATAACGATAAAAACGTTAATAACATTATTAATAATTATAATGATAACGAAACTAAGAATAATAACGGTGTAAACGATAATAATAATAACAATAATATCGATGATAAAGATAATAACGGTGTAAACGATAATAATAATAACAATAATATCGATGATAAAGATAATAACGATAATTATAATAATAATAACGATAATAACGTTATTATCGATAATAATAATAATAATAACTATTATAACGATAATAACAATAATAATGTTAATATTAATAAAATTAATAGCGATAATAACGATAATAAGGGAAGTAATAATAATAATAGTAATAAAAGTAATATCGAAAATAACGGTAATAACGTTTACGAAGATAATAATAACCATGGTAACGACATTAACGATAATAACGACAGTAATAATATTAATAATAATAATAATATTAACAACGACAATAAGGATAATAAAATAATAATAATAATGATAATAACGATATTATCGATAATAATAGTAGCAATATAAACAATAATTAACAATATTAATAATAATAATAATAAATATAACAATAAAAACGATTGTAATGACAATAAAAATTATAATATTAACGATAATTTCTATAATAGTGATAATAATAATATCAATGTTAACGATATTAACGATAATAACGATTATACGGCTTATAATAATAACGACAATAACGACAATGGAAATAATAATAATAACGATAATGACAATAATAACGAAAATAATGATAGTAACTATAATAACGATGATAACAATAGTAACGATAATAATAATAACAATAATACAGATAATAACTATTATAAAAATAATAACAATAGTAATAATAAAGGTAATAACAATAATAACGATTATAAAGATAATAACTTTAATAATGTTAATAATATTAACAATAATACCGATAATAATGATAATTATTTTAATAGAAGTAATAATAACAATATTAAAAATGTTTGCAAAAATAATGATAATAACGATAAAAATAGTGGTAACAATTAAAGTAATAACAATAATAACGATAACAACGATGATAAAGATAATAGTAATGACGATAATAACGAAAACAATAAGAATAAAAATATCGATAATAACGATAATTACGATAATAATAATAATAATAATAATAATAACAATAATAAATATAATAACGAATATAATAATAATAAAATTAATAATAATAATAATAATAATAATAATAATAATAATAATAATAATAATATTATCGTTAATAACAATAATCATAATTACAAAATTAACGATAATATCCATATTAATAATAACAATATTGCCATTATATCGATAATATTAATAAATACAATAATAACAGTAAAAACGACAATAAAGATAATGACCTTATTAATAATAAAGATAATCACGATATTATCGAAAATAAAGATAATAACGATAATAATAATAACAATAATAACGTTAATAATCATAATAGCGATTATAACGGTAATGAAGACAGTAATAATAATAATAATAATAATAATATTATTAACGATTACAACGAAAATAATGATAATAATATCAGTAATAGTAACAATAATAACAATTATATCGAAAATAAAGATAATAACGATAATTACGATAATAACAATTATAATAATAACGATAATAACAATTACAGTAATAATAATAATAAAGATAATAACTATTACAGTAATAATAATAATAACGTTCATAACGACAATACTAATAATAATAATAATATTAAAGAAAATAACGATAATAACGATAATAAGTATAATGATGATAATAGCGATAATAATAATAATAATAATAATAATAATAATAATAATAATAATAATAATAACAATAATAATCACCACAATAAGAACAATAATAACGGTTAGGACAAGAATAATAATAATAAAAATAACGATAATAATAATAAAAACGATAATAATAATAAATAACGATAATAATAATAATAATAATAATAATAATAATAATAATAATAATAATATCGTTAATAAGTATAATTACGAAAATAAAGGTAATAACCACAATAACGGCAAAGTCGATAATTAACGATAAAATCGATAATAACTATAATAACGACATTAAATAAATTAATAATTACGATATTAACGATAATATCGATAATAATAATAACGACAATGACGACAAATTTAATAATTATATTAACGATAATATCTATAATAATAATAGCAATAATTACGACAATAACAATAAAAATGGTAATAACGATAACAGCGGAAACAAAATAATAATAATAGAAATAATAAAGATCACAACGATATTAAAGATAATATCGTTAGTTATAATAATAATAATAACGACAATAACGATTATAATTATAATAACATGAATAAAATCAATAAAAATAACAATAATAACGAAAATAATGACAATAATAGAAGAAATAATAACAATATAAAACAATAATGAAGATAATAACGAAATAACGATAATAATATAAGAAATAATGACATTAATAACAATATTAACGAAAATAACTTTAACAACGATAATAATAATAATGACGTTAATAATAATAATCATATTAAAGATATTAACAATAATAAAAACAATAATAATTATAACAATAATGAAATAATAATAAAAATAACAATAACATTAATATCGATAATAACGATAAAAATGATAATAACGATAATAAAGATTAAAATTATAATATCGATTATAACGATGAAAATAATTATGACAATAACGATAATAATAATAATAGAAAGGATAATAACGATAATTACGAAAATGATGATAATATTATTAACGACAATAACGATAATAACGTAAATAGCTATAATAATTATAGTAATAAAATCAATAACAATTATAATAAAGATAATAACGATAATAATATTAACGATAATATCGACATTATTATTAATAATAACAACGATAATTACGATAATAACAATAATAAAATTAATAATAATAAATATAATAACAATATTAAAGATAATATCGATAATAACGACAATAAAAATATTAATAGTAACAGCAATAATAACGACATTAAATTATACCGATAATACTAATAACGATAATAACGATAATAACGATAATAATTCTAAGAATAATATATAAAACATTGATACTAACATTAATAACGATAATACTAATAACAATAATAACGATAATAACGTACATAACGATAATAGCGACTATAATAATATCAATAATAACGATAATAAAGACAATAATATTAATATTAATAAAGATAATAACGATATTAACGATAATACCGATAATAGCTATAATAACGATAAACATAATAACGATAATAACGATAATAATAATAACGATAATAAAGATAATAACAATAATAATATCAATAATAATAATAATAATAATATCAATAATAACGAAAATAACGATAATAAAGATAATAATAATAACAGTAAAATTGATAATATCGATGATTATAATAATAATATTAACGATAATACCGGTCATAATATTAATAGTAATAACATTAATAACTATAAAGACGATAATAAAGATAATAACAATAATAATAATCATTATATTAATACCAATAATATCAATAATAACAATAATAACGATAATAATAGAAGTAATAATAACAATATTAGGAATAATATCTATAGTAACGATAATAACAGTAATAATGGTAGAATTAATAACAGTAATATCAATAAGAACGATAAAAACGATATTAACGATAAGAATAACAACGATAATTACGATAATATCGATAATAATAGTAACAATATTTACGATAACAACGATAACAGTAATGATAATAACAATATTAACGATCGTAACGATAATAGCGGTAATAGTACTAAAGATAATAACGATAATAAGAAAGATAATAATTTCGATAGAAACAACAATAATTATAATGAGGATTATATTATTGATAATAATAACTATTATAACGATAATAACGATAATAACAATAATAATAATAAAATTAATAATGACAATTACGTTAATAACTAAAATAATAATAGCAATAATAACTATAAAAACGATGATAATGATAATAAAATTAATTACAATTATAACATTAATAACGATAATAATAATAATGATAATAACTATAATAGCAATAATAATAATTATGATAAGAACGTAAATAACGATAATAATAATAGTAATAATAATAGCGATAATAACGATATTAACAACAATAACGGTAATAATTATAACAAGAATAACAATAATATCGATAATAATTATAATATGGATAATAATTATATTAATAATAACTATGATAATGATAAAAAAAACAATAACAACGGTATTAACCAAAATATAAAGATCAATTGTAACGATAACAAAGCTAATAATAATAATAATAATAATAATAATAACGAAAGTAAAATCAATAACGACGACAGTGATAATATTATTGCAAAAATAATGATAATAATTAAAAAAATAATAATAGTGATAACAATATTAACGCTAATAATGCAAATAACGATAATAATAATAATGATAACGGCGATGAAAATAATATTGGTAATAACGATAATACCGATAATAATAATAACGTAAATAACGATAATAGCATTAATAATAATAAAGATAATAACTTTATTAACGATAATAATAATAACAATAATAAGGATAATATCGATACTGCAAGTAACAATGATAGCGATAATACAGGTAATTATAATAAATATAATAACGTTTATAACGATAATAACGATAACAACGATAATAACAATAATATTAATAACGATAATAACGATAATATCGAAAATAATAATAACAATATTGACGACAGTAATAATAATAATAATAACGATAGTAATTATATTAACGACAATAATATTAACAATAATAATAATAACGACGACAATAACGATAATAACGATAATAGTAATAGAAATAATAACAATGATAACAAATATAAACGATTATAAAGATAATAAAAATAATAATAATAAAAACGTTAATAACGATAATAACGGGAATAGCGATAACAATAATAACTATATTAACTATAATATCGATTATAATAATAATAATATTAACGATAATAACGTAATAATAATATTAGCAATAACAATAATAACGATAATAACAATGATGACGAATATAAAAATATCGATAATAACGATAATAGTAATAATAATTTTAACGTTAATAACGTTAATAATAATAAGAATAATATATCTAACATTGATATTAACGATAATAACGATAATAACAATAATAAAAATTATAATATTAATATTCTTAACGGTAATAACGATATTAATAATAATAATAATATTAATAATAATAATAATAATAATAATAATAATAATAATAATAATAACGATATAAACGGTAATAACAAAAATGACGATAATAATAATAATAACAACATTGATAATAACGATAATAACGATAATAATAATAATACTATTAAGGATAATAAGGATAATAACGATAATAATAGTAATAATAAAATTGATAATTACAATATAACGTTAAAAACGATATTAATAATAAAAATATTAACGATAATGACGATAGGAACGATAATAACTATAATTATAATAAAATTCATAACGATAATTACGATAATGTCGATAATAACGATAATAATAACAACAATAATAACGATAATTATGATAATAGCGATAATATCACAAATAATAAAAACAATATTAATTTTAACAATAATAACGATAATAAAGATAATAATAATAACAATATTATCGATAATATCGATAATGACAATATTATTAATATTAGTAATAACAATAATGACGATAATAACGTTAAATACGATTATAACGAGGATAATAATAATGATGATGAAGATACTAATGATATAACGTTAATAATGATAATAATAATAATAATAATAGCGATTATAACAATAATAAACATAATAACGATAAAAATTATAATGCCGAAAATAATAATAATATGAAGAATAATATCGAATATAACGATAATTATAATATTCATAATAACGATAATAACGATAGTAAAGCTAATAATATTAATAATAATATCGATAATAACGTTAATAAGAGGTAATAAATATAATAATAATAATAATACTAACAATATTAGCGATAAAAACGACAATGACGATCATAATTCTAATACTAACAATAATGATACTAACAATAACGAAAATAATAACGATCATAGCGATAATATTAATTACAATAATAACAATAATAACGAAAATAGCGATAATAATATTATCATAAATAATGTTAATAAAAATAATAACGATACCACCAATAATAATAACGATAATAACGATAATAACGGAAATAATATTAACAATAATTTTGATAATAACGATAATAATAATAATAGTAATAATGATAATAACAATTTTAACGTTAGTAATAATAATAATAATGACGAAAATAGCTATAATAACGTTAATAAATATATTAATAAAAACAATAAAAAAGATAATAACGTTAATAATGATAATTAACGTTATTAATGATAATTAAAACGATAAAAATATTAATAATAATAAAAATTATAACGATAATAACGATAATAATTATAATTATAATAATAATAACATTAATAACGTTAATAGCGATTATAATACTTGTAATAGTAAGATTAATACCGATAATAACAATAATAACGAAAATAACGATAAATATAATAACAATAATAACGATAATATCGACAATAATAATTACAATAATAACGATAATAACGATTATAAGAATATTAATGATTACTATAATTACTCTAATAACAAATAATAAAGATAATAATATTAACGACAATGGCTATAATAATAATAACAATAATAAAGATAATAACCATAATAATAATAGCAATGATAGCAGAATAACGTTTATAAATATTATAACGATAAAAATAATAATAATAATAATAATAATAATAACGATAATAACGATAGTAATGATTATAATTATTATAATAACGATAATTAAATAGTAACTATAATAATGATAGGAATGTTAGTGATAAGAACGGTAATAATAATATGAATAATAATAATAACGATAAAGATGATAATAACGAACAGAATAATATCAATAATTACGATAATAACGATAATAATGATAAGAATGATAATAATAATAATAATAATCTGAATTATTACTATAATAAACGATTATATTTAAAAAAATTATAATAATAACAATAATAATGATAATAATAATATTTATAATAACGATAATAACGGTAATAGTATCAATATTAATAAAGATAATAACCTTAAAAAGGATTATGTGCATAGTAATAGTTACGATATAAGTATAATAATGATAACTTTGATTATAATAATAAAGATTATAACGATAATAACGATAATACTAATAATAATATTAACCATAATAATAATTATAATAATAACAATAATAACAATAATAACGGTAATAAAAATAATAATAATAATAATAATGAGATTAATAATAATAATAAAAATAATAATAACGTTAATAACGATAATGACGAAAATAATAGTTGTAATAATAACACTGATTACAATAATAAGTATAATAACGATATTAATAATAATAATAACAATAACAACAACAATTACGTTAATAGCATTAATAGTAAAAGTAATAACGATAATAATGATAACAGTACCAACGATAATGATGCTAATAATGATAATAATGATAATAACGATAGTAATAATAATAATAATATACCGAAAATAACAATAATTACGACAATAACTATAATAACGATGACAATAGTAAGGATAATATCTAAAAGAAAGGAAATAAAAGAAGGTAATAATAATAAATATAATAACGGAAACAACGATAATAACGAGAATAATAAAAAAGGCAATATCAATAATAATGAGAATAACGATAATACAGATAATAATAATAACAATTTTAACGATAATATCTGTATTAATAATAATAACAATAATAACGATAATAACGGTAATAACGATAATAAAGAAAACGAATATTAACGATATTAACAAAAATATTGATAACAATTGTAACTATAACAACGATAATAACATTGTTAATATTAATAATAATAACGGAAATAAGGATAATAATTATGACAACGATAATAATCATAACAATAATAAAGAAAATAACGATAATAACGATAATTATACTACTAAAAATAACGATAAGAATAATAGCATTAATAGTGATAATAACGAAAAAAATTATAATAGAATTAAATATAATAACGATAACGAAGATGAAAATAATATTAAAAATAACGAGAAAAACGATAATTACGATAATAAAAATAGCAATAATAACAATGATAGCTATAAAATCGATAATAACGATAATAATGATAATGACGATAATATCGGTAATAATAATAATAATAATAGCAATGATAACGATAATATCAATAATAATAATAATAATAATATTAACAATTATAACGATAATAGCGGTAATTATGATAAAGATATTAACGATAATATACTATATTAACAATAACAAAAATACTAATAGCGATAATAACGATAAAAACGATTATTTTAATAACGATAATAACGAAAACAACGATAATAATAATAATAGCTATAATGATAATAACGATAATTACGATAATAATAATAATAATAAATTTTGATAGTAACAATTACAATAATAGCGATAATGACTGTAATAATAATAATAATAATAACGATAAAAACGATAATAATAATAACCATAGTAAGGTTACTAACGATAATAACGATAATAATTATAGTAATAATAACAATATTAACGATAATGAAGATAATAACGATAATAATATGATAGAAAATAACGCCAATATTAATCATAATAATAAGGAAAATTACGATAAAAAGGATAATAAAATTAATAATAATAAATATAATAACGATATTAACGATAATACCGATAATAACGGTAAGAACGATTATCATAATAACGATAATAACATTAATATCGGTAATAACGATAATAAATAAAACAATAATAACGATATTAACGAAATTATTACAAAGAATTGTAACTATAACAACGATAATATCATTAATAATTATAAAAATAATAACAAAAGTAAAGATAATAACGATGACAACAATAATATCTTAACAATCATAACGACAATAATGATAATAACGATGACTATAATACTAACAATAACGATAATAATAATAGCGATAATAATGATAATTACGATAATAACAATAATATTAACAACAATAGTAACGATAATAATAATAAGAATATTTACGATAAAAATGATAATAATTTTAATATCTATAATAATTATCACAATAATAGCAATAATAGCGATAATAACGATATTAAAAGGACAATATTAACGAAAATAAATATAATAATAATAAAAATAATAACGTCGATAAAGATAATAACAATAATAACGATAGTAACGATAATAATAATAATAATAAAGATAATAACCATGTAATCGATAACAACGATAATAACAATAGATAATAATATTAACAATATTAACGGTAATAATAATAATAATAATATCGATAATAAAGGTAATGACGTCAATAATAATAATTATAATAATAGCAAAGATAATAACGATAATAACGATAATAATAATAGCAATAATAGCAATGATAAAAACAATAACAATAATAACGATAATAACGATTATTTCAATAACAATATTAAAGATAATTACGACAATAGTAATAATAATAATAACGATAATATCGATATTAACGAAAATAATAATAATTATAATAACACTAATAACGGTTATAACGATAACTACGATAATAACGATAATAATATTAACGATAATAACCCGAATAGTAATAATAATAATAATGATAACGATAATAGTAATAATAATAATAACGATAATATCGATAATAACGGTAATAATAATAATAATAATAATAATATTAAAGTTATTAACGATTTTAACGATAATATCAATAATAACGATAATAACAATAATGAAGATAATCGCCATTATAATAATAACAATATTAACGATATTATCGATAATAATAATGACGATAATAACGGTAATAACGATAATAACGACTATATTAATAAAGATAATAGCCATAATATTAATAATTATAATGATGAAGATAATAACGATTTTAACGATAATACCGATAATAACGATAATAACGATTATGAAGATAATATCAATAAAGATAATAGATATTATAAGAATAATATCGATAATAAAGATTATTACGCTAATAATATTAACGATAATAACGACAATATTAATAATATTTATAACGATATTTACGATAATAACGATAATAATATTAACGATAATAACGACAATAGTAATAATAATAATAACGATAATAACGATAATAACGAATATAACGATAATAATAATAATGATAATAACGATATTTTGTATAAACTTGATAATAAAAGTGGTAATGATATCATTAATACCTATAATAAAGATAATAAAGATTATGACGATAACATTATTAATGATAATTACGACAATAGTAATAATAATAATAAAGATAATATCGATGTTAATCACAATAATAATAGAGATAATAATAATAAATATAATAACGATTTTGACGATAATTACGATAATAACGATAATAATGATAATGAAGTTAATATCGTTAATTAAAATAACAATATTAACGATAATATCGATAATAATAATAATAATAACAATAATAACGTTAATAACGGTAATGACGATAATAATCAAAATAATAATATCGATAATTACGATAATAACGATTATAGCAATAGTAATAATATCAATATTAACAATAAACAAGATGATAACGATAATAACGATAGTAATGATAATAATAATGTTCTTATCAACGATAATATAGATAATAAGGATAGTAATATTAGTGATAATAAAGACGATTGTAATAATAATAATAAAGATAATAACGAGGAAAACAATAATAATAACATTAACAGTATTAACTATCATATCGATAATAACTTTAATTAAGATAGTTACGATAATAATTATAAGGATAATGAGGATTATAATAATAATATTAAATCGATAATAATGATAATTACGATATTAATAACGACAATAACGTTAATAACGATTATACCGATAATAATAATTACTATAATAACGACAATAATAAAAATAATAATAAAGATAATAAAGGTATAAACGATAATAACGATAATAATAATAATAATAATATCGTTAATTACTAAAATGATGATAATAATGATCTTAATTATAATAATAATGGCAATAATAACGATAATGGCGGTAACAAAAATAACATTAGTAACTATATTAACGTAAATAATAATAACAATAATAACACTAAGAATGATAATAACATTACTTATAATAATAATAATAACGTAAATATGGATAATAATGAAGACAATGAAAATAATAAATAACAATAATAGTGATAATAATGATAATAGCGTTAATAATAATAATCATTATAAAGATGCTAAAGGTAATGACGACAATAAAAGTAATTATAATAATAACGTTAATAACGATAATAACGATAACAATAATAATAATAGTAATAACAATCATAACGATAATAACGATAATAATAATAATAATAATAATAAAGATAATAACAACAATAATAATAATAATAATAAAGATAATAACAACAATAATAATAATAAGAGATAATATTTATTACTATAATAACGATAATAACGAGAATAATAATAGCAATAATAACAATAATAAGGAAAATATCTACAATTAAAGATAATAGATATATATAACGATAATAATAATAACGGTAAGAACAATAATATCGAAAATAATTATAACAATTTAACAATAAATTCGATAATAATAATAATAATAATAACAATAAAACTATAATAACGATATTATCGATAATAACGATAATAATGAAAATAGTGGTACTAACAATAGAAACGATAATAACGATAATATCGATAATAACGATAATAATAATAATGATAATGAAGGTCATAATAATAATAATAACGATAATAATGTCTATAACGCTAAAGACGATAATAATAATAACGAAAATTACGTTAATAAAGATAATAACGATAATAAGAATAGTAATAATAACAAAAATAACGTTAATACAGATAATATTGATAATAATATTAACGATAATAATAATAACAATATTAACGATAATATCAATAATAATAATAACAATAATAACAGTAATACCGATAATAAAAATAAAATCGTTAATAATAATAACAATAATAATGATAAGAGCGATAAAGACAATAACGATATTAACGATAATATTGACAATATTAAAGATAATAATTTTAATAATTTTAGAGCGATAATAATTATCATATTAATAGTAGTAAAATCGATAATAGCGACATTAAAAATAAAAATAATATAATAACGATAATATAGATAATAATAATAAAATCAATAACGTTGATAACGATAATAACGATAATAACAGTAATAATAATAAAATTAATAACGATAATAACTATAATAAAGATATTATTAATAATAACGACAATAACGATAATAACGATAAAAATAATAATAATAATAATAATGCTTATAACGCTATTAACGATAATTACGATAATAAAAATTAAATCAATAAAGATAATAGCGATAATAATTATAATATTAACAATAATAATAATAATAATAATAATAATAATAATAATAATAATAACAACAATAATGAGGATAATAACAATAATAATAATAACAAAATTAACGATTATAATGCTTATAAAAATAATGATAGTAACGATAATAATTATTATAATAATAACTATAATAAAGATAATAATAATAATAACGATAATAATACTAATGATTATAACCATAATAACAATAATAACGATAATAATAATAACATTAATTACGATAATAACGATTATAACGTAAATAATAATAATAATAATAACAATATTAAAGATAATAACTATAATAATAATACGAATAATAATAATAATTATAATAATATCAATAAAAACGATAATAACGCTAACAATAAGAGTAATAACAACAATAATGCTCCTAATAAAGATAACAACAACAATAACCTATACGAAAATATATATAATATTGATAATAATAATAACTATAATAAAAATAACAACGATAATAATGATAATAATAACAATAATATTAATACCCATAAAAACGGTAATGACAATAATAACGATAATAATAGAGATAATTATATCAATATTAAGAATAATAACTATAATAAAGATAATAACGATAATAAGTGTAGTAGTAATAATAGAAATAATAATAACAATGATAATATGGTTTTAATTATAATACAAATAACAATTATATCAATAATAATTATATTGACAATAATAATAATAGTAATAATAACAAAAATAACAATAATAACATTAATAACAATAATAACGATATAAAGAATAACGATAATGACGAAAACAAAAAGAATAATAATATCGATAATAACGATAATAATGATAATGATAATAATAATAATGATAATAAAAACGATAATAACGTTAATAATAATAATAATAATAATAACAATAATAAATATAATATCGACAATAATAATCATTATAATAATAATAATATTAATATCGATAATAAAGATAATATCAATAATAATAATATTAATAATATCAATTATAACAATAATATCGATAATAATGATAATAATAATATTATTAATAGCAACAAAAACAATAATAACGATAGTAACCTTAATTATAATAATAATAATAAAGATAACAACGATATTAACGATAATAATGACAGTAATAATAACAATAATAACGATAATAACGTTAATAATGATTATACCGATAATACCGATTTTAACGATAATAATAATAATAATAATAATAATAATAATAATAATAATAATAATAATAATAAAAATAATAACATTATAATCGACAATAACGATAATAACGCCAATAGCTATAATATCGATAATTACGAAAGTAACGATTATAAAAATAACAATAATAACGAAAATTGTAGTAATATTAATAAAGATAATAACGATATTTACGACAATAATTATAATAATAATAAAGATAACATCGATATTAACAATAATAACGATAATAATAATAACAATATTAATGATAATTTCGAAAATAATAAAATTAATAGCAATAATAACGATAATAACAATAATAACGATAATAATAATAAAATTAATAACGATAATTAGGTTAATAAAGAAAATAATATTAAATATAATAACGATAATTAGGTTATTAAAGATAATAATATTAAAAATAATAACGATAACAACGATAATAAGGATAATAGTAATAGCGATAATAACGACAACAGTAATGATAAAAATATTGTTAACAACGATTATAACAATAATATTAATAAAAGTAATAATAATAAAAACGATCATAAAGATAATTACGATATTAATAATAATAATAATAACAATAATAAAGATAATAACGGAAATAATAATAATAATAATAATAGTAATAATAATATATATAATAACTATAATAACAATAATAATAATAATTATTATAACAATAATATAGATAATAATGACAATAATAATAGGAATAATAATAATAATAATAATATCAATAATAACGAAAATAACGCTAATAATAATAGTAATAATATCTATAATGACACTAATAACGGTAACAACAACAATAATATATACGAAAATATCGATAATATTGATAATATTGATAATGATAATAACAATAATTAAAATAGTAACGATAATAATGATAATAATAACAATAATATTAATAAAAATAATAACGATACTGACGATAATAACGATAATAATGATAATGACGATAATAACGATAATAACTATAATTACGTTAATAACGATTATAATAATTGTGATAAAAACGATAAAATTAGTAATAATAACGATAATAACGATTATAACGATATTAACGACAATAATACTAATAATAATAATAATGGGTAATAAAGATTATAACGATAATAATGATAATAACAAAAATAATAATAGTAAAAATAAAGACAATAATCATAATATAGAAAATAAGTATAATAATAATAACAATAATAATGATAATAACGATAACAATGATAATAACGATAATATAGATAATAATGTTAATCATAATAACGATAATAAGGCTGATAATCGTAATGATAATATCGATAATATCGAAAGTAATTATAGCAATATTAACGAAAATATCGATAATAATAATAACAATATTAAATATAATAACGACAGTAGAAATAATAATATCAATAGTAACAATAATGAATATTATGAGGATAATGATAATAATAAGAATAACTATAATAATGATAATAACAATAATAATAATATAATTAATAACGATAAATACAATAATAATAATAATAATAGTAGCAATAATAACGATAATAACAATAATAATATTGTTCGTAATAACTTCAATAACGATAATTACGATAATGACGATAATAATAATAACAATATTAACAATATTATAGATAATTATGACAATAATAATAACAAGAATAACAATAATAATAGTAGTCACAATAACAAATATAACACTAATAACGTTAAAAACGATAATAACGATAATAATAGTTTAATAATACCAATAACAACAATAATAGCGATAATAAGGTTATTAACGATAATATCGTTAATTATAATTACCATATTAACAATAATAACGATATTATCAATGATAACAATAACGATAATAACGATAATATCGATAATAATAATAACTTTATTAACGTTAACATCGATAATAATAATAATAATGACAACATTAATAACGATAATAATAATAATAATATGAATAATAATAATAATAACATTATTTCAGATAATAACGATAATTATAATAGTAATTATAAAACTAATAGCAATAATAACGATAATAATGATAATAATAACATTATTCATGACAATTACACGAATAATTACGGTAATAAGTATAATAATAAGTACGATAAATCGATAATATCGATAAGAATATTAACAATTTTAGCGATAATATCGATAATAATAATAACATTATTAACGATAATATCGATATTAATAATAACAATAATAACGATAAAACAATAATAATAAAAAGAATAAAAACGATAACAATGCTAATAACGATAAAAATAATAGCAATAATAACGATTTTAACGTTAAGGACGCAAATAATAATATCATTAATGAGCATTATTACATTATCAATGATAATAATAATAATGACGTTAATAATAATAATAATAAAAAAGATATTAACGATTATAACAACAATAATAATTATAAAAAAAATAATAATAATAATAGTAATCATATGAACGATAATATCGTTAATAACGATTATAATAATAACGAAAGAAACGATAATATCTATAATATTAATTACAATATTATTGATTATATCGATAATAATAATAATAATAACGATAATATTGATAGTAACGATAATAATGATAATAACGATAATAAAGATAATAACTATAATATGGACTATAACAATAATAATAATAACGATAATAACGATAATAATAGAACTAATAATAACAATATTAAAAATACAAAGTATAATAACGATAATAACGGCAATAATAGTAGTAATAAGGACAGTAATAACAATAATAGCAATAAAAACGACGACAATAATAATAACGATAATAACGATAATATTGATAATATTAATAACAATATTTACGATAATTTCGAATTAATAATTGTAATAATAACAATAATAACGATCATAACGATAATAGCGACTATAATAATAACGAATTTAATAATAATAATATTATCGTTAGTAACAATAAAAGTAATAACGATGTTTATAATAGAAATAATAATAACGATTATAACGATACTAACGATAATAATGATAATAACGATAATAACGAAAATAAAAGGAACAATAATAACTATATTAACGAAAATATTAATAACAATTGTAATGTTAACAACGATAATAAAAATAATAATAATAATAATAACGAAAGCAAAGATAATAACGATAACATAATAACAATAATAGTGATAATGTCGATTATAATATTACCGATAATATCGATAATAATAGTAGTAATAATAACAATATAAATGATAATAGAGATAATAATATTAAGATTAAAAAAGGTAATAACGATATTAATGATAATACTGATAATACCGACAATAATAATAATCATAATAACGATAATAACGATAATAATAATAATAATAATGACGCTAATAAAGTTAATAACTACAAAAATAGAAATAATATTCAAATTAATAATAACGATAATATTAATAGTTATAATAGCTATAATAACAATAATAACGATAATAAAGATAATAACGACAATAATAAAAATAATAATAATAATAATAATAAAAATAATAACGAATATACAATAATAAATTTAGTAATAATAACAGTAATATCAATAATAACGATAATAACGATAATAATAATAACAATAGTAACGATAATATCGATAATTATAATAATAATATTAAAGATAATATCGGTCATAATATTAATAATAATAGCAATAATAACGATAATAACGATAATAACCATAATTATAATGATAATAATAATAATATTAAGGATAATAACAAAAAATAATAGCAAAAATAAAGATAATAACAATATTAATGATACTAACAATGATAATAATAACAATAATAACGATAATAACGATTATAATAATAAGAACGTTAATAATATTAATAACAATAAAAATAATAACAATATTAAGGATCATAACGATGACGGCGATAATATTAATAAAGATAATAACGATAATAAGAAAAATAATAATATCGATAGAAACAATAATAAATAATGATGAATATATTAGTAATACTAATAACGATTACAACGATAATAAAGATAATAATAATTAAATTAATATTGACAATTACCTTAATAACTAAAATAATAATAGCAATATTAACTATAAAAACAATAATAATGATATTAAAAGTAATAACACAAATAACGATAACAATATTAATAACAATAATATCGAAAATAATGATAATAACGATAATGATAATAATATTAATAAAAATAATAACGATAAAAACGATTATATCGATAATAATAATAAAAATATTAATTATTATAAAAATATAGTAATATTAGTAATAACGAAATTAACGATAATGACGATAATAATAATAATATTAACTACGATATTAAGAATAATAACGATAATATCGAGAATAATAATAACAATAATATCGATAATAGCGATTATAACGATAATAACATTATTAGTAGTAGTAAAAATATAGATAATATCGATAATAATAATAATAATAATAATAAAGTTTATAACGATAAAAACGACAATAACGAAAATAATAATAACAAATGTAACGATAATAATGAAAATAACGATAATGACCATAATAACGACAATAATAATAATAATAACGGTATTAACGACAAAAAAGATAATAATGATGATTACAGTAATAATAATAATAACAACAATTACAATAATAACGCTAATAACTATAATAATGAGAACAATAATAACGACCAAACGTTAATAACGATAATAATAAAAGCAATAATAGCGATAACATCGATAATAACAATAATCGTAATAATAACGATAATAGAGTTAATAACGATGATAACGATAATAATAATAACAATAATAACGATAATAATGATAATTACGGAAATAACGATAATAATAATAGCAATAATAACAATAATACCGATATTAATAATAAAAAGGATAAAAAAGTTAGCAACAATAATATTAATAGTTATAATAATGTCAATAACGTTATTAACGATAATAACGATAATTTCGATTATAATAATGACAATAAAATCGATATCAAGGATATTAACTATAACAATAATTATATTAATTACGATAATAACAACAATAGTAATAATAATAATAACCATAATAACGATAATAACGAAATAAAACGACTATAATAATAACAATAATAACGATAATAAAGATTTTTTCGATAAAATTAATAACGTTAATAACGATAATAACGACAATAATAATAATAATATCAAAGGTTATAACGATATTAACTAAAATAACGATAATCATGATAAAAACGGTACTAATAATAATAATAATAACATTAATAACGATAATAACGAAAATAATATTAACAATAATAAAGATAAGAATTAAATTAAAAAAATAATAATATACGATAACAAAGAAAAAAACAACAATAATAATAGATAACAAAGGAGAATGTGGATAATAACGATAATAGCGTCAATAAAAATAATAATATTTGCGATAATAACTATAATAACAATAATAATATTAACGATAATATCGATAATAACGTTAATAATACTATTAGTAATAATTATAATAACGGTGATAACTATATTTATGAAAACAATAGTAACGATAATATCGTTAATGTCGATTATTATAGTAATAATAATATCAATAAAAACGATAATAACAATAATAATGATAATAATAATAATAATAATAATGACGATATTAACGATAATAACGATTATAGTAATATCGATATAAACGACAATATTAATAATAAAAATAACAATAATAACGATAATAACGATAGTAATGATAATAATTTTAACAATAAAAACGATATTAAAGATTTTAACGATAATAAAAATAACTATAATAACGATAATAACAATACTAATAATAATAATAATATTAATAATAATAATAATTATAAAAATAAAAGCAATAATTTGTAAAATAACGATAATAATAGTGGATATGTTAAGAATAATAACAATAATAACGATAATAACGATTATGACGATAATAACTATAATAACGATAATTGCGATAATAGCGATTATAATAATAACGATAATAACGATAAGAGTAGCAATATTAATAACGATAATAACGATATATACGATAATAAATATATTAAAAATAAAGATAACAATGATAGGAACAATAATAACGATAATAATAATAACAATATTAATAATAATATCGAAAATTAAAATAATAATAATAGCACTAATAACAATAACATCGATAATAACGATAATAATAATAACGATAATAATAACGATATTAAAGAAAATAATAATAACAATAGTAACGAAAACAACGATAACAACATTAATAATAATAATAATAATATCGAAAGAAAGTATAATAACGGTAACAACTATAATATTAATAACAATAATAACGATAATAACGATAATAACTATAGTAATAATACTAATAATAACGATAATAACGATATTAATGGCATTAAGAATGATAAAATTAATATTAATAGTCATATTAAAGATAATAACGATAATAACGTTACTAACGATAATAACGATATTAATATTAACAATATTAACGATAATATCGTTAATGATTGTAACAACATTCACGATAATATCGATAATAATAATAACAACAAAAACAATAATAACGATAAAAACTATAAAAAAATTTATAATAATAACGATAATAACGATAATAACGATATAACGATAATTATGATAATAGGTATAATAATTATAATAGTGATAGCAGTAATAACGATTTTTGCGATATTAATAATAATAATAAAGATAATAACATTATTATCGATAATAAAGATAATAACGATAATAACGATAATTATAAAAACAATTAAAACGATAATAACAATTATTATGATAATAACAATAATTATAATAGTGATAGCAATAATAACGATATTTACGATAATAATAATAATAATAAAGATAATAACATTATTAACGATAATAACAATATAGACGATAATAACGATATTGATAATAACAAGATTAACGATAACAAAAATAATAATACTAACAAAATGACGATAATAATGATAATAACGATAATAATAATTGTAATATTAACAATAATAACGGTAATAACAATTGACCATAATAACGATAATAACGTAAATAACGATAATAAAAGTAACAATAATATCGATAATAACGAAAATACCGATAATAACGTTAATAACAATAATAATAATAATAATTATAATAATAATAATAACGATAATAGCAATAATAAGGACAATAATAACAATTATGATAATAATACTAACGATATAAACGAAAATAACCATTATAATAGTACATATTATAACAATAATCACAATAATAATGTGAATAACGATAATAACGATAATAATCTATCGATAATAACGATAATATTAATATTAATAATAACAATATTTACGATAATAAAGATAGTAAAATTAATAATAAAAACAATAATACAGGTAATAATGATAATAATGATAATAACGATAAAAATAATAATATTAATAATAATTATAATAACAATAATAACGATAATAATAATTACGATAATGACGATAATAGTAATAATAATTATAATCACGATAATTAGTATAATAACGATAATAATAGTAGTAATAATAATAATAACTAGTTATATCAAAATAAAAATAATAACGATATTAATAATGACAATAATAACGATAACAATGGTAATAATGATAATAACGATGACATTAATAAAAGTAGAAACTATAATAACGATAATAACGGTAATAATAATGACGATATTCAAAGATAATAAAGGTAATAAAGATAATAATATTAACGATAACAACGACAAATTTAATAATAATAAAAACGATAATAACATTAATGACGATAATAACGATAATACTAATATTAATAAGGATAATATCGATAATAAAGATAATAGTGATAATATTCATAATAATAATAATAACGATAAAACGGTAATGACGATAATAACAGCAGTAATAATATTACTAATAACAATAATAACGATAATAAACTTATTAATAATAATATTAGTAACAAGAATAACGATAATAAATATAATAGCAATATTAATAATAGCGACAATAACGAAAATAGCAATAATATTAATTACTATAATGACTATTATAACTATAATATTAATAACAATAATAACGATAATAACGATAATAACCTTACTAACGATAATAATAATATCAATATTAACGATAACACCGAAAATAATAATAATAATAAAAATTTGGATAATATCGATGACAACGAAAATAATATTAGCAATATTATCGATAATAACAATAATAACAAAAATAACGTTATTCACGATAATGATGATAATAATAATAACAATTGTAACTTTAATATAGGTAATAGGGACAATTACAATAACAATAATAACGATAATAACTATATTAAAGATAACAATAACAGTAATAATAATAAAGATAATAACGATATTTACGATAATAACGATAATTACGATAATAATAATAAAAATAGTAACGATAACAACGATGATATCGATGATAACGATAATAATAATAATACTAACACTAATAACGATAATAACAATAATAACGATATTCATAAAAATAATAATATAGATAATACCGATAATAATTAAAACTATATTAACGATAATAACTATAATAATAATAATAGTAATAATAATAACAAAGATAATAACGAAATAACGATAATAACGATAATAATAATAATAAAAAAAATAACGCAATTGACGATAATAACGATAATAATAATAACAATAACATCGATAATAACACTATTAATAATAACAATAATAAAATCGATAATAAGGATAATAAAGATAAGAACGATAATAGTAATAAAAATAACAACAATAATAACGATAATAACGATAGTAAAGTTTATAATAGGAACGGTAATTATAATTATAATATTCATAATAATTATAATATCGATATTAACGAAAGTAACAATAATAATTGTAATATTAAGAACGATAATAACGATAATAACTATAATAATAATAACTATAATAACGATAATGACGATAATAATGATAATAACGATAACAATAATAAGAATAAAAACAAAAATAATAATATTAACAGTAATGAGGATAATATTGGTAGAAATAACAGTAATGACGATAACAATATTATTAATAATAATATTAACAATAACAACGATAACAACGATGTTATCTATAATAATAATAGCAGTAATATCGATAAAATCGATAATAATAACAATAATAAATATAATAACGATATAACGATAATAACGATAGTAATAACAGTAATAATAACTATAATAACAATAATAACGATAATAACGATAGTAATAATAACGATTACAACGATTTTATCGATAATAATAATTATAATATTAACGAATATATCGATAATAATAATAATAATAACGGTAACAATAATAATAATAATAACGATAATTACGATAATAACGTCAATAATAATAACAATAATAACAATTATAACTCTTATAACGATAATAGTAGTATTAATAATAACAATAATAACAATAATAACCATAATGTCGATATTAACGATAATAACGATACTAATAATAACAATTATAACAATAATAACGAAAATAACGATAATGACGAAAATTACGAAAATAAAAATAATAATAATAACGATAATAACGATAATATCGATAATAATTATAACGAAAATAACGACGAAAATAATAATCAAAATTACGACAATAAGGATAATTACGAAAACATCGAAAATAATAATAGCAATAATGTCGATAATATCTATAATAACGATAATAATAATAATAATAATAACAAGGATAATAACGATAATTTCGATAATATCGATAATAACAATAATGGTAATAATAACGATAATAATGACAATAACGATATTAATAATAATTACACTAAAAACAATAATAACAAAAATAACAATAATAATAATTGCATTACAAACAATAATATCGATAATAACGATAATTACGATAATAATTATAACAATTATATCGACAATAATTATAACAATTATATCGACAATAACGAATAGAAATATAATACTATTAACAGTAATATCGATGGCAACGATATTAACGATAATTATAATAATTATATATCGATAATAAGGATTATAAGGATTAGAACGAACATAACTATAAATAAGTAAATAACCGCAATTATAATAATAATAATAACGATAATGACGATAATAACAGTAATGACCATAATAACGATTATAATAATAACTATAGTAACGATATTAGTAATAATAATAATAATGATAATAATGATAATAACGTTAATAACTATAATAATGAGAACAATAATAACGATCATAACGTTAATAACGATAATAATAATAGCAATAATAGCGATAACATCGATAATAACAATAAATGTAATAATATCGATAATAGTGTTAATAACGATGACAACGATAATAATAATAATAATAATAACAATAATAACGACAATTTCGACAAAAACGAAAATAATAATATCGATAATAACAATAATAGTATTAATAATAATACCTATAGTAACAATAATTACGAAAAAAACACTAATAACGATAAGAATAGGAACGATAATAACGATAATAAGGATAATAATAATTACATTAATAACGATAACAACGACAATAACGATAAAAATAATAATAATAATAACGAAAGTAAGGATAATAACGTGTCAACGATAATAATAATAACAATAATAAGGAGAAGAACAATAATAATAATGAAGTAAATAAGGATAATAACGATGACAACGATAATAATAATAACAATAAAAAAGATAATTACGATAATAACGATTATACGGATTATAACAATAACGATAATAACAATAATACTATTAACAATAAGAACGTTAATGAAGATAAAGCGATAAAAATGATAATAACTATAATAACGATAATAACAATTAAATAATAGTAATAATAGAGATATTAACGTTATTAACGATAAAAACGATAATAATAAAAACAATAATAACGATAATTACGATAATAACGACCATAATAATAATATAAACGTAAATAGAGATAATTACTATTTCAAAGATAATAATTATAACAATAATAACGATAAAAACGATATTAACGATAATAGCAATAATAATAATGATAATAACGATGCTAATAATAGTAATAATAACAAGAATAACGACAATAAAAATAATAATAAAAAGAATAGTAACGATAATATTGATAATAACGATAATAATAATAACAATAATAACGATATTAACATCATCAACGATAATAACAATGCTGACGATAATAATAATAATCATAATGAAGATATTAACGATAACATCAACAATAATAATTATAACAATAATAATAATAATAATAATAGCAACCATAATAACTATAATAACGATAATAACGATAATAACAATAACGATAGTAACGATAATGTCGATAATACTAATAACAATATTATTGATAATATCTATAATGATAATAATAATAATATCGATAATATCGAAAATAACGATAATAAAGATAATAACGATAATATCGATTATAACGAAAATAATAATTACGATAATGACGGTAATAATAATAATAATAACGATAATAATCGATAATTACGATAATGACGATAATATTAATAACGTTAATAACGTAAATAGCGATAATAATAATAGTAATAATAACAATAATAATGATAATAGCGATTATAATGATAATAACGATAATGAAAATATTAATAATAGTAATAATAATAACGATAATTATGATATTAACGATAATAATAATAGTAATAAAAAAAAATAACAATAATATCGTTAATAACGATAATATCGATATTTTTTTTTCCTTTTTAATGGTCTGAGAATGCTTAACTTTACGCACTGACCCAGGGACCCTAGAGGAACCCTTTACCATTTGGGTCCCCCGTTAAAGTCCCTGGAGTGTCTGGCTCACCGTTGGAATAGGCACTAACGACTAAACTCATATCCATCCTAGTGGCATGTTGAAACAATCCAGGCACCGTCATGTGACATTACTTCGGAATGGCGCCACTACATCATGTCCCAATAATTGGACTCCCTCAATTCGGCTCTACGTGGCAGGAACCTGGGGCAACGTTGGTAGCACATCTATGGGCCGCCCATCTCCTTCTTCTTCTTACGTAAGATTGCCCTCACGTAGTAGGCAACCATGTTCCACTCCTTCTGCCCTCGCAGCATTTTTTCTACAATGTTTTCCGGCGAGATGTCTCCGAACTCCTGCTCCAAGGCCAATCGTTCGGCGCACCAACGTGCACATATGAAAATTGTGTGGTGGGCGTCGTCGACGGTTGAGTCACCATAAGGGCAGTTGCCATCTGCTGCTTTCCTCATCTTTGCGAGGTAGGAGCGGAATAAGCCATGCCCAGTCAGGAATTGGGTGAGATATAAATCTACCTCTCCCGCCTCCCGGTTAAACCAGTTGTCAAGTCGACCGATGAGTCGGGCTGTCCATCTGCCCCTAGTCTCCTGCTCCCATCTGCTTTGCCAGGTTTCGATGCTGGTAGACATGACGAGCCTTGATGCGTCCTCCTTACACAAAACGGACATCTGCTGGTGGACGAATTGCCTCTCATGGGCGATTCGGAGAGCTCCACTCCTCTGTACCGAAATATCGATATTAATAATAACGATAATAACGACAATAAAAACATTAATAATATCGATAATAAAGATAATAACGACAATAATAATAATAACAATATTAATAATAATAATAATAATAATAATAATAATAATAATAATATCGACAATAACAATAATAACGATAATAATAACATTAATAATAACAATAATAACAATAATAACGATAATAAGGATAATAATAAATACGATAAAGACGATATTATCGATAATAATAATAACATATTAACGATAATATCTATAAAAATAATAATAATAATAATAACGATAATAACGATAATAACAATAATAACGATATTAGTAATATTAATAATAAAGATAATTACGATAGTAACGATAGTAATAATAACAATAATAACGATAATAACGATATTCACGATAATAATAATTACAATAATAACGATAATAACGACAATAATGATACTATGGAAAATAATTATAATAATAATAATAAGAAAAACGATAAAAATGATAATAATACTTACAATAATAACGATAATAACGATATTAACTATAATAAAATTAATAACTATATTTACGTTAACAACGATAATGATATTTGGAATAATAGCGATAATAACGATAATTACGTTAATAATAATAATAACATTAATAACGATATAAACGATGACAACGATAATGTTAATAACGTTAAGGACAATAATAATAATAATAGTAATAACGATAATAATTATAATAACGTTAATAATAATAACAATAATAACGGCAATAATAATAATAATAATAATAATAAAGATAATAGCAATAATAATAATTGCAATAACATTAGTAACCATTATAACGAATATAACGATAATAACGATTACAATAATAACGATTATTACGATAATAACGAAACTAATAAAAACGATAGTATCGTTAATAGTAATAATCATAATACCGTTAAAAACGATAAAAAATTTAATATTGATAAAACTAATAACGATAATAACGATAATATCGATAATTACATTATTAGAAATAATAATAATAACAATAATAACGATAATACTAACAACCATAATAAAGGTAATAATAATAATAATAATTACAATAATAACGATACTATCGATAATAACGATTATGATAATAAGAATAATAACGATAAAAACAAAATTAACGATAATAACAAGAATTATAACAATAATAATATCTATAATAATGATAAGAACGATTAGAACTATAATATTAATAACAATAATAACAATAATAACGTAAATAACTACAAAAAAAATAATTTAAATAAGATATTAACGATAATGAATAGAATAACAGTAATAACGATAATTACTACAATAATAATAAAAATAAAAACGATAAATACGATAATAACAATAACAATAATATTAATAATAATAATAATAATAATAATAATAATAATAATAATAATAATAATAATATCGATAATAATATTAATAATAATAATAATAATAATAATAATAATAATAATAATATCGATAATAACAATAATAACGATAATAATAATATTAATAACAAACAATAATAACAATAATAAGGATAATAATGATAATAATAAACACGATAAAGTCGATAATATCGATAATAATATTAACAATATTAATTATAATATCGATATTAATATTAACAACATTAATGATAATACGGATAATAATAATAACATTATTAACGATAATATCTATAAACATAATAATAATAATAATAATAGTAATAACGATAATAACGATAATAATAGTAGTAATACTAACAAAAATAACACTAATAACTTTATTAACGATAATAACGACAATAACTATAATAATAATAACGAAAATGACGAGAATAACGATAATAATAATAAAATTAATAACGATAATTACGTTAATAACGAAAATAATAACAGCATTAGTATCGATACTAAGGATAATAATAATAATAATATTAATTACAATATTAGGGATAATAAGGATAATAATGATAATACTAATAAAGATGACAACGATAAAAACAATAATATTAATATTAATAATATCAAAAATAAGGATAATAACGATGTCAACAATAATAATAATAACAACAAAAATGATAATAAAAATATGAAGATAAATTAAATAAGGATAATAATGATTATAATGATATTAATAATAACAATAATAAAGATAATGACGATAATAATAATTATACGTATTATAATAATAACGATAATAGTAATAATAATGAGAACGATAATATCGATAAAACGATAATGATGATAATAACGATAATAAAGATAATAACAATAACAACGATAATAACGATAATAACGATAATAACAATGATAATAATACTATAATAAAGATAATAACGATGTAAATTTTTCTAACGATAATAATAATAACAATAATAACGTTAATAACGATTATGATGTTAGGAACGATAATAATATTAATAATAATAAAAACAATAATGACAATCACGATAATAGAGATAATAATAGAAGTAATAATAACAATATTAAGAATAATAAATATAATAACGATAGTAACAATAATAATAGTAGTAATAAAAAAAGGAATAACAATAATAACGATAAATACGAATTTAACGATAATAATAATGGTGATAATTACGATAATATCGATAATAATAATAACTATAATAATAATAATAACGATTATAGAGATAATAATGATTATAATAATAATAACGATATTATAGATACTAACGACAAAATAATAATAATAATAATAGCGATAATAACGATAATAAAAATATTAACGATAATATTGATAATAATAACAACAATATCGACGATAATATCGATAATAATAATAACAATAATAACAATAATACCGATAATAATATCGATGATAATATCGTTAATAATAATAACGATAATAATGATAATAGCGATAAAAACAATAACGATATTAACGATAATATTGACAATATTAAAGATAATAATGATAATAATTTTAAAACGATAATAATTATCATAATAATAATAGTAATAACGATAATAACGATAAAAAAATTAAAATAATAACGATAATATAGATAATAATAATAAAATTAATAACGTCAATAATGATAATAACGATAATAACGGTAATAATAATAAAATTATTAACGCTAATAACGATAATAACGATAATAACGGTAATAATTATAAAATTATTAACACTAAAAACGATAATAAAGATAATAATATTATTAATAATACCGATAATAACGATCATAATGGAAATAATAATAATAACATTATCGATAATAACGATAATAACAGTAATAACGATAATAATAATAGTAAAAATAGTAGTAATAATAATAATGGAAATTACGATAATAACGATAATAAAGACAATAATAATAACAATAATATCCATAATAATGATAATGACGGCAATAATAATATTAATAATAATAATATTTATAATAATAACGATAACGACTATAATAATAATAGTAATAATAACAATAATAACAAAAATAACTACAATATCGATAATAATGATAATAACGGCAATGAAAATAATAATAATAAAGAAAATATCAATATTATAGTAAATAACGATTACAACGTTAATAATAACAACAATATTAACGTTAATAACGATAATAGCGATTTTAACGATATTAAAGACAGTAATAATTATAATAATAATAATAATAATATTAACGATAACAATGAAAATAATGATAATAATATTAGTAATATTAACAATAATAACAATAATAACGATAATAAAGATAATAACGATAATTATGATAATAACAATTATAATAATAACGATGATAACGAAAATAGTATAAATAATAATAACGATAATAATAATAATAACAATAATAATAATAATAATAATAAAGACAATAACAATAGTATCAATAATAATAATAATTATAATAACAGTAATTACAATTACAGTAATAATAATAATAACGATAATTACGATAGTAATAATAATAATAATAAAAATATTACAAATAATAATCACCAGAAAAATAACAATAATAACGGTTATGAGAAGAATAATATTAATAAGAATAACGACAATAATGAATATAATAATAAAAATAATAATAATAATAATATCATTAATACTCACAATAATAACAATAATAATGGATATGAGAAAAATAATATTAATAATTATATCGATAATAATAATAGCAATAATAAAGATAATAACAAAATAACGATAATAATAATAACATTAATAACAATAATATCAACAATAACGAAAATTATGATAATAATAATAACAATTATAACGATAATAACGATAATAACAATAACATTAATAATAATAATAATAATAATGATAACAATAATAGGGATAATAGCAATAAAAATAATAACAAAATTAACGATTATAATTATTATAAAGATAATGATAGTAACGATAATAATAATTAAGTTAATAATTATAATAACGATAATAATAATAGAAAAGATAATAATACTAATGATTATAACCATAATAACGAAAATAAGGATAATAATAATAACAATAACATTGATAATAACGACAATAATCATAATAATTATAATAATTATAACAAATATAACTATAAAAACGAAAATAAAAATAATAAAACTAACAATAATTACGATAATAACGGTACTAACGATAATAATAATAATAATAATAATGACGATAATACGGTAATAAAACGTAATAATATATACAATAGTAACAATAGTAATACTAGCAATAATGACGATGGTAACGATATGGAATATAATGGTAATAATATTAATTACGAAATGAAGGATAATAACGATAATAACGATAATATCGATAATAGTAATAATAATAATAACAATATAATCGATCATAACGATAATAGCGATAATAATAATAAAGATAGTAACGATAATAAAAAAAATAATAATATTGATAGTAAAAATAATATTTTTACTTTGATTATACATGTTGATTATACATGTTATAATTATAACGATTATAACGATAATAACGATAATAATAATAAAATTAATAATGAGAATTACTTTAATAACTAAAATAATAATAGTAATAATAACTATTAAAACGATAATAATGATAATAAAAGTAATAACATTAATAACGATAATATCGATAATAATGATAATATCGATAATAATTATATTAATAATAACTATAATAACGATAATAACGATAATATTAAAAACAATAATAACGGTATTAACCAAAATATTAAAAACATTTCTAACGATAATAACGATAATAATATGAATAATAATAATAATAACGAAAGTAAAGGTAATAACATAGACAACGATAATAATAATATCACTAATAATGATAATAATGAAAAAAATAATAATAGTTACAACAATAATAACGCTAATAAAGCTAATTACAACAATAATGTTAATGCTAAAGAAGATTTAAATAATATTAATAATAACGATAATAACGATAATAACGATAATAATATTAACGTAAGTTAACGATAATAATGATAATAAAAGTAACAATAATAACGATAATAACAATAACATCGAATATATTAATAACAATAAAAATGGTAATAGCGATATGAATAATAACAATAATGACAATAATGACATAAATGATGATCATAATATAAACAATAATGACGATTATAACGATAATAACGATAATAATATTAGTTATATTATCATAAATAAAAGTAATAACGATAGTAACGATTTTGACGGCAATAATAACAACCAGAATAACGTTAAATAGGATGATAATAATAATAATACCGATAATATCGTTAATAACAATACTAACGATAATATTAATAATAATATTTTTATTATAACGATAATTGCGATAAAAATAATATTAATAATAATAAGGATAATATTGATTATAACGATAATAATAATACTAATTATAACAATAATAATAATAATAACAACGTTAAAAAATATAATAACATTAATATCGATAATAATGATAATAATGATAATAACAATTATGATAATAACGATAATAGCGATAATAACGATAATAATAATAATAAAAGTAACAAAAGTAATGATATCAATGATAATGATAATAACAATAATAACGATAATGATAATAATAATAATAACGATAATAACGATAATAATATTAACATTAATATCGGTGACGTGGATAATAACGATAATTATAATAATTGTATATCGATAATAAGGATTATATCGATAAGAACGATACATTTAATTACAAAAATATCAGTAATAATGATAATGACGATTGTAATAATTATAGTAAGATAGATAGTAACGATAATATCAATAATAATATTAATAATATTAACGATAATAACGATAATAATAACAATATCAATGACAATAATAACGCTAATAACGAAAATAACGATAATAACTACAATAAAAATAATAATTATAATGATAATATCGATAATAACAATAACGATAATAATAATAATAATAATAATAATAATAATAATAATAACGATAATAACGATAATAACTACAATAAAAATAATAATTATAATGATAATATCGATAATAACGATAACGATAATAATAATAATAATAATAATAATAATAATAATAATAATAATAATAATATCTAAAATAACGATAATAACCATAATAACGATAATAACGATAATAGCGAAAACACCGATAATAATAATAATAATAACGATAATAACGATAATAACAATAATGACGATAATAATAACAGTATTAATAACGATGATAAGGATAATAAGGATAACACCGATAATAATAGTAACAGTAATATCGATAATAAAGAAAAAAACGATTACAATAATAATGACAATATCGGTAATAGTGATAAAAACAATAATAACGATATTAACATAATAAAAATAAAGATAAAATCGAAAAAAGGGTAATAATAATAAAATTAATAACGATAAAAACGACAATAATGATAATTGTAATAACAATTATAACGATAATAACGACAATAACGATAACAACAATAATAAGCAAAAGAACAACAGTAGTAACGATAATTACGATAATAATGGTATTAATAATAGTATTAATATCATTAATAACAATAATAATGATAATAACGGTATTAATGATAGTAACGATAATAAAAGTAATAATATCAACAATTATAACGATAAGGACGTAAATAATAATAACGGTAATAACGATAAAAAAAATGCTAATAGCGATAATAATTATAAAAGTAATAATGTTAATAAACAAAATTACGCTAATAACGACAAAAATAAAAATAATAATAATAATAACAATAATAACGATTATATCGATACTAAAGATAATAACCATAATATTAAGAATAATAATGATAATAACAATAATAACGAAAATATCGATAATAACAAAGATAATAATAATAATAATGATAATAAAGATAATAACGATACTAAAAATAATAATAATGATAATGAAGATAATAATAATAATAATAACAACAATAATTACGAAAATATCAAGAATAATTATCACAATAATAACGATAAAAACGATAAGACGGTAATAATAATAACAATATTAACGTGAAGGACGATAATAACGAAAATAATAATATTATTCTTAAATATAATAACGATAATAACGGAAATAGTAATCGAAATAATAACAATAATAACACAAATATAGATAATAACTATAATATCGATAAAATATTTACGTTAATAACGAGAAAACAGATAATAATTACGATAATAACGATAATAATAATAGTAATAACAACGATAATAACAATATTAATGTTAATAACGGTAATAATAATAAAAATATTAATAAAAACGACCATAACGATACTTACGATAATAATAGTATTAATAAAAGCACTAATGAAAATTATAACGTTAATAATGATAATAATAATAATAAAAACAGTAATATCAACAATAATAAAGGTAATTACCTAAATAAAAATAACGGTAGTAACGTTCATAACAAAAATACCGCAATAACAACAATAATAATATCAATAATAAGGATAGTAACGATGATAATAATATTAATATAGATAACAGAGATAATACCTATAATAATAATAATAATAATAATAATAATAATAATAATAACAATAATAATAATAATAATAATAATAATAATAATGATAGTAATGATAATAACGAAAATAATAGTTGTAATAATAACACTAATCAAAATAAAAAAGATAATAACGATATTAATAATAATAATATTAACACTATTAATGATAATTTCGATAATAATATTTTTAACAATAATAACGATAATGAAGATTAACACAATAATAACGATAATAATGACGATAATATCGATAGTAACAATAATATTGATTATAAAGAAAACAATTATAAAATTAATAACGATAATATCCATAATATCGGTATAAATAATTACAATATCAACGATAAAAACAATAATAATATCAATAATAATAACGATAATAGCGGTAATAATAATAATATCATTAAAATCGGTAATGACGATAATAACGATAATAACGAAAATATTAACGATAATAACGATAATAATAATAATAATATTGATAATAACCATAATTGCGATAATAATGATAATAATTACAATAATAATAACTATAATAACGATAAAAATAAAAACGATTTGAACGATAATAATGATAAATCGATAATATCGATATTAATAATTACAATAATAACAATAATAACGATAATAATATAATAACGAAAACAATAATAAGGATAATAACGGAAATAATGGTAATAATAATAATAATAGTAAGAATAATAATAATAATAAAAGGAAAAATGATAATAACGAAAATATTAATAACAATAGTAACGTTAATAAAGATAATAATATTGAAAATAATATTAATGTTAATATCGATAATAATAAATATAATAATAATAATAACTGTAATAACGATAATAACTGTAACAATAATAGTAATAACAACAATAATATCAATAATAATGATAATAACGATAATAACAATAATAGTGATAATAATAAATACGATAATATTGATAATAATAATAACAATAATAACGATAATATCGATAATGATAATAATAAAAACAGAAATAACGATAACAACGATAATAACAATAATAATAAAAACATTAATTACGATAATGACTATAATAATAATAATAATGGTAATAATGTATAGCAATGGTAGAATGTTAATAGCAATAATAACGATATTTACGATAATAATAATTATAATAATATTAAAGATAATAACAATATTAACAATAATAACGATAATAACGATAATAGCAATATTGACAATAATATCGATTATAATAATAACAATATTAAAGGTAATAATAATAATAATAATAATAACAAAATAACGATAATAACGATAATAATGTTAATAAAGAGGAAAATAATAATAATAACATTAATAACGATAATACCAATAATAAAGAAACTATAATAACGATAATAATGATAATAACGATGATAATAATTGCGATATTACTAATAATAATAATAACAATAATAACGATGTTAATAATAATAACTATAATGAAAATAATAATAATAATAAAGATTATGATACGAATGATAATAACAATAATGGTAATAATAATAATAACGATAATAAGGATAATATCAAATTTAATAATAACAATAATAACAATAATAACGATATTAAAGATAATAATAATAATAATAATAATAATAATAATAATAATAATAATAATAGTATTAATAATAAAGATAATAACGAAAATTACGATAATAATGATAATATCGGTAATAATAATAATAATACTATAATAATAATAATGAAGATTAAAAATGTAATAACAATAATAAAGAAAATAACGATAATAATAATAACATTAATAACAATAATTTCGATACTAATGTAAATTCCGATAATAATAATATCTATAATAACGATAATAACGATAATAAAGATAATAATATTAACAATAATAACGATAACAACGATAATAATGATAATTATAATAATTATGTATTTATAATAAGGATTATAACAATAAGAACGATAAGTATAATAACAATGATAACAAAAATAATGATAGTAATAAATTATAATTATGATTAAACCGATAATAACGATAATATCGATAATAATAATAATGATAATGATGACAATAGTAGTAATAATTATAACGATAATATCAATAATAATAATAATAAAAATAAAAATAATAATAATAATAAAATGGATAACAACGATAATTACGATAATAATAACAGTATTAATAACGATGATAAGGATAATAACGATAACATCTATAATAGTAATATCAATAATATAGATAATAACTATAATAACGATAAGAATAAAAATAATAATAACAATAATAGTAATAACAAATATAATAACGATAGTAATAATGACAAATATAACGATAGTAATGATGCTAACAATAATAACGACAATTACGATAAAATCGATAAAAACGATAATAATTATAATAAATAAAATAATAAAAGGAAAAATGATTATAATAACGGTTATAACAATAATAATAATAACAATAATGACGATAGAAACGATAAAAACAATAATGATTATATTAATAATGACGAAAATAACGATATTAATTCAAAATAATATTTAAAATTATAAGAGTAGTAATAATAGTAATAATAACGGTGGTAACGATAATGACGATAATGATAATAATATTAATAAGGACATTAAGGATAATAACGATGACATCGATAATAATAATAACCTTACAATTGATAATAACGATAATAATGATAATAATAATAATAATAATAATAACGATAATAGCGATAATAACGATCATAATAATAATAACAGTCACAATATTAATAATAACAATAATAACGATAACATCGATAATAATGATAATAACGATAATAAAGACAATAAAAATAATATTAAGTACGATAATAACGGTAATAAAGAGAATAACGGTATGAACGATAATAGCGATAATAATAATATCGATAATTATTATAATAATAAGAAGAATAATAAAGATAATTACGATAAATATGATAATAATAATAACAATAATATCTATAATATCTATAATAACGATATTAAAGATAATAATAATAATAATAATAATAATAATAATAATAATAATAATAATAATAATAATAATAATAATAATAATAATAATAATAATAATAGTAATAGTAATAATAATAAAGATAATACCGAAAATTATTATAATAAGGACAATATCGTTAATAATAATAATATTTCAATAATAATAATAATAACGATTAAAAGTGTAATAACAATAATGAGGAAATTAACGTTAATAATAATAACATTGATAGCTATAAAATCGATAATATCGTTAATTACGATAATAATAATATCAATAATAACGATAATAACAATAAGAAAGCTAATAATATTATCAATAATATCGATAAAAACAATAATAATGATAATAACTATAATAATAGAGATAATAATAATATTATAAATAATGACAAGAAAATAACGATTTATCTATAATAACGGTATTAATAATAACGATAATATTGATAATAATAATAACAATAATAACGATAATATCGATAATGATAATAATAATAATAATAGCAATAATGACCATAATAAAGATAATAACGATAATAATGGTTACGATAATAGCGATAATAGTAATAATAATATCGATAGTAATAATAATTACAATAATGACGATAATAACGATTATAATAATAACGATACTGAAGATGATAATAATAACTGTAATAACACTTAATGATAATAATAATAATAATAATAACAGCGATTATAACTTTATTAACAATAATAACGATAATAATACTAACTACAAAAATGATAATAATAATAATAATCATAATAACGATAATAATTATAATAATAATAGAAATAATAACGTTAAATACTTTAATAACATTATTAATAATAATAATGATAACGAAACTAAGAATAATAACGGTGTAAAGGATAATAATAATAACAATAATATCGATGATAAAGATAATAACGATATTAATAATATTAATAATAACGAAAATAACGATTATAATGATAATAACGATAATAATGCTAATAATAAGAGCAATAATAACGATAATAATAATAATTATTGTAGTAATAATAAAAATAATAACAGTATTAACAATAATAACGATAATAACGATATTATCCATAATAATAATAATAATATTATCGATTTCATCTGTAATAACGATAATAACTTTAATAAAAATAAAATTAATAACGTTAATTACGTTAATGAAGATATGAATATTAACAATAATAACGATAACAACGATAATAAGGATAATAGTAATATTGATAATAAGGATAATTACCATATTAATAATGATAATAATAACAATAATAAAGATAATAACGGAAATAATAATAATAATAATAATAACTATAATAACGATAATAATAATAATAATAATAACAATAATAAAGATAATAATGACAATAATAATACGAATAATAATAATAATAATAATATCGATAATAACTATAATAACGATAATAATAATAATAATAATAACAATAATAAAGATAATAATGACAATAATAATACGAATAATAATAATAATAATAGTAACAATAATAACGAAAAGAACGCTAATAATAATAGTCATAATATTGATAATGACACTAATAACGATAACAAAAACAATAATATATACGAAAATATCGATTATATCGAAAATGACAATAACAATAATAAAAATTATAACTATAATAATGATAATAATAACAATAATATTAATAAAAACAATAACGATAATGACGATAATAACGATAATAACGATAATAACGATAATTACGATATTAACGATTATAATAATAGCGATAAAAACGATAATAATAGTAATAACAATAACGATAATAACGATATTTACGATAATAATAATAATAATAATAACGATAACAACAATATTAACGATAATAACGATAATGGAAATAAAGATAATTACGATAATAATGATGTTAACGTTAATAATAGTAAGGATAACGATAATGTCGATAATAATAACTACACTATTAACGATAATTTAGATAATAATAATAATAATAAAGATAGTAAGTGTATCAACGATAACAACGATAATAAAGTTATTAACGACAATAAAACTAATAATAATAATAAGGGGTAATAATGATTATAACGATAATAATGATAATAACAATAATAATAATAGTAATAATAAAGATAATAATGATAATTTAGAAAATAAGGATAATAATAATAACAATAACAACGATAATAACGATACCAATGGTAATAACGACAACAATAATAATAGTAATAATAATTAAAACGATAGTAACGATTATAATAATAATAACAATAACAATAATAAAGATAATAACGATAATAATAATAATAATAATATCGATAATATTGATAATGACGATAATAATAATATTATTAATAACAACAATAACAATAATAACGATAATAAAGATAATTATAAATACGATAAAGTTGATAATATCGACAACAGTATTAACAATATTAATGATATTATCGATAATAATATTAACAATATTAACAATAATATCGATAAAAAAAATAACATTATTAACGATAATATATATAAAAATTATAACAATAATAATAATAACAGTAATATCGATAATACCGATAATAAGAATGATAATAATAATAACGATAATAAGGATAATAACCATAATAATAGTAATAATGATAAAGATAACAACGATTTTAACGATGATAATGACAGTAATAATAACAATAATAACGATAATAACGATAGTAATAGTAGTAATAATAACAATTATAACACTAATAAAGTTAAAAACGATAATAACGATAATTATAGTTTAATAATAATAATAATAACAATAATAGCGATAATAAGGTTATTAACGATAATATCGATAGATATAATAATCATATTAACAATAATAGCGATATTATCAATGATAACAATAACGACAATAACGATAATATCGATAATAATAATAATAATAACATTAACGACGATAATAACGATAATAAGTATAATAATAATAAAGAAAATATCGATAATAACGAAATTAACGATAATAATAATAAGAATAAGAATAGTAATAATAATAACGTTAATTACGATAATAACGATAATAGTAATAGTAATTATAAAGATAATAGCAATAATAACGATAATAATGATAATAATAAAAAAGATAATATCGATCATTTCGATAATAATAATAACAATATTAACGATTATATCGACAAAAACAATATCAATAATAACAATAATAAAATTAATAATTTCAATAACGATAATAATAACATTATTATTAATAATAATAATATCGATAAAAACGATAATAAAAATAATAACCATAATAACGATAATAGTAACATTATTACTAATAATAATAATAACGATAACAACGAAAATAATGATAATAACGCTTATAATAACAACGACAATATCGTTAATAGTAGTAATAATAATTATGATAATAACGATATTTACGATTATAATAATAAAAATAATAAAGAAAAGAACGATTAATCTATAATAACGATATTAATAATAACGATAGTAACTATAATAACGATGTAACGATTATGATAACAACAATATTAACGATAATATTGATAATAATAATAATAATATTAATAGCAATAATATCGACATTGAAGAAAATAACGATAATAATCATAATGATAATAACGATAATAGTAATAATAATAATATCAAAAATAACAATAATTATGATAACGACTATAATAACGATAAAAATAATAACGATAATGACGATGTTAATAATATCTGTAATAACGTTAATAACGATAATAATAATAGTAATAATACCGATAGCAACGATATCAATGATAATAACAATAATAACCATAATAATAATAATTATAAAAACGATAATAACGATAGTAACGACAATAATAATAATTATAATAACGTTAAAAGAGATAATAACTATGTCAACGATAATAATAATAACAATAATATCAATAAGAACGGTAATAACGATAATAATAATAATAATAATAATAACGATATTAACGATAAGAACGATAATAATGGTAATAATCTTAACAATAATAACGATAATAAAGATTTTAGGGATAATAGTAATAAGGATAATATCGATAATAACTATAGGAATAATAATTTAATATTAATAGTAACAATAACAACGACAAAGACGATAATAACGATAATAATAACGGTATTAAAGTTAATAATAAAAATCATATTAAAGATAATAACGATAATAACGATACTAACGATAATAGCGATAATAATAATATCAATAATAATGATAATACGGATAATATCGATAATAGTAATAACAATAATATCAATTTGAACAATAATAATAATAATTGATATAATATAAACGCTAATAACGATAACAACGATAATTACGTTAATAATACTATCAATATTAACCATAATAACGAAACTAATAATGACGAAAAGAATATTTATGGTGATAATAATAATAAAGATAATAACAATAATAACGACAACAATAATATCGATAATGACGATAATAATGATAATGATTATAATAAAACTAATAGCAATAATGACCATGATGACATTATTAACGATAAACATAATATGGATAATAACAACAATAACAATAATAGCGATAATTAAGAAAAAAATAATATATAATAATAACAACATAACGATAAAAACTATAATAACGTTAGTAATAATAATAATAATATTTATAATAACGATAATAACGATAATAACAATAATAAAAATTATAATATTAATATTATTAACGGTAATGACGATAATAACGATATTATTAATAATAATAATAATAATAATAATAATAATAAAAATAATAATAATAATAATAATAACGATATAAAGGGTAATAACAAAAATGACGATAATAATAATAATAACAACATTGATAATAACGATAATAACGATAATAATAATAATACTATTAAGGATAATATCGATAATAACGATAATAATAGTAATAATAAAATTGATAATTATAATATAACGTTAAAAACGATATTAATAATAAAAATATTAACGATAATGACGATAAGAACGATAATAACTATAATTATAATAAAATTAGAAATGATAATTACGATAATGTCGATAATAACGATAATAATAACAACAATAATAATGATAATTATGATAATATCGATAATAACACAAATAATAAACACAATATTAATTTAAACAATAATAACGGTAATAAAGATAATAATAATAACAATATTATCGATAATATCGATAATGACGATATTATTAATATTAGTAATAACAATAATGACGATAATAACGATACATAAGATTATAACGATGATAATAATAATAATGTTGAAGATACTAACGATATAACGTTAATAATGAAAATAATAATAATAATAATAGCGATTATAACAATAATAACCATAATAACGATAAAAATTATAATGACGAAAATAATAATAATATGAACAATAATATCGAATGTAGCGATAATAATAATATTCATAATAACGATAATAACGATAGTAATGCTAATGATATTAATAATAATATCGATAATAACGGTAATAAGAGGTAATAAATATAATAATAATAACAATTCTAACTACATTGGCGATAAAAACGACAATGGCGATCATAATTCTACTACTAACAATAATAACGATCATAGCGATAATATTAATTACAATAATTACGATAATAACGAAAATAGCGATAATAATATTAACTTAAATAATGTTAATAAAAGTAATAACGATACCACTAATAATAATAATATCTATAATAACGATAATTACGGATATAATAATAACAATAATTTTGATAATTCGATAATAATAATAATAGTAATAATGATAATAACAATATTAGCGTTATTAATAATAATATTAATGACGAAAATAGCTATAATAACGTTAATAAATATATTAATAAAAACAATAAAAAAGATAATAACGTTAATAATGATAGTAACGATAAAATTATTAATAATAATAAAAATTATAACAATAATAACGATAATAATTATAATTATAATAATAATAACGTTAATAACGTTAATAGCGATTATAATACTAGTAATAGTAACATTAATACCGATAATAACAATAATAACGAAAATAACGATAAATATAATGACTATAATAACGATAATATCGACAATAATAATTACAATAATAACGATAATTACGATTATATGAATATTAATGATTACTATAATTACTCTAATAACAATAATAAAGATAATAACCATAATCATAATAGTAATGATAGCAAAATATCGTTTATAAATATTATAATGATAATAATAATAATAATAATAATCATAATAATAATAACGATAATTACGATAATAAAGGCAATTATAATAATAATAATATCGATAAAAACGATAATAGCGGTAATAAAGATAATTATAATAACAATAATAATGAAAATATCGAATGTAATAATAATAATAATATCGATATTAACGATAATAACGTTAATAATAATAGTAATAATAACAATAATTACGATAATAAAGGTAATAATAATAATAATATCGATAATAACGATAATAACGGTAGTGAAGAAAATAATAATAACAATATTAAAGAAAATGGCGATAATATCGATAATAACGAAAATAATAATAACGATAATAACGATAATATTGATAAGGAGAAAAAATAAAATCGATAAAGACGATAATAATAATAGTCATAATCACAATAATAAAGACAATGACGGTAATATCGATTATATAAAAACGATAACAACGCTAATAGTAATAATAATAATATTATTAATAATAACGGTAATATCGATTGAAGTAATCATTATAATAAAGATAATGGCGATTTTAACGATAATAACGATAATAATAATAACAACAATAACGCTAATTACGATAATAATGATCATAACGTTGATAATAATATTTATAATAAAAATAATTACGATAATAAAAGTAATAATATTAACAATAATTTCGATAATAACGATAATAACGATAATAACGATCATTACAGTAAAAATATTATTAACAATAACAATAATAATAATAACGATAATAAGGATAATAACGATACCATCGATAATAATAATAAAAATAATAAAGATAATATTGTTTATATTAATAATTATATGAACGATAATAAAGGTAATTATATACATAGTAATAATAATATTAACGATAATATCGATAATAATAACAATAATATTACGATAAGAGCGATAATAACGCTAATAACGATAAAAACGATAAAAATAATAATAACAATAAAAACAATAATAATTTCAATAACGATAACAACGATAAAAAAAATAACAATAATGATGTTAAAAACGATAGTAAAATTAATAATAATACCGATAGAAGGATAATGACGGTATTTATAGCAATAAAAATAATGATTATAACGGTAATAACGATAATAATGATAAGAACAATGTTAAGGACAATAATAATAATAATAATAACGATAACATCGAAAATAATAATACTAATAATAGCGATAATAACGATAATAACGATAATAACGGTAATAATAATAATAATAATAACGATAATAGCTATAATCACGATGATAAAGATAATAACGAAAATGAAGATCATAATAAATAATATAATAAAGACAACAACGATAATAACGATAATAATGATAACAGTCATAAAAATAATAAAGATAATATCGATAATAACGATTACAAACGATTATAGTAATAAAAATATTAGGAATAATAACGACAAAAATTGGAAAAACGATCGATAATAATGATAATAACGATAACAATAATACTAATAATAACGATAATAACAATAATAAAAAAAGTAGTATCAGTAATAACGATAAAAACCGAAATAACGTAAACAATAATAACATTTATAAAGATAACAACGATAATAACGATAATAACGATAATAATAATGTAAGGATAATAAGGATAATAACGATAATAATGGTAAAACGACAATAATAATATAAATAATAACGTAAGTAATGATATTAATAATAATAACAGTAATAACGATAATGACGATAGTTATGATAATAACGATAATAATGACGATATTATCGATAGTAATGGTAATAACGATAATAATAATAATAACAATATTAACGATAATAACGATAATAATAATAATAATAATAATATTGATAATAACATTAATAGCGATTACAACTATAATATACATAATAATAATGATAATATATATTATATCTGTAATAATAATAACAAAAATAACGAAAATTACGATAATAATAATAGTAATAATAATAATAATAATAACAATAATAACGATAATATCGAAAATAATAATAACAATAATAACTATAATAATGATAATAATGATATAAAGGAAATAATAAAAATAATAATAAAAATAACAATAACAGGGGATAATAACGATAATAATAAAGATAATAACGGTAAAAATAAAAAAATATTAACGATATTAACGTTAATAACGGTAATAATAATAATAGTTATATTGATAAAACAATAATAGCGATTATACCGATAATAAAATTAACTATAAAGTAGATAATTACATAAATGACGATAATAATTATAATAGTGATAATAATAATAAAAGTAATAACAATAATATCTATAATAGCCATAATAAAGATAATAATAATAATAATAACGATTATTACGGTAATGACTCTTACAATTATAACGATAGTAAAGACAATAACAATAATTATAATGATAATAATAAATATAATAACAATATTAACAGTAGAATATACTTATAATAATAATAACAATATTAAACATAATATCGATAATAATAGCAATAATAATAACAATAATAACGATAATAGAAATAATAACAATTTTAATGAGAATAATGGTAACAAAGGTAATAATAAAAATAGTAATAATAATAACAATAATAACTATAATAACGATAATAACGATAATAAAGATAATGATAAAAAAATAACAATAATAACGTTAATATCGATAATAAAAGTTATAATAAAAACAGCAATAACAAATATAACGATAATAACGTTAATAATATTAATAATAATAACAACAATAACTATAATATTGATAATAAAGGTAATAATAATAATTATAATAACTGTAATAACGATAATAACGATAATCATAATAATAATATCTATAGTAACAATAACAATAATAAGAATGTAAATAATAATAATAATAATAACGATAATTACGACAATAACGATAATAATTATATCTATAGGAACGATAATAACGATAATAATAGTAATAATAATAATTACAATACTAACGAGATTACGATTATAATAATATCGATAATGACGATAATAATAATAATTATAATAGCGATATTAACGATAATAACGATAATAATAGTAACGAAAATAACAATAATAATTATGTTAATAATAACGATAATAACGATAGTAACGATTATAATAATAATAATAACGATAATTAGATAGTAAAGATAATAATAATAGCAATGTTAGTGATAATAACGGTCTAATAATATGAATAATAATAATAACGATAAAGACGGTAATAACGATTATAATAATAATAATATGAATTATTACTATAATAACAATTATATTTTAAAAAATTATAATAATAACAATAATAACGATTGTAACGATAATAACGATAATAACAATAATAACGATAATAATAATAATAATAACGATAATATCTATAATAACGCTATTAATGATATTTGTAATATTAATAATAAGGATAATAAAGTTATTAGTAGTAGTAATAAAAAACTTATAACAACAATAACGATCATAGCGATAATAATGATAATAAAGATAATTTTTTTTTATTTTTTATTTTTTTTTGACGGTCTGTGAATGCCAATTTTTGACCTAGGGTCCCTGCCCGCTAGAGGAACCCTTTACCATTTGGGTCCCCCGTTATAGTCCCTGGAGTGTCGGGCTCATCGTTGGAATAGACACTATCGACTAAACGCATTTCCATCCTAGTGACATAGTGAAACCATCCCTGCACCGCTTTGTAGCATTACTTCAGGATGACACCATTGCCTCATCTCCCTAAACTGGTCTCTCTCATTCGGTTCTAAGTGGCAGGAACCTGAAGCAACGTTGGTGGCACGTCTATGGGCCATCCATAACCATCTTCTTCTTGCGTAAGATTTCCCTAACGTAACAGGCCACCCTGTTCCACATCTTCTGCGCTCGCAGCATTTTCTCGACATTGTTGTCCAGTGAGATGTCCCCAAGCTCCTGCTCTAAGGCAAGACATTCGGCGCTCCACCAGGTACATATGAAGAACGTGTGGTGTGCATCTTCTTTGATAGAATCTCCATAGGTGCAGTTGCCGTCTGCTACTTTTCCCATTTTTGCGAGGAAGGAGAGGAACAGGCCATGCCATGTTAAGAATTGGGTGAGGTAGAAATTTACCTCACCCGCCTTTCGGTTTATCCAGTTGTCAAGTCGACCGTTGAGTCGGGCAGTCTATCTGCCCATAGGTTGCTGCTCCCATTTGCTTTGCCAGGTCTCGATGCTGTTAGACCCGGCTTTCTATGATGCCTCCTCCTTCCCCAGAACGGGCTTATGCTGATGGACGAATTGTTTCTCCATGGCTAGTAGGTCGATCGGGATTACCCCGATGATAACTAGCACTACGGGCTCTGAGACCGTGCTGTAGGAGCACGCGATTCGTAGAGTGCTCCTCTTGTGTATCGCGACTATGCGCTTGCGATATTTCTCTTATCGCAACGTCTCGGCACATACTTCCGCGACGTATAGCATCACTCCATCGGCGGCACGCATCAGTAGTCGCCTAATGCACGGCTGGGGACTGTGGACATTGTCCATGAGTGTGCCCAGAGTGGATACTACATTTGCCGCCTTGTCGGATGTCATTATTATATGCTCTCCGTAATTGAATTTGCATTCGAGCATTACTTCTAGATACCTGACGGACGCCTTATTCTGGACCGTCGCGTCTCCTATGGTGAAGCTGCGCAAGGTGTTGATGCGCTTCTTCGTTAGTATCACGATCTCTGTTCTCTGGGCTGCTAAGGATAGCCCATACTCTTCCATCCAGGTGATGACTCTGCGCATGACCTGGTTGAGCAGCAGATGTGCCCCATCTGTGTCGTTTGGGGTGAGATATACACTGATATAAGTCGTCGAGTTGTTTCTCACCCAAACGTATAGGCATCCGGATCCTTGATCGGACACATGTATTTGTCAGCGATCTGGGATCCAAACGGCCACGGGGACCAATTCGTCTGCGTACAATCCTAATCTTGCTGTGTCCTGGTATTGTTCGCTGATTAAAACGATATCAGCTTGTTTCTCAGAGCAGACCTGGTTTAGAAGGAGGTGCAAGGTCCTGCTCCTATTGAGATTATCCTGATTATAATGATAATAACAATAATATTAATATCAATAATAACGATAATGGCGATAATAATATATATAACAATTATAATGATAATGACGAAAATAACGATAATAATAATAACGATAATAGCGATAATAGAAATAATAATAAAAACGATAAAAACGAAAATAACGATGATAACATTAAAAATAATGGAATTAATACAGATAATAACAATAATAACGATAATAATAATATTAATAATAACGATAATCACGATAATAAAGGTATAATAATAATAACAATATCAATAATAACGATAATAACGGTAATAAATATACTAATAATAACAATAATAAAGAAAATAACGATAATATCGATAATAAAAATAATAATAACGAAGATTATAACGATAATATCGACAATAAAAATAACGATAATAACGATAATATCGATAATGAGAAAACAATATTATCAATAATAACGATAATAATAATAGTCATAAACACAATAATAAAGACAATGACGATAATAACGATTATATAAAAAACGATAACAAAACTAATAGTAATAATAATAATAATAATAATATTAATAATAACGTTAATATCGAATATAATTATCATTATAATAAAGATAATGGCGACATTAACGATAATGAAGATAATAATTATAACAACAATAACGCTAATTACGATAATAATTATCATAACATAGTTAATTATATCTATAATAATAATACTTAATATAATAAAAATAATAGTATTAACAATAATTTCGATAATAACTATCATTACGGAAAAATATTATTAATAATAACAATAATAATAATAATAACAATAGTAAGGATAATAGGTTATATAATAAGGATAATAACCATCGATAATAATAATAAAAATAATAAAGATAATATTGTTAATATTAATAATAATATGAACGATAATTAAGGTAATTATATATATAGTAATAATAATATTAACGATAATATCGATAATAATAACAATAACATTACGATAATAGTAATAATAATAATAGAAATAATAACACTAATAACAATAAAAACGATAAAAATAATAATGATAATAATAATAATAACGACAATAACGATAATAACGATAATAATAGCAGTAATAATAACAATAATAAAAAAATAACGATAATAGCGATAATAAAGATAATATCAATAATAATACCAACACAATTAAAAACAGTAACGATAATAATGATAATAGTAATAACAATAAAAACATTAATGATTCTAATGATATTATCGATAATGGTAATAATAATAATATTAACGATAATAACGATAATAATGATAATAAAGATAGTAATAACAATATTAAAAATAATAACTGTAATAACGATAACAACGATAATAATTGTAGTAATCATAACAATAATATAATTACTAACGATAATAACGATATTAAAGATTATAATAATTACGATGATAACGATAATATTAATAATAATAATAACAATATCAACGAAAATTCCGATAATATTAATAATGACAATAATAACGACAAGAACGGTGATAACGATAATACCGATAATACTAATAACGCTAGTAACGACAAGAGCAATAATAATAACACCTTTAATATCGCTAATTAAGATAATAATAATAATAATATCAACGAAAATAACGATAATAACGATATTAACGATAATAGTAAAAAGAATATTAACGATAATAAAGATAATAATTATGATGCCGACATTAATCATAACAATAATGGCAATAATAACGATAATAGTGATATTAAAATAACAATAATAACGATAATAACGATAATAACGATTATAATAATAACGATAATATCGATAATATCGATAATAATAATAACAATGTTAACGATACTATGGATAATAATATTAATTAATTTAACAATAACAACGATATAACGATAATAATGTTATTAACGATAATAATAATAATAATATTGATTCCAATAATTACCATAATAACGATAATCACTATAATAACAATAATAATAATATTGATAATGGCGGAAATAATAATTATAATAATGATAATACGGATAAATACGATATTAATGATAATAATAATAACGATAATAACGTTATTAGCAATAATAACGATAATAGCGATGATAATAAAAATAATATTAACGATAATATCGATAATAATAATACTAAAGATAAAAAAATAACGATAATAACAATAATAGTAATAATAAAAAACAACGATAATATCGATAATAACGGTAATAATAATAAGAATAATATATATAACATTGATATTAACGTTAATAACGTTAATAATCATATCAATTATAAAGATAATAAGGATAATAATGATAATAACGGTTATAACGATAATAACAATAATAATAATAGCAATAATAAAGATAATAACGTTATTTAGAATTCTAACGATAATAGTAATAACAATAATAACGATAATAACGATAATAACGATAAAATCGATAATAATAATAAGGTTAATGACGATAATAATAATAATAATAATAATAATAATAATAATAATAATAATAATAATAACGATAATAACGATAATTACGGTAATGACGACTATAATGATAACGATAATAACGATAATAGATATATTAATTTACCATAATAACGTAAGAAACGATAATAATAATAATAATAATAGCGATAAGAACGATAAGAACGATAATAAAGAAAATAATATTAACACTAACCACGATAAAAACGATATTAATATCAGTAATAATAACAATAATAACAATAGCGATAATAACGATATTTACGATAATAACGATAATAATAATAACAATAATAACGATAATAATTATAATAATGATAATAACGATATTAATTATAATAATAATAGGTATAATAACGATATTGATGGTAATAGAAATAAAAATAATATCGATGTTAACAAAAACATTAATAACAATAATAACGATAACTACGATAATAACGATAATAACGATAATAACCATAATAATGATAATAATAAGAGTTAAAAGCAATAATAACGATAACAACGATTATAACGATAAAGACGATTATAATGATAATTGTAATAATAATAATATCGATAATAATAATTACAACAAAAACTAATAACGATAATAATAATAAAAATATTAATAGTGACATTCATATCGATAATAACGATAATAATAATAATAATACTGCCATTAATAACGATAATAACAATAATAGATATAATATCAGTAATGACGATAATCGTGATCACAATGACAATAACTGTAATGATAATAATTCTAATAACAAAAATAATAATAGTAAAAATAAAAACAATTTCTATAATAATTATAATAACGATAAAAACGTTAATAATAAAAACAATAAATCTATATAACGATAAATACAACTTTATTAATAATAAAAAGTACGATAAAAAGATAATAGCGATAATAACGTTAATAATAATAATAACATGAACGATAATTTCGGTAAATACATTAATAATAATAATAATAAAAAAATAATTACGAAAATAACGATAATAATGTCAATAATAGTGATAATAATTATAATAACGGTAATAATGATAAGAACGATAAAAACAATAATTGTAATAACAATAAAAAGGATAAAAACGATAATAACGATAATAACGTTAAAAATTAAAATAATAATAATTATATCGATAATAATGATAATAACAATTATAGTAATAACAATAAAAATTATAATAATAACAATAATAACAATAATTACCATAATAATAATAATAATAACACAGATAAAAACAACAATAGCGATTATAACGATAATAATAGTAATAATAATAAGGATAATAACGATTAAGTCTGTAATAATTATAACAAAAATAACGACAATTACGATAATAATAATAATGATAATAATAATAATAACAATAATAATGATAATAATATTAATGATGATAACGATAGTAGTAATAATAATACTAACAATAATAACGATAATATCGATAATAATAATAGCAGTAATAAAGATAATAATGTTAATAACGATAATAAAGGAAATAATAAAAATAAAAATATTAATAACAATAATTGCGATATTAACGATTATAATAATACTAACGATAATAATAACGATAATAGCGATAATAACGATCATAATAATAATAATAATAACGATAATAATGATATAATTTATATCGCTAATTACAATAATAACGATAATAATAATATTAATCATAACCATAATAATGAATATAACAATACAAACATTAACTTTAGTAACGATAATAATGATTATAATAATAATAATTACGTTAATTACGATAATAACGTTAAGAATAATAAGAATAATATTAATAAAAATAATAGTAACGATAATAATGATAATAATTGTAATAACTATAATAAATTTAGTAACGATAATAACGAAATAATAGTTGTAATAATAACTCTATTCACGATAATATAGATAATAACATTATTAATAATAATAATAAAAACAATAAAAACGATAATTACGATAATATCTATACTAACAACGAAAATAACGGTAATAGTATCAATATTAATAAAGATAATAACCTTAAAATGAATTATAAGCATAGTAATAGTTACGATATAACTATAATAATGATATCATTGATTATAATAATTAAAAATTATAACAATAATAACGATAATAATAATTATAATAATTACGATAATAACAATAATAACGATAATAAAAATAATAATAATAATAATAATGAAAATAATAATAATAATAATAATAATAATAATAACGATAATAACGATAATGACGAAAATAATAGTTGTAATAATAACACTGATTACAATAATAAATATAATAACGATATTAAAAATAATAATAATAACAATAATAACGATAATTACGATAATAGCATTAATACTAAAATTAATAACGATATTATTGATAACAGTAACAAAGATAATAGTGCTAATAATGATAATAATATTAATAACGATAGTAATAATAATAATATATCGAAAATAACAAAAATTACGATAATAACTATAATAACGATGACAATAGTAAGGATAATATCTAAAATAAAGGTAATGATAATAAATATAATAACGGAAACAACGATAATAACGATAATAATAAAAAAGGCAATATCAATAATAAAGTTAATAACGATAATAATGATTATAACGATAATAATAATATTAATTAGAAGGATTAATATAATAATAGGAAAAACGATAAAACGTCAATAGTAATAACAATAATAACGATAATAATAAGTATAACAATAGCGATAATAACGATAAGAATGATAATAATAATAACAATAATAACGAAAATAAGGATAGTAACTATGTCAACGATATTAATAATAATAATAATAATAATGAAGAAAAGGATAATATCGACAATAATAATAATAATAATAATGATAATAAAGATAATAACGGTAATAATAGTAATAATAATAATAATAATAATTTTAATAATAACATTAATAACAATAAAAACGATTATAATGATAATAACGATAATAATAATAATATTAATAAAAATAAAATCGACAATAACGATTTTAACGATAATCATATTAATAATAATAACATAATTATCAATAAAAAAGATAATAACGATAATAACTATAATAATTATAACAATAATAACGATAATTACGATAATTAAGAAAATATTAATAATAACGTTAAAAAATATAATAATAATAAATATAATAGCGATAGTAAATATAATAACGATAATAACGATATTAGCAATAATAATAACAATAATAATAATAAAGATAATAACGATATTAACCATAATAACGAAAAAAGTTATAATAATGATAATAATAATAACAATAAATATAACAATGATAACGATATTACCGATAAATACGATTATAATAATAACGATGAAAACGAAAATAGTGATGATAATTATGACGATAATAACGATATCAACGATAATAATTGTAGTAATGAAAGCAATAATAAGTATACTAACATTAATAACGATATTAACAATAATAATAATATCGATATTAAGGTTAATACTGATGATAGTGATAAGAATAACAACAATAATAACGATGAATTCGATAATAATAGTAATAATAACGACAAAAATATCATTAATAACGATATTAAGGACAATAACGGTAATTATCATAACAATTATAACGATAATAACGATGATAATGATAATAGCGATAATAATAATAACAATAATAACAATAATTATTATAATAATAGCGAGAATAATAGTAGTAATAATAACAATATTAACAATAATAACGATAATAACAATAATAATATTAGCAATAAAAACAATAATAACAATATTAACGAAAATAACGATAATAATAATATCGATAGTAACAATAATAAGGATAATGACGATTATAGTGTTAATAACGTTAATTATTATAATAATAATAGCAATAATAACAGTAATAAAGATAATAACGATAATAATAATAACTACAATTACGACAGTATTAATAATAATAATAACGGTAATAACGATATTAACGATAATAATAATAATAATAAATATAATAACGATATTAATCGTAATAACGATAATAGTTATAATAACGATAACAAAAATAATAATAATAACAATAATAAAAATAATTACAATAATAATGACAATAATAATAACAATAATTACGATATTAACGGATATAAAGATAATATTAATAATAACGATAATAATGAAAACGAAAATAGCGATAATTTCGTTAATAAGATAAACAATATTAACGATAAAATCGATAATAATAATAATATAACAATAAAAACGATATTAATGATAGTATCGATGATAACGATAACAATAATAACGATAATGACGGTAATAATAATAATAATAATAATAATAATAATAATAATAATAATAATAATAATAATAATAATAATAATAATAATAACGGAAATAACAATAAATTTAATTACAATAATATCGATAATGACGATAATGACGATAATAACGATAACAATAATAAGGTTTATAACTATAGTATCGATATAATTATCATCAATAATACTGTTTATAGCGATAAGAATAATTATTATAATAAAAATAATAATGAACATAAAGATAATAATGATAATAATTATAACAATACGAACGATAATAACGAAATTATTAGAAATAATAATAAGAATAATAACGATAACATCAATTATAACAATAATTATAATATCAATAATAGCGAAAATAAAGATAATAACTATATTGACACTAAGAATAATAATAATAATAACGATAAGAAAGGTAATAATAAATACAACAATTTAGATAATAACGGCATAAGGATAATAATAATAACAATTATAACGAGAAAATCGATAATAATATTTATAACGATAATAATAATAATAATAATAACAAAAAAACTATAATAATAATAAAAATAATAACGATAATGACGAAAATATCGATCATAACGATAATAATGTTAATAACTATAATAATAATAATATTAATAACGGTAATAACAATAATAATAGTAGCAATAATAACGATAATATTGATAAGAACGATAAGAGTAATAATAATAATATCGATAACATCAATAATAACGATAATAACGAAAATAAGAATTATAATTTATACGATAAACTTTATAATAACGATAATAACGATAATATTAATAACAATAAGAACGATATCAGCGATAATAACGATACTAATAATAATAATGTTAATGAAAATTATGATAATAACTATGTCAACGTTAATAATATTAACAGAAATAATGATAAAAATGATTATAACGAAAATAGTAATAATAATAATAATGTTAATAACGAGTGTCGGGCTCACCGTTGGAATAGGCATTACCGACTAATCTCATAACCATCCTATTGGCATAGTGATACCACCTGGCACCGTAATGTGACATTAATTCATGATGGCGCCACTTCATCATGTCCCATTAATTAGGACTCCAACAATTTGCCCGCGACCATTAGCACCGCGGGCTCAGAGACCGTGGGGTAGGAGCAAGCAATTCGGAGAGTGCCCTTTCTCTGTACCGCGGCTATGCGCTTCGGATAATTCTCTTTTCGCAGCGCCTCCGCCCATATTTATGCGCCATACAGTATCACTGCATCGACGGCACGTATCCGTATTCGCCTAATGCACGGCCGGGGGCCGTTGACATTGACCATAAGTGTCCCCAGCGTGGCTACAACTTTTGCCGCCTTGTCAGCCGCCCTTATTATATGCTCTCCGTAATTCAGTTTGCAATTGAGCATTACTCCAATGTACCTGACAGACGGCTTTACCTGGACCGTCGCGTCTCATACCGTGAAATTGCGCAAGGTGTTGATGCGCGTCTGCGTTAGTAGAACGATCTCTGTTCTCTGTGCTGCTACGGATAGCAAGTGCTCTTCCATCCAGGAGATGACTCTGCGCATGACCTGGTTGAGCAGCAGCTGTGTCTCTTACAGTTATGACAACTGCAATGTCGTCTGCGTACCCAACCAAGAAAGCGCCTTCAAGGACTGCCATACCGTCGTAGAAAATAAGATACCGTCGTAGAAAATATTCCAGATATCCGGTCCTAGTATGGAGCCCTGAGCTGTCCCCGATGTCAACTCCAAGCTTTTTGGACCATCATCAGTATTGTATTCTAGGAAGCGCTCGTTTAGATAATCCTCGAGTATTCGAAGTATGTACCCCGGAACTCTGAAATTACGTTCCAGCGCTTCCATTGCCAAGTCCCACCTGATGGAATTGAAGGCATTTCTCTAAGGTGGCCAGCAGATACAAATGGCGGGAATGGTGATTCCCGCGCTCAGTCATTTTTGCGGCCATGACAACTTTCTGAACTGCGTGGATGGTGGAGAGGTCGGATCGAAATCGATACTGGCAGGCAGCAAGATCCCCCGCTGCCCTCATGGCTGCGTGCAGCCGTGGCCTAAGCAGCTTCTCCAGGAGCTTGCCAGCCTCATCGAGCATACATATAGGCTTGTATGACAAAGCAACCTCTGCTGGACCCTTGCTCTTGATGATGAGCACAAGCTTCGCTTTCTTCCACGGGGCCGAAAAGATGCCCTCCCTGAGGCACATGTTGTTCACGTTTAGCAAGAGCTCAGGGTGACTCTGCCAGACGGGTTTAATTACTTCCGCTGGAAGTCCGTCAGGAACTGGAGCTTTCTTGTTCCGCATAGAAGATGCGGCCCTGAGTAGCTCTTCTTCCGTAAATTGTGGCGCCTCTGTTATCGCCAGGCGCAGCCATGCTAATCTTTCTCTTCGGCTGTGAGGGGAATACAGTATGCACGATGTATTCCAACGTCCTCGCGTCCTGAGGGATTTCTTGCGTTTGAGTCCCCAGCTTGCGAGTGACGATCTGATACCCTAATATCCACGGATTCTTATCGACTTCCAGGCACAGCTACCTCCAGCACCGTCGTTTACTGGACATGATTGCCCACTTCAAAGCTTTTTTAGCCGCTTGATATTCTGCAGCAAAGTGAGCAGCGTCGAGTTCGCGTCTCTTTGCTCGTTGTGCCAAACGGCGAAGCCTTAAGCACTTCTTACGAAGATCTGCGATATTGTTCGTAATAGTAATATTAAAAATAACAATAATAAGTATAATAACGATAATAAATATAATAGCGATTATAATAATAACGATAATAACCAAAATAATAATAATAATATTAACGCTAATAATGATAATAACGATAATAACGATAATAATAATAATAATGATAACAACAATAACAATAATAACAATAATAACGAAAATAATAATAATAATATTAAGAATAATAACCATATTACCGATAATAACGATAATAATAATAATGATTATGATGGTAATAGTAGTAAAAATGACGTTAATAACAATAATTAAGATAATAACGATAATAATAATAATGATAATAATGTTTAATAACGATAATAAGGATAATAGTAATACTAATTATTACAATAATAACGATAATAAAGATTACAAAGTTAACATTACTAACGATAATGACGACAATATTAAAAATAATTATAAAATAATTACGAAAATAACGATAATAATATGAATAATAATAAAGATTATAACGTTATTAACGATATTACGGATAATAATGATAATAGCGAGAATAACGATAATACAGATAATAATAATAACAATTTTAACGATAATATCTGTATTAATAATAATAATAATAACAATAATAACGATAATAACGGTAATATCGATAATAATAATAATAATATCAATAATAACGATAATAACGGTAATTTCGATATTAATAATAATAATAACGATAATAACGATAATAACGGTAATATCGATAATAATAATAATAATAACAATAACAACGATAATAACGATAATAACGATAATAAAGAAATCAAATATTAACGATATTAACAAAAATATTGATAACAATTGTAAGTATAACAACGATAATAACATTATTAATAATAATAATAATAACGGAAATAAAGATAATAATTACGACAACGATTATAATCATAACAATAATAAAGAAAATAACGGTAATAACGATAATTATACTACCAAAGTTAACGATAAGAATAATAGCAATAATAGTGATAATAAAGAAAAAAGTAATAATAGAATTTAAAATAATAACGATAACGAAGATGAAATTAATATTTAAAATGACGAGTAAAACGATAATTACGATAATGCAAATAGCAATAATAACGATAATAACGATAATAACAATGTCAACGATAATATCGGTAATAATAATAATAATAATAGCACTGTTAACGATAATATAAATAATAATAATAATTATAATATTAACAATAATTACGATAATAACGAAAAAAACGATAATAATAATAATATCGATAATGATAATAACGATAATTACGATAATAACAATAATAATAAATTTTGACAGTAACAATTATAATAATAGCGATAATGTCGGAAATAATAATAATAATAACGATAAAAACGATAATAATAGTAACCATAGTAACGTTACTAACGATAATAACGATAATAATTGTAGTAATAATAACAATAATAACGATAATGAAGATAATAACGATAAGAACGATTATCATAATGACGATAATAACATTAATATCGGTAATAACGATAATAAATAAAACAATAATAACGATATTAACGAAATTATTACTAAGAATGGAACTATAACAACGTTAATAACATTAATAATTATAAAAATAATAACAAAAGTAAAGATAATAACGATGACAACAATAATATCTTAACAATCATAACGACAATAATGATATTAACGATAACCATAATACTAACAATAACGATAATAATAATAACGATAATAATGATAATAACGAAAAAAAATATAACAGAATAAACAATAATAAGGTTAATAACGATAATAATAATAACAATAATGACGATGAAAATATCATAAATTACAATAATAACGATAATTACGATAATAACGATAATAATAATAAAGTAATTAAAGATAATAGAAATAATAATATTAAAGATAGTAACGTTAATAACGATAATAATAATAATAATAACAACGATAGTAACGATAATAATAATAAGAATATTTACGATAAAAATGATAATAATTTTAATAACGATTAAAGTTATCATAATAATAGCAATAATAGCGATAATAACGATATTAAAAGGACAATATTAACGAAAATAAATATAATAATAATAATAAAAATAATAACTTTAATAACGATAATAACGATAATAACGATAATAATAATAATAATAATAATAATAATAAATATAATAACCATATTAGCGATAACAACGATAATAACAATAGAAATAATAGCGATAATTACGATAATAACGATTATAGCAGTAGTAATAATATCAATATTAACAATAAACAAGATGATAACGATAATAACGATAGTAATGATAATAATAATGTCCATATCAACAATAATATAGATAATAAGAATAGTAATATTAGCGATAATAACGACGATTGTAATAGTAATAATAAAGATAATAACGATGAAAACAATAATAATAACATTAACAGTAATAACTATCATATCGATAATAACTCTGATTAAGATAGTTACGATAATAATTATAAGGATAATGAGGATTATAATAATAATAATAATTCGATAATAATGATAATTACGATAATAACGATAATATTAATAACGATAATGAGGATTATAATAATAATAATACTAACGATAATAAAGATAATTACGATAATAACGATTTTATTAATAACAACAATAACTTTAATAACGATTATACCGATAATAATAATTACTGTAATAACGACAAAAATAAAAATAATAAGAAAGATAATAATGGTATTAACGATAATAACGATAATAATAATAATAATAATAATAATATCGTTAATTACTAAAATGATGATAATAACGATCTTAATTATTATAATAATGGCAATAATAACGATAATGACGGTAAGAAAAATAACATTAAAACTATATTAACGTAAATAATAATAACAATAATAACACTAAGAAAAATAATAACATTACTTATAATAATAATAATAACGTAAATATGGATAATGATGAAGACAACGATAATGATAAATATCAATAATAATGATAATAATGATAATAGCGTTAATAATAATAATCATAATAATGATACTAAAGGTAATAACGACAATAAAAGTAGTTATAATAATAACGATAATAACGATAATAACGATAACAATAATAATAATAGTAATAACAATCATAACGATAATAACGATAATAACAATAATAATTATAACGATATTGACGATAATAATGATAATAGTATTAACGATAACAATGATAATAATATTAACGATAATAACGATAATAACGATAGTAAAGTTAATAATCATAACGATATTGACGATAATAATGATAATAGTATTAACGAAAACAATGATAATAATATTAACGATAAATTCGAAAATAACGATAATAATAGTAGTAATAATAACAATATTAAAGATAATAAAATTAATAACGATAAAAATATTAACGATAATAACGATAATTAAAATAACAATCGTGACGATAATAACTATACTATAATGATGGCAATTATAATATTAATAATAATAGTAATAATAACAATATTGACGGAAATAAAAATAATAATAATAACTATAATTACGAATGTAATAATAACAATAATAACAATAACTACTATAATAACATTAATCATAATAATAATATGGAATATTAGGATAATAACCGTATCAACGATAATAATAATAACAATTATAATAATAATAACAATATTAACACTTTCAACGATAATAACTATAATAGCGATATTAATAACAACGATATTTACGGCTATTACACATAATAATAATAATAATATTAAAGATAACATCGAAAATAAAAATAATAACAATAAAAATAATAACGATAATAACGATAATAACGATTATATTAATAACGATAATTACGAAAACAACGATAATAACGATAATAGCGATAATAATAATAACGATAAAAACTATAATAACCATAATAATAGTAACAATAATAACGGTAAAACGATAATAAAGAAAGCAATAATGACGTTAGTAACGAAATTAATAATAACAATTGTAACGATAACAACGATAATACAATAATAATAATAATGATAATAACCAAATTTTAGATAAGAACGATAATTATATTAATAATAATTACGATAATAATAATAGCAATAATAATGATAATAACGTAAAATATAATAATATAATTAACTATAATAACGATAATAACGACAATAACGATAATATTAATAACGATGAAGACGACAAAAATAATATTAAATATATCGATAATAACGATATTAATAATAACGATAACGTCTGTAATAATAAAAGTAATAAAATGAATAATAACGATAATTAAGATAATAACGGTAATAATATTAACCGTAATAATGCCAATATTAATAATAATAATAACGATAATTACGATTATAACGATAATAATTTTTATATTAATAAAGATAATAACGATATTAACGATATTACCGATATTAACAATAATAACGACAATCATAATGACGATAATAAAAATAAAAACGTTAACAACGATAATAGCAATTATAGTAATAGTAATAATAACAATAACAACGATAATAAAGATAATAACAATAACAATATTAAAGAAAATAACGGCAATATTAATAATAATAATAATAACGATAATTAAGATAATAAAGATAATGATGAAATAATAATAAAAAGAATAATAATATTAATGATATAACAGATAATAACGATAATCATAATAACGATAATAACGATAATAGAGATAATAACGATAATAATAATAATAATGATAACGATAATAACGATATAATCGATAATAATAATAGTAATAATAACAATAATATCAATAAGAACGATAATAACAATAATAACTACAAATATAATAACGATAATATCGATAATAATAATAACAATATTAACAATAATATAGATTATAATAATAATAATAATAAAATTATTAACGATAATAACAATAATATAGATAATAATAGTATATAATAGTATATAAACGATAATAATAATATTAATAATAAAAAGTATTAAAAATAATAACGATAATAATGATAACATTAGGAATGTTAATAACTATAAAAACGATATTTAAAATAATAATTATAATAATAATAAAGTTAACAACGATAATAACGTTAATAACGATAATAATACTAATGATTATAACAATATTAACTATAATTATAATCAGTATAATAACGATAATAATAATAATAATAATAATAATAATAATAATAAAAATAATATTAAAGACGATAATTTGCATAATAACGATAATAATTGTGGTAATGTTAACAATAATAACAATAATAAGGATAATAACGTTTAGGACGAGAACAATATTAATGATAATATCGATAATAGTAATAATAATAATAATTAGCATATCGATATTAACGATAATAATAATAATAATAATACTAATGATAGTAACGATTTAACGATATTAACGAAAATAATAATAAAAATAATAACAATATAATTATAATAACATTACTAATAATAATAATAATACCGTAAGTAAGGATAAAATGGTGACAACGATAATAATAATATCAATAATAAGTATAATGACAATAATAACGACAATAATAATAATAAAAATAATAACGATAATAACTAAATAATGATAATAACGATAATAATTATAATAATAAAAGCAATAATAACGATAATATCGGTAATAAAAATAACAATAATAACGTTCTTAACGAGAATAATAATAACAAAAATTACGATTATAACGGAAATAACGATAATGACGAAAATAACAGCAATATAAATGATAATAATAACGATATTGACGATAATATCGATAAAGATAATAAAGTTAATGACGATAAATGTAATAGTAAGAATAACGATAATAACGATTATAACCATAATAATAATAATAATGGATATAATAACGATAATAACGCAAAATAATAATTTTGATAATAATAACAGTAATAATAACAATAATAACGATGATAACGATAATGACAATAATAAAAATAATATTGATAACTATATTAAGGATAATAACGATAACATCAGTAATAATGAAAATAATATCGATAATAACAATAATAAAGAAAATAACAATAATAATAAAACTATAATAACGGTAATGACGATAATAGCGATAATCATATAAATATTGAAACCAATATTAACAATAATAACAAAAATAACGATATAGAGAACAATAATTGTAGTAATAAAAACAATAATAACATTACTAACGATAATAACGATAATTACGATAATAATAATAATAATAATATTAATAATAATGATAACAACGATATTAACGATAATATCGATAATAATATACAATAATAGCGATAATAGATATATTAATGATAATAATGATTATAACGATAATAACAGTAGAAAAAATAAAAATATTTACTATAATAAAGTTATTAACGGTAAATACGATATTAACCTTAATAATAATAACGATATAAATGATAATAACGATAATAACGTTATTAATAATAATATTAATAATAAAGAATATAATAACGATTATAATAAAGACAATAATAACGATAATAATGACAATATCGATAATAATAATATCAATATTTGGGATAAAGTCGATAATAATAAAAATAATAATGACATTAATAACGACAATAACGTTAATAACAATAATGATGATAAAGATAATACCGATAATAATAATAATAATAACGATAATAACGAATATAATGATTATAACGTTAATAATGATAATAAAAGTAGTAATAATAACAATAATAACATTATTAACAATAATAACGAGAATAACGTTATTATCGATAATAATAATAATAATATTATCTATTATAACGATAATAACGATAATAACGTTAATATTAATAAAATTAATAGCGATAATAACGATAATAAGGTTAGTAGTAATAATAATAGTAATAAAAGTAATATCGAAAATAACGGAAATAACGTTTACGAAGATAATAATAACAATGGTAACGACATTAACGATAATAACGACAATAATAATATTAATAATAATAATAATATTAACAACGATAATAAGGATAATAAAATAATAATAATAATGATAATAACGATATTATCGAAAATAATAGGAGCAATATTAACAATAATTAACAATATTTATAATAATAATAATAAATATAACAATAAAAGCGATAGTGATGACAATAAGAATTATAATATTAACGATAATTTCTATAATAGTGATAATAATAATATCAATATTAACGATATTAACGATAATAACGATTATACGGATTATAATAATAACGATAATAACGACAATGCAAATAATAATAATAACGATAATGACAATAATAACGAAAATAATGATAGTAACTATAATAACGATGATAACAATAATAACGATAATAATAATAACAATAATAAAGACAATAACTATAATAACAATAATAACAATAGTAATAATAAAGGTAATAACAATAATAACGATTGTAATGATAATAACTTTAATAATGTTAATAATATTAACAATAATATCGATAATAATCATAATTATTTTAATAGAAGTAATAATAACAAAATTAAAATTTTTGCAATAATAATGCTAATAACGATAAAAATAGTGGTAACAATTAAAGTAATAACAATAATAACGAAAATAACTATAATAAGGATAATAATAATAACGATAATAACGATAGTAATAATAAAAATATCGATAGTAACAAGAATGATGATAATAACGAAAATAACGATAATAGCGAAAATTATAATAAAATTAATAACGATAATTACGTTAATATTGATAATAATAATAACATTAATAACGATAACAACGATGATAAGGATAATAGTAATTACGATAACAACGAAAATAATAAGAATAAAATTAACGATAATATCTATATTAATAATAAAATTATTAACCATTATATCGATAATATTAATAATTATAATAATGACAGTAATAACGACAATGAAGATAATGACCTTAATAATAATAAAGATAATAACGATTATAATAATAACAATAATAACGTTAATAATGATAATAGCGATTATAACGGTAATGAAGACAGTAATAATAATAATAATAATAATAATATTAATAACGATTACAACGAAAATAATGATAATAATAGCAGTAATAGTAAAAATAATAATAATTATATCGATAATAAAGATAATAACGTTTATTACGATAATAACAATTATAATAATAATGATAATAACAATTACAGTAATAATAATAATAACTATAATACAGATAATAATGATAATAACGATAATTATATAAATAATAATAACAATATTAACAATAAAAACGATATTAACGGTAACAACGAAAATAAATGTAGTAATATAGACAATAATAACATTATTAACGATAATAACGATATTAAATATATTAGTAATTACGATAATTACGATATTAACGATAATAATAATAACAATATTGATTATAATATCGATAATAATATTAATTGTAATGACAATAATAAAGACAAAAACGATAATTACAATAATAATAATAACGAAAATAACGATTAAATTAATAATAATGATAACGATAGTTAATGTAACAACGATAATAATAATAATATTAGTAACGATAATAAATATAATAACGATAATAACGTTAATAACGATAATAATAATAAAAATAATAAAGAAAATAGCGATAATAACGCCATTATTAATAATAATAGTAATAATAATAATAATAATAATAATATTAATAATAATAATAATAATTACAATAATAACCATAATCTCAATAATAATAAGAATAATAATATCGATAATAAAGATGGAAACGATAATAATAATAACAAAAACAACGATAATAACTTTAATAACGTTAATAACGATAATAATAATAGAAATAATAGCGAATAAAACGATAATAACAATATTAATTATAATGACGAATAAAAGGATAATCAGGATGACAATGATTATACTAATAACAATAACAACGATAATAGAGATAATAACGATAATAATAATTACGATTTAACGATAACAATGATAATATCGATAATAATAAAAATAATAATAATAATAATGATCGTAACTATAATAAAGATAATACCGATATTGACATTAATAACAGTAATAATAACAGCAACAATAACGATAATTAAAATAATAAAAGTTATAATAATAACAATACTAAGGACAAGAAAGATATCATCAATAATATTAATAACAATAATAAAGATAATATCGATTATATTAATAAAAATATTAACGATTATAAAGATAATTATGACAATAATATAAACAATAATAGCGATAATAACAATATTAACGATAATAAGGATAATAAAAGTAACGATAGTTATGATTATAACGATAGAAAAAATATTAATAATACCAATAATAAGGATAATAACGATATCGTCGATAGTAATAATAACAATAATAACGATAATAGCGATAACAACAATAATAATTTTAGTAATAATAACAATAATAATATTACTAACGATAATATCGATATTAACGATTCTAATAATAAAGATAATAACGTTAATATCGATAATAATGACAATAATAATAATGACAATAATAACGACAAAAAAATTATAACGATAATAATATAAACGATATTAACAATAATAATAAAAATAACAATATCGATAGTAACATTAATAATGATAATAATAATAATAATAACGAAAATAACGATAATAAAGAAATTAACGAAAATAATAATGATGATAATAACGATATTAGTAATAATAATAATATCGAAAGTACCTATAATAACGATAATTAAGGCAATATTTATCATAATAATAACGATAATAACGATAATATCGATTATAGTAATAATAATAAAATCGATAATAACGATATTAATAATAACAATAATAGCAATAATAATGATAATAACGACAATAATAATAAGAAGAAGAATAATAACAATAACAACAAAAAGACGATAATAGTAATATTAATAATAAGGAAAACAAGGATAATAAAGATAAAAAACTATAATAATAATAATAATATTAATAAAGATAGTAACGATATGAACGATATTAACAATAATAACAATAATAAAGATAATAATAATATGATAATAACGATTACAGTAATAATAATAATAATGATAATAAAAATAATAAAGATATTAACGATAACAACGATAATAATGATATCAACGATAATAACAATATAAATAATAATAACGAAAATAAGGATAATCACGATGCCTACGATGATAATAATAACAATAATAATGATAATAAATATAATAACGTTAATAATCGTAGTGGTAATAACAATAATAACGATAATAACTGTATTTACGGTAACAATAGTAACGATAATAACGTTAATATAGATAATAATAATAACAACATTAACGATAATAACAATGATAGTAATAATAAAAATATAATAACGATAATATTGCTAATAATGATTATAATAATACGATAATAACGACAATACTAATAATAATAACAACGATAATAACGAAAATAACGATTATAATAATAATAATAATAAAGAAAATAACGATATTAACGATAATAAGTATAATGATGATAATAGCGAAAATAATAATAATAATAATAATAATAATAATAATAATAATAATAATAATAACGATTATATTGATAATAATGATAATAATAATTATATTAATAAAAATAATAACGACAAATCGATATTAACGATAATAATCTTAATCATAATAGCAATATTAACATTTATAACGATAATAACGATAATAACGATAATAACGATAATAACGATAATGATATTAACAATAATATCGATAACTACTATCATACCAATAATTATAATAATAGTAATATCGATAATAAGGATAATAACGAAAGAAACGGTAATAACGATAATAACGATAATAACGATAATAATTATAATTATAATAACGATGCTAATTATAATACTTATAACTATAGTAACGATAGTAAAGATAATGAAGATAATAATAATAACTATAATTACGAAAATAGTAATAATAATAATAACGACAATAACGATATAAGCGAAAATAATAATAAGTATAATAAAGATAATAACGAAATTGACCATAATAACGATAATAGTGATAAAAACCATAATAATAATAATAATAATAACAATATTAACGATAATTACAATAACAATAATAAGAGCAATAACGATAATACCAATAATATAACAATGATAATGATAATACTGATAAGTACGATTGTAATAATAATTATAATAAAGATATTAAAGATATCAACGATAGTAATTGTAGTAATAAAACAATAATAAATATAATAAAGATAATAACGATATTAACGATAATAATAATACCGACAGTAAGGAAAATATCAATAATAATAATAACAACATTAACGATATTTTAGTTAATATTATCAATAATAATATCTATAATAACAACAATAACGATGATAACGATGTTAATAATAACAACAGTAATGATAATATCGTTAATAATAATTAAAACATTAACGATAATATCGATAATAATGATAACAATATTAACGATAATATCCATACAAATAATAATAATAATTACGATTATGACGATAATAACGATAATAACGATAATAACGATTATAATAATAAAAATAATAAAGATAATAACGATATTAACGACGAAAACGATAATAATGATAACAACAAAAAATATAAAAATAATAATGACAATAACAATGATAATAACAATAATAATGAGTATTATAATAAAGATAATAAAGATAATAATGATAATTATCATAATAATAATAACAATATTAATGATAATAACAATAATAATTATAACAATGAAAACAATAAAAATGATAATAACGATAATAATAATGACGATAATAGCAATAATAATAATAACGGTAATAATAATAATAATAATAACAATAATTACGATGATAACGATAATAATAACAATAATAATAATAATAACGATAATATCTATAATATCGATAATAAAAATAACAATAATAATTATAATAATAAAAATAACTATTATAACGATAATCATAATCACATTAAAGACGATAATTATGATAATTACGATAATAATGAAAAGAATATAAATAATAACAATAATAACGAAATTAACGATAATAACGAAAAGAACGATAGTAAGAATAATAATAATCTTGTTAACAAAGATAATAATACTAATAATAACAATAATAACAATAATAACGACTAAAAATATAATAACATTAATAACGATAATAAAGATATTAAAGAAAATAAAGATAATAATAATAACAATAATATCTATAATAATGCTAGGAACGATAATAGCGATAATAATAATAATAAAAATAAAAATGATAACTATGTTAACGATTATAACTATAATAATAAAAACAATAATAACTATAATAACGATAATAAAGATAATAATAATAACGATGATGTGGATAATAATATTAATAATAATAATGACCATAATAACAATAATAGTAGTAACAATAAAATCGATAATAACGATAATAATTATAATAAATAAAATAATAAAAGGAAAAATAATTATAATAACGGTAATAACAATAATAATAATAACAATAATGACGATAGAACGATAATAACGATAATGACAATAATAATAAAGACGATAATAACGATATTAATTCAAAATAATATTTAAAATTATAACAGTAGTAATAATAGCAATAATAACGGTGGTAACGATAATGACGATAATGATAATAATATTAATAAGGACATTAAGGATAATATCGATGACATCGATAATAATAATAACATTAAAATTGATAATAACGATAATAATGATAATAATAATAATAATAATAACGATAATAGCGATAATAACGATCATAATAATAATAACAGTCACAATATTAATAATAACAATAATAACGATAATAATGATAATAATGATCATAACGATAATGAAGACAATAAAAATAATATTAAGTACGATAATAACGGTAATAAAGAGAATAAAGGTAATAACGATAATAGCGATGATAATAATATCGATAATTATTATTATTATAATAAGAATAATAAAGATAATTACGATAAATATGACAATAATAGTAACAATAATATCTATAATATCTATAATAACGATATTAGTAATATCAATAATAAAGATACTAACGTTAATAACGATATTAAAGATAATAATAACAATAATAACAATAATAATAATAATAATAATAATAATTATTATAATAATAATAATAGTAATAATAATAAAGATAATAACGAAAATCACTATAATAACGATAATATCGTTAATAATAACAATATTTCAATAATAATAATAATAACGATTAAAAGTGTAATAACAATAATTAGGAAATTAACGTTAATAATAATAACATTAATAGCAATAATATCGAAAATATCGTTAATTACGATACAAATAATATCAATAATAACGATAATAACGATAATAAAGATAATAACATTATCAATAATATCGATAACAACAATAATAATGATAATTACAATAATTGTATATATATAATTCGGATTATTACGATAAGAGCGATAACTATAAAAACAATAATAACAATAATAATGATAATATTGATAGTAATAGTAGTATTAATAATAATAATAACAATAATGACGATAATAACGATATTAACGATAATCATAATGATAATAATAACGATAACAAAGATGATAACGATAATAATAATAATAGTAATATTATCGATAATAAGGTTAATTACGAAAATAATAAAAATATTAACAATAATAACGACAATGATAATAATAATAATAATAACGATACTAACGATAATAAAGATAATAACGGTATTAACTATAATAACGATAGAAATAATTACAATAATAACGATAATGACGGTAGTACTGAGATTAACGATAATTATAAGAACAATAATTACTATAATAACCATACTAACAATAATAATAATAAGAATTACAACGAAAATAAAGAAATAACGATAATAATAATAACAATTATAACTATAATAACGATAATAACTACAATAATGGAGATAATAATAATAATATTAAAAATAATGACAAGAAAATAACGATTTATCTATAATAACGGTATTAATAATAACGATAATATCGATAATAATAATAATAATAATAGCAATAATGAACTTAATAAAGATAATAACGATAATAATGTTTACGATAATAGCGGTAAAAGTAATAATAATATCGATAGTAATAATAACTAGAATAACGACGATAATAACGATTATAATAATAATGATAAAGAGTATGATAATAATAACTGTAATAGCACTAATAACGATAATAATAATAATAATAACAGCGATTATAAGTTTAATAACAATAATAACGATAATAATACTAACTACAAAAGTGATAATAACAATAATAATCATAATAACGATAATAATTTTAATAATAATATCAATAATAACGTTAACAACTTTAATAACATTATTAATAATAATAATGATAACGAAACGAAGAATAATAACTGTGTAAACGATAATAATAATAACAATAATATCGATAATGACACTAATAACGGTAACAAAGACAATAATATATACGAAAATATCGATAATATTGTTAATGATAATAACAATAATAAAAATAATAACAATAATAATGATAATAATAACAATAATATTAATGCAAACAATAACGATAATGACGATAATAACGCTAATAAAGATAATAACGTTAATTGCTATAATAACGATTATAATAATAGCGATAAAAACGATAATATTAGTAATAATAATAACGATAATAACGATATTTACGATAATAATAATAATAAGAATAAAGATAACAACGATATTAACGATAATAACGATAATGGAAAAAACGATAATTACGATAATAACGATGCTAACGATAATAATAATAACGATAATATCAATAATAATAACTACACATTTAACTTCAATTTAGACAATAATAATAATAATAACGATAATAATTGTATCAACGATTATAACGATAATAACGACAATAGAAATAATAATAATAATAATTAGTTATAACGATTATATCGCTGATAATGATAATAACAATAATAATATTAGTAATAATAAAGATAATAATGATAATATAGAAAATAAGGATAATAATAATAACGATAATAACGATAATATCGAACGTAATAATAGCAAAATTAACAATAATATCGATAATAGCAATAATAACAATAATAACGATATCAATGGTAATAACGACAATAATAATAATAGTAATAATAATTAAAACGATAATAACGATTATAATAATAATAATAATAACAATAATAAAGATAATAACGATAACAATTATAATACCGGTAATAGCGATAATAACACTTATAATCCTAATAACGATATTAATATTTATAATAATAACAATATTACTGATAATAACGATAATAGCGATAATAATAGTAGTAATAATAACAATTATAACACTAATAATGTTAAAAACGATAATAACGATAAAAATAGTTTAATAATAACAATAATAACAATAATAGCGATAATAATGTTATTAACGATAATATCGATAATTATAATAACCATATTAACAAAAATAACGATGTTATCAATGATAACAATAACGACAACAACGATAATATCGATATTAATAATAACATTATTAACGTTAACAACGATAATAATAATAATAAAAATAACATTAACAACGATAAAAACAATAATAAGTATAATAATAATAATGAAAATAACGATAATAACGATATTAACGATAATAAAAATAATAATAAGAATAGTAATAATTATAACGTTAATTACGATAATAACGATAATAAAAATAATAACCATAATAACGAAAATGTTAACATTATTACTAATAATAATAATAACGATAATAACGAAAATAATGATAATAACAATTATAATAACAACAACAATATCGATAATAGTAGTAATAATAATAACGATAATAACGATATTTACGATTATAATAATAACAATAATATAGAAAAAAACGATTAATCTATAATAACGATATTAATAATAATAATAATAATAACGATATTAGCGATAAGAAGGATAATAATGGTAATAATCTTAACAGCAATAACGATAATTTCGTTAATAATAACAACAATATTACCGATAATATTGATAATAATAATTATAATAATAGCAATATTAACGATAACAAAGTTAATAACGATAATAATGATAATGATAATAACAATAATAGTAACAAAATTAATATCAAAAAGAACAACACTTGCGATAATGACTATAATGACGATAATAATAATAACAATAATGACGATGATAATAATAACTATAATAAACTTAATAGCGATAATAATAATAATAATATTAACGATAATTAGGATATCAATGTTAATAGCGATAATAACAGTAATAATGATAATTATAATAAGAATAATAACGATAGTAACGACATATAAATTAATAATAGTAACGTTAAAAGGGATAATAAATATGTCAACGATAATAATAATAACAATAATATCAATAAAAACGATAATAACGATAATGATTATAATAATAATAACGATAATAACGATAATAATATAAACGTTATTGACGATATTGATGTAAACAACGATATTAACGATAATAATACAAACGATAATAACGACAATATAAATGATAATAATAACGATAATACCGATAATAACGCTAATAATTCTAAAAATAATAACGATAATAACGATAATTACTACAATAATAATAATAATAATAACGATAAAAAAGATAAAATCGGTAATAAGAATAACGATTATAACGACATTAGTAATAATAAGAATAACGATAATATCGATATTAATGTTAATAATGATAAAATATTAAAGTTTATAACAATATTAACGATAATAACGATATTAATAATACTAATAATAACAATAAAAACGAGAATAACGTTAATAACGATAGTAATAATAATAACAATAGTAACGATAATATCGATATCAACGATAATAACGATAAGAACAATAACACTAATAAGGATAAGAACGAAAATAATGACAATAACGGTAAAAATTAAAATAATAATAACAATATTAAATTATTAACGTTAATAAAGCTAACAATAATAACGATAATAACGATAATATCGAATAAAATAGTAACAATAATAACGATAACAACCATAATAATAATAATAATAATAAAAATCATAACGATAATTACGATCATAATGACAATAAAGACAATAATAATAATAATAATAATAACGACATTAACGATAATGACGATAATAACGATAGTAATAATAATAATAATAATAATTATAATAATAATAATAAGAAAAATAATAATAATGATAATAATAATAATAATATCGATAATAAAGATAAAAACGACGATAATAATATCGATAATATCGACAACAGTAACATTAATGATGACGATAATAATCATAATAACGATAGTAATATTGATAATAATAACGATAATTTCCATATTAATGACAATAACGATTATAATAATAATAATAATTATAATATCGATAATAATGATAATAACGATAATAATGATAATACCGATAATAATAATAACGATAATATCGTTAATAGTAATAATAATAATAATAATAGTTACAGTATCGAAAATAACGATAATAATGATAAAGACGATAATAATAATAATCATAAGAACGATAATAACGATAATTAAGATAATAACGATAATAGCAATAATTATACTAACGATATTAACAATAATAATAATAATAATAATTAAGATAGTAACGATAATAGCCAAAAATGATAATAATAATAATAAATATTTAAAATAATAGAAACGAAAATACCGACAATAAAAATAATATAAGCAGTAATAATAAATTTAATAACAATGATAACGATAACAGCGATAGTAACGGTAATAATTATAAAAATAATAATAAATAATACAATAATAAAGACAATAACGATAATAACGGTAATAATTCTAGTGATAATAACAATCATAACAACAATAACAATAATAACGATAATAACAATAATAAAAATTTTAATATTAATATTCTTAACGGTAGTAACGATAATAACGATATTATTATTAATAATAATAATAATAATAATAATAATAATAACGATATAAACGATATAAACGAAAATAATAACAAAAATGACGATAATAATAATAATAACAACATTGAAAATAACGATAATAACGATAATAATTATAAAACAATTAAGGATAATAAGGATAATAACAATAATAATAGCAATAATAAAATTGATAATTACAATATAACATTAAAAACGATATTAATAATAAAAATATTAACGATAATGACAATAAGAACGATAATAACTATAATTATAATAAAATTAATATCGATAATTACGATAATGTCGATAATAACGATAATAATAACAACAATAATAACGATAATTATGATAATAGCGATATTAACGCAAATAATAAAAACAATATTAATTTTAACAATAATAACGATAATAAAGATAATAATAATAACAATATTATCGATAATATCGATAATGACGATATTATTAATATTAGTAATAACAATAATGACGATAATATCGATACATACGATTATAACGATGATAATAATAATAATGATGAAGATACTAATGATATAACGTTAATAATGATAATAATAATAATAATAGTAGCGATTATAACAATAATAACCATAATAACGATAAAAATTATATTGCCGAAAATAATAATAATATGAAGAATAATATCGAATGTAGCGATAATAATAATAATCATAATAGCGATAATAACGATAGTAACGCTAATAATATTAATAATAATATCGATAATAACGGTAATAAGAGGTAATAAATATAATAATAATAACAATACTAATTATATTAGCGATAAAAACGACAATGACGATCATAATTCTAATACTAACAATAACGATACTAACAATAACGAAAATAATAACGACCATAGCGATAATATTAATTACAATAATAACGATAATAACGACAATAGCGATAATAATATTAACATAAATAATGTTAATAAAAATAATAACGATACCACTAATAATAATAATAACGATAATAACGATAATAACGGAAATAATAATAACAATAATTTTGATAATAACGATAATATTAATAATAGTAATAATGATAATAACAATATTAACGTTAGTAATAATAATAATAATGACGAAAATGGCTATAATAACGTTAATAAATATATTAATAAAAACAATAAAAAAGATAATAACGTTAATAATGATAATAACGATAAAAATATTAATAATAATAAAAATTATAACGATAATAACGATAATAATTATATTTATAATAATAATAACGTTAATAACGTTAATAGCGATTATAATACTAGTAATAGTAAAATTAATACCGATAATAACAATAATAACGAAAATAACGATATATATAATAACTATAATAACGATTATATCGACAATAATAATTACAATAATAACGATTGCAACGATTATAAGAATATTAATGATTACTAAAATTACTCTAATAACATATAATAAAGATAATAATAATAACGACAATGGCTATAATAATAATAACAATAATAAATATAATATCCATAATAATAATAGCAATGATAGCAAAATAACGTTTATAAATATTATAAGGATAATAATAATAATAATATTAATAACGATAATAACGATAGTAACGATTATAATAATAATAATAACGATAATTAAATAGTAACGATAATAATGATAGCATTGTTAGTGATAAGAATGGTAATAATAATATGAATAATAATAATAACGATAAAGATGATAATAACGATAAGAATAATATCAATAATTACGATAATAACGATAATAATGATAATAACGATAATAATAATAATAAAATCTGAATTTTTACTATAATAACGAATATATAAAAAATTTATAATAATAACAATAATAACGATTGTAACGATAATAACGATAATAACAATAATAACGATAATAATAATAATAATAACAATAATATCTATAATAACGGTATTAATGATATTTATAATATTAATAATAAGGATAATAAAGTTATTAATAGTAATAATAAAAAACTTATAACAACAATAACGATCATAGCGATAATAATGATAATAAAGATAATTTTTTTTATTTCTTTTGACGGTCTGTGAATGCCAATTTTTACGCACTGACCTAGGGTCCCTGCCCGCTAGAGGAACCCTTTACCATTTGGGTCCCCCGTTATAGTCCCTGGAGTGTCGGGCTCATCGTTGGAATAGACACTACTAAACGCATTTCCATCCTAGTGGCATAGTGAAACCATCTCTGCACCTCTTTGTAGCATTACTTCAGGATGACACCACTGCCTCATCTCCCTAAACTGGTCTCTCTCATTCGGTACTAAGTGGCGGGAACCTGGAGCAACGTTGGTGGCACGTCTATGGGCCATCCATAACCATCTTCATCTTGCGAAAGATTTCACTCACATAACAGGCTACCCTGTTCCACATCTTCTGCGCTCGCAGCATTTTCTCGACATTGTTGTCCAGCGAGATGTCCCCAAGCTCCTGCTCTAAGGCAAGTCATTCGGTGATCCACCGGGTACATATGAAGAACATGTGGTGTGCATCTTCTTTGATCGAATCCCCATAGGGGCAGTTGACGTCTGCTACTTTTTCCATTTTTGCGAGGAAGGAGAGGAACAGGCCATGCCATGTTAAGAATTGGGTGAGGTAGAAATTTCCCTCACCCGCCTTTCGGTTTATCCAGTTGTCAAGTCGACCGTTGAGTCGGGCAGTCCATCTGCCCCTAGGTTCCTGCTCCCATCTGCTTTGCCAGGTCTCGAAGCTGTTAGACCCGGCTTTCTATGATGTCTCCTCCTTCCCCAGAACGGGCTTTTGCTGGTGGACGAATTGTCTCTCCATGGCTAGTAGGTCGATAGGGATTACCCCGATTACAACTAGCACTGCGGGCTCTGAGACCGTGCTGTAGGAGCACGCGATTCGAAGAGTGCTCCTCTTGTGTACCGCGACTATGCGCTTGCGATATTTCTCTTATCGCAACGTCTCGGCCAATACTTCCGCGACGTATAGCATCACTCCATCGGCGGCACGCATCAGTAGTCGCCTAATGCTCGGCCGGGGACTGTGGACATTGGCCATGACTGTGCCCAGAGTGGATACTACATTTGCCGCCTTGTCGGATGCCATTATTATATGCTCGCCGTAATTGAATTTGCAATCGAGCATTACTTCTAGGTACCTGACGGACGGCTTATTCTGGACCGTCGTGTCTCCTACGGTGAAGCTGCGCAAGGTGTTGACGCGCTTCTTCGTTAGTATCATGATCTCTGTTTTCTGGGTTGCTAAGGATAGCCCATACTCTTCCATCCAGGTGATGACTCTGCGCATGACCCGGTTGAGCAACAGCTGTGCCCCCTCTGTGTCGTTTGGGGTGAGGTATACACTGATATAAGTCGTCGAGTTGTGTCTCACCCAAACGTATACGCATCCGGATCCTTGATCGGACACATGTATTTGTCAGCGATCTGGGATCCAAACGGCCGCGGGGACCAATTCGTCTGCGTACAGTCCTAATCCTGCTGTGTCCTGGCATTGTTCGCTGATTAAAACGATATCAGCTTGTTTCTCAGAGCGGATCTGGTATAGAAGGAGGTGCAAGGTCCTGCTCCAATAGAGATTACCATGATTATAATGATAATAACAATAATATTAATATCAATAATAACGATAATGGCGATAATAATATATATAACAATTATAATGATAATGACGAAAATAACGATAATAATAATAACGATAATAGCGATAATAGAAATAATAATAAAAATGATAAAAACGATAATAACGATGATAACGTTAATAATAATGGAATTAATACAGATAATAACTATAATAACGATAATAATAATAGGTATAATAACGATATTAACGATAATAATAATAATAAAAAAAACAAAATAACGATAATAACGATAATAACGATAATGACGATAATAATAATAATAATAATAATAATAACTCTAATAATATAATAATAACAATAGTAGCGATAACATTTATAAAACGAAAATAACGATAATAATAAAAGTAATAATAATAAAAACAATAATAACGATATTAACGTTAATAACAATAATAACGACAATAATGACAATAATAACGTTTATAAATATAATAACGATAATAATAATATTAATAATAACGATAATCGCGATAATAAATGTATAATAATGATAACAATATCGATAATAACGATAATAACGGAAATAAAGATAATAATATAACAATAAAAAAGAAAATAACGATTGTAATAATAATAATAATATCGAAATTAACGATAACAACGATAATAATAATAGTAATAATAACGATAATTAAGATAATGTTGGAAATAATAATAATAATATCGATAATAAGGATAATAACGGTAATAAATATAATAATCATAACAATAAATAAGAAAATAACGCTAATTTCGATAATAAAAATAATAATAACGAAGATTCTAACTATAATATCGACAATAAAAATAACGATAATAACGTTAATATCGATAATAAGAAAACACTATTATCAATAATAACGATAATAATAATAGTCATAAACACAATAATAAAGACAATGACGATAATAACGATTATATAAAAACGATAACAAAATTTATAGTAATAATAATAATATTAATAATAACGTTAATATCAAATATAATTATCATTATAGTAAAGATAATGGCGACATTAACGATAATGACGATAATAATAATAACAACAATAACGCTAATTACGATAATAATTTTCATAAAATAGTTAATAATATTTATAATAACAATACTTACTATAATAAAAATTATGGTATTAACAATAATTTCGATAATAACGTTAATAACGATAATAACGATCGTTACGGTAAAAATATTATTAATAATAACAATAATAATAATAATAACGATAGTAAGGCTAATAACTATACCATCGATATTAATAATAAAAATAATAAAGATAATATTGTTAATATTAATAATAATATGAATGATAATAAAGGTAATTATATATAGAGTAATAATAATATTAACGATAATATCGATAATAATAACAATAACATTACGATAATAGTAATAATAATAATAGAAATAATAACACTAATAACAATAAAAACGATAAAAATAATAATGATAATAATAATAATAACGACAATAACGATAATGACGATAATACTAGCAGTAATAATAACAATAACAAAAATAATAACGATAATAGCGATAATAAAGATAATATCGATAATAATACCAACACAATTAAAGAAAGTAACGATAATAATAATTATAGTAATAACAATAGAAACATTAATGATATAATTGATATTATCGATAATGGTAATAATAATAATATTAACGATAATAACGATAATAATGATAATAAAGATAGTAATAACAATATTAAAAATAATAACTGCAATAACGATAACAACGATAATAATTGTAGTAATAATAATAATAATAACATTACTAACGATAATAGCGATATTATAGATTATAATAATTACGATAATAACGATAATATTATTCATAATAATAACAATATCAACGAAAATTCCGATAATAATAATTATGACAATAATAACGACAAGAACGATAATAACGATAATATCAATATTAACGATAATATCGATAATAATAATAACACTATTAACGATAATACATATAAAAATTATAACAATAATACTAATAACAGTAATAACGATAATACCGGCAATAACAATGATAATAATATTAACGATAATAAGGATAATAACCATAATAATAGTAATAATAATAAAGATAATAACTATTTTAACGATAATAATGACATTATAACAATAATAACGATAATAACGATTAAAATTATAATGCCGATAATGGCGATAATAACAATTATAATCCTAATAACGATATTAATATTTATAATAATAACAATAATACTGATATTAACATTAATAACGATAATAATAGTAGTCATAATAACAATTATTACACTAATAACGTTAAAAACGATAATAACGATAATAATAGTTTAATAATAACATTAACAATAATAATAGCGATAATGAGGTTATTAACGGAAATATCGATAGTTATAATAACCATATTTACAATAATAACGATATTATTAATGATAACAATAACGATAATAACGATAATATCGATAATAATAATAACTTTATTAACGTTAACAACGATAATAATAATAATAATAACAACATTAATAACGACAATAACGATTAGAAGTATTATAGTAATAATGAAAACAACGATAATAGCGATATTAACGATAATAGTAATAATAATAAGAATAGTAATAATAATAACGTTAGTTAAGATAATAACGATAATAATAATAGTAATTATAAAACTAATAGCAATAATAACGATAATAAAGATTATGACGATAACATTATTAATGATAATTATGACAATAGTAATAATAATAATAAAGATAATATCGATGTTAATCATAATAATAATAAAAATAATAATAATAAAGATAATAACGATATTGACGATTATAACGATAATAACGATAATAACCATAATAAAAAAAACAAAATAACGATAATAACGATAATAACGATAATGACGATAATAATAATAATAATAATAATAATAACTCTAATAATATAATAATAACAATAGTAGCGATAACATTTATAAAACGAAAATAACGATAATAATAAAAGTAATAATAATAAAAACAATAATAACGATATTAACGTTAATAACAATAATAACGACAATAATGACAATAATAACGTTTATAAATATAATAACGATAATAATAATATTAATAATAACGATAATCGCGATAATAAATGTATAATAATGATAACAATATCGATAATAACGATAATAACGGAAATAAAGATAATAATATAACAATAAAAAAGAAAATAACGATTGTAATAATAATAATAATATCGAAATTAACGATAACAACGATAATAATAATAGTAATAATAACGATAATTAAGATAATGTTGGAAATAATAATAATAATATCGATAATAAGGATAATAACGGTAATAAATATAATAATCATAACAATAAATAAGAAAATAACGCTAATTTCGATAATAAAAATAATAATAACGAAGATTCTAACTATAATATCGACAATAAAAATAACGATAATAACGTTAATATCGATAATAAGAAAACACTATTATCAATAATAACGATAATAATAATAGTCATAAACACAATAATAAAGACAATGACGATAATAACGATTATATAAAAACGATAACAAAATTTATAGTAATAATAATAATATTAATAATAACGTTAATATCAAATATAATTATCATTATAGTAAAGATAATGGCGACATTAACGATAATGACGATAATAATAATAACAACAATAACGCTAATTACGATAATAATTTTCATAAAATAGTTAATAATATTTATAATAACAATACTTACTATAATAAAAATTATGGTATTAACAATAATTTCGATAATAACGTTAATAACGATAATAACGATCGTTACGGTAAAAATATTATTAATAATAACAATAATAATAATAATAACGATAGTAAGGCTAATAACTATACCATCGATATTAATAATAAAAATAATAAAGATAATATTGTTAATATTAATAATAATATGAATGATAATAAAGGTAATTATATATAGAGTAATAATAATATTAACGATAATATCGATAATAATAACAATAACATTACGATAATAGTAATAATAATAATAGAAATAATAACACTAATAACAATAAAAACGATAAAAATAATAATGATAATAATAATAATAACGACAATAACGATAATGACGATAATACTAGCAGTAATAATAACAATAACAAAAATAATAACGATAATAGCGATAATAAAGATAATATCGATAATAATACCAACACAATTAAAGAAAGTAACGATAATAATAATTATAGTAATAACAATAGAAACATTAATGATATAATTGATATTATCGATAATGGTAATAATAATAATATTAACGATAATAACGATAATAATGATAATAAAGATAGTAATAACAATATTAAAAATAATAACTGCAATAACGATAACAACGATAATAATTGTAGTAATAATAATAATAATAACATTACTAACGATAATAGCGATATTATAGATTATAATAATTACGATAATAACGATAATATTATTCATAATAATAACAATATCAACGAAAATTCCGATAATAATAATTATGACAATAATAACGACAAGAACGATAATAACGATAATATCAATATTAACGATAATATCGATAATAATAATAACACTATTAACGATAATACATATAAAAATTATAACAATAATACTAATAACAGTAATAACGATAATACCGGCAATAACAATGATAATAATATTAACGATAATAAGGATAATAACCATAATAATAGTAATAATAATAAAGATAATAACTATTTTAACGATAATAATGACATTATAACAATAATAACGATAATAACGATTAAAATTATAATGCCGATAATGGCGATAATAACAATTATAATCCTAATAACGATATTAATATTTATAATAATAACAATAATACTGATATTAACATTAATAACGATAATAATAGTAGTCATAATAACAATTATTACACTAATAACGTTAAAAACGATAATAACGATAATAATAGTTTAATAATAACATTAACAATAATAATAGCGATAATGAGGTTATTAACGGAAATATCGATAGTTATAATAACCATATTTACAATAATAACGATATTATTAATGATAACAATAACGATAATAACGATAATATCGATAATAATAATAACTTTATTAACGTTAACAACGATAATAATAATAATAATAACAACATTAATAACGACAATAACGATTAGAAGTATTATAGTAATAATGAAAACAACGATAATAGCGATATTAACGATAATAGTAATAATAATAAGAATAGTAATAATAATAACGTTAGTTAAGATAATAACGATAATAATAATAGTAATTATAAAACTAATAGCAATAATAACGATAATAAAGATTATGACGATAACATTATTAATGATAATTATGACAATAGTAATAATAATAATAAAGATAATATCGATGTTAATCATAATAATAATAAAAATAATAATAATAAAGATAATAACGATATTGACGATTATAACGATAATAACGATAATAACCATAATGAAGTTAATATCGATAATTAAAATAACAATATTAACGATAATTTCGATAATAATAATAATAATAACAATAATAACGATAATAATGGTAATAACGATAATAATAGAAATAATAATATCGATAATTACGATAATAACGATTATAGCAGTAGTAATGATATCAATATTAACAATAAACAAGATGATAACGATAATAACAATAGTAAGGATAATAATAATGTCCATATCAACGATAATATAGATAATTAGGATTGTAATATTAGCGATAATAACGACGATTGTAATAATAATAATAAAGATAATAACGATCAAAACAATAACAATAATATTAACAGTAATAACTATCATTACGATAATATCTTTAATTAAAATAGTTACGATAATAATTTAAGGATAATGAGGATTATAATAATAATAATAATTCGATAATAATGATAATTACGATAATAACGATAATATTTATAACGATAATAATGATAATTACGATAATAACGATTATATTAATAACGACAATAACGTTAATAACGATTATACCGATAATAATAATTACTTTATAACGACAATAATAAAAATAATAATAAAGATAATAAAGGAATTAACGATAATAACGATAATAATTATAATAATAATATCGTTATTTACTATAATGATGATAATAACATTCATAATAATATTCATAATAACTTTAATAACGATAATTACGATAATGACGATAATAATAATAACAATATTCACAATATTATAGAAAATTATAACAATAATAATAACAAGAATAAGGATAATAACGATAATAATAGATATAATTATAACAATATTAAGAATAATAACTATAATAAAGATAATAACGATAATAATTGTAGTAGTAATAAAAGTAATAATAATAACTATGATAATATGATTTTATCTATAATAAAATTAAGAATTATAACAATAACAAATATAAAGAAAATAAAAATAATAGCAATAATAATAACGGTTATTACGATATTAACGTTAATAATAATAGTAATAATAACAAAAATAAAAATAAAAACGTCAACAACGATAAGAACGATATCAATAATAACGATAATAACGACAAAAATAATAATAATAAAAATAATAATATCGATAATAACGATAATAATGATAATAATAATATTATTATTAACAACTATAACAATAAAAACCATAATAAAGATAATAATAAATACGATAAAGTCGTTAATATCGACAATAGTGTTAACAATATTAATAATATTATCGATAATAATATTAACACTATTAACGATAATATCGATAATAATAATAACACTATTAACGAAAATACATATAAAAATTATAACAATAATAATAATAACAGTAATAACGATAATACCGACAATAACAATGATAATAATAATAACGATAATAAGGATAATAACCATAATAATAGTAATAATAATAAAGATAATAACTATTTTAACGATAATAATGATATTATAACAATAATAACGATAATAACGATAAAAATTATAATGCCGATAATGGCGATAATAACAATAATAATCCTAATAACGATATTAATATTTATAATAATAACAATAATACTGATATTAACATTATTAACGATAATAATAGTAGTCATAATAACAATTATAACACTAATAACTTTAAAAACGATAATAACGATAATAATAGTTTAATAATAACAATAACAATAATAATAGCGATAATGAGGTTATTAACGGAAATATCGATAGTTATAATAACCATATTAACAATAATAACGGTATTATCAATGATAACAATAACGATAATAACGATAATATCGATAATAATAATAACTTTATTAACGTTAACAACGATAATAATAATAATAATAACAACATTAATAACGACAATAACGATTAGAAGTATTATAGTAATAATGAAAACAACGATAATAGCGATATTAACGATAATAAAAATAACGATAATAATAACGATATTAAAGAAAATAATAATAACAATAGTATCGAAAATAACGATAACAACATTAATAATAATAATAATAATATCGAAAGTAAGTATAATAACGGTGAAAACTATAATATTAATAACAATAATAACGATAATAACGATAATAATAATAATAATAATGACGATATTAACGATAATAACGATTATAGTAATATCGATATAAACGACAATAATAATAATAATAATAATAATAATAATAAAAATAAAGACAATAATTTGTATAATAACGATAATAATAGTGGATATGTTAAGAATAATAACAATAATAACGATTATAACGATTATGACGATAATAACTATACTAACGATAATTGCGATAATAGCGATTATAATAATAACGACAATAACGATAAGAGTAGCAATATTAATAACGATAATAACGATATTTACGTTAATAATTATAATAATAATAAAGATAACAACGATAGTAACAATAATAACGTTAATAATAATAACAAGATTAATAATAATATCGAAAATTAAAATAATAATAATAGCACTAATAACAATAACATCGATAATAATGATAATAATAATAACGATAATAATAACGATATTAAAGAAAATAATAATAACAATAGTAACGAAAATAACGACAACAATATTAATAATAATAATAATAATATCGAAAGTAAGTATAATATCGGTGACAACTATAATATTAATAACATTAATATCGATAATAACGATAATAACTATAGTAATAATACTAATAATAACGATAATAACGATATTAATGGCAATAAGGATAATAACATTAATATTAATAGTCATATTAAAGATAATAACGATAATAACGTTACTAACGATAATAGCGATAATAATATTAACAATATTAACGATAATATCGTTAATAATTGTAACAATATTCACGATAATATCGATAATAATAATAACAACAAAAACAATAATAACGATAATAACAATAATAAAATTTATAATAATAACGATAATAACGATAATAAGGATAATAATGATAATATCGATATTAATAATTGTAATAATAACAATAATAACGGTAATAACAATTATAATAATGACCATAATAACGATAATAACGTAAATAACGGTAATAAAAGTAACAATAATATCGATGATAACGATAATACCGATAATAACCTTAATAACAATAATAATAATAATAATTATAATAATAATAATAACGATAATAGCAATAATAAGAACAATAATAATAATTATAATAATAATACTAACGATATAAACGAAAGTAACCATAATAATACTACATATTATAACAATAATCACAATAATAATGTGAATAACGATAATAACGATAATAATCTATCGATAATAACGATAATAATAATATTAATAATAACAATATTTACGATAATAAAAATAATAAAATTAATAATAAAAACAATAATACAGGTAATAATGATAATAATGATAATAACGATAAAAATAGTAATATTAATAATAATTATAATAACAAAAATAACGATAATAATAATTACGATAATGACGATAATAGTAATAATAATTATAATCACGATAATTAGTATAATAACGATAATAATAGTAGTAATAATAATAATAAGTAATTATATCAATAAATAAATAATAACGATAATAATAATGACAATAATAACGATAACAATGGTAATAATGATAACGATGACATTAATAAAAGTAAAAACTATAATAACGATCATAACGGTAATAATAATGACGATATTGAAAGATAATAAAGGTAATAAAGATAATAATATTAACGATAACAAAGACAAATTTAATAATAATAAAAACGATAATAACATTAATAACGATAATAACGATAATACTAATATTAATAAGGATAATATCGATAATAAAGATAATAGTAATAATATTCATAATAATAATAATAGCGATAAAACGGTAATGACGATAATAACAGCAGTAATAATGTTACTAATAACAATAATTTTATTATATAATATAATTATTAATAATAATATTAATAACAAGAATAACGATAATAAATATAATAATAATATTAATAATAGCGACAATAACGAAAATAGCAATGATATTAATTACTATAATGACTATTATAACTATAATATTAATAAAAATAATAACGATAATAACGATAATAACCTTACTAACGATAATAATAATATCATTATTAACGATAACACCGAAAATAATAATAATAATAATAATAATAATAATAATAATAGTAATAATAATAATAATAATAAAAATGAGGATAACATCGATGACAACGAAAATAATATTAGCAATAGTATCGATAATAACAATAATAACGAAAATAAGGTTATTCACGATAATGACGATAATAATAATAACAATTATAACTGTAATAAAGGTAATAGCGATAATAACAATAACAATAATAACGATAATAACTATATTAACGATAACAATAACAGTAATAATAATAAAGATAATAACGATATTTACGATAATAACGATAATTACGATAATAATAATAAAAATAGTAACGATAACAACGATGATATCGATGATAACGATAATAATAATAATACTAACAGTAATAACGATAATAACAATATCTTTGCGAGGAATAAGCCATGCCCAGTCAGGAATTGGGTGAGATATAAATCTACCTCTCCCGCCTCCCGGTTAAACCAGTTCTCAAGTCGACCGATGAGTCGGGCTGTCCATCTGCCCCCAGTTTCCTGCTCCCATCTGTTTTGCCAGGTCTCGATGCTGGTAGACCTGACGAGCCTTGATGCGTCCTCCATACTCAAAACGGACCTCTGCTGGTGGACGAGTTGTCTTTCCTGGGCGAATCGGAGAGCTCCACTCCTCTGTACCGAAATATCGATATTAATAATAACGATAATAAAGATAATAACGACAATAATAATAATAATAATATTAATAATAATAATAATAATAATAATAATAATAATAATAATAATGTCGGTAATAACTATAATAACGATAATAATAACATTAATAATAACAATAATATTAATAATAACGATAATAAGAATAATAATAAATACGATAAAGACGATATTATCGATAATAATAATAACATATTAACGATAATATCTATAAAAATAATAATAATAATAATAACGATAATAACGATAATAACGATATGAGTAATATTAATAATAAAGATAATTACGATAGTAACGATAGTAATAATAACAATAATAACGATAATAACGATATTCACGATAATAATAATTACAATAATAACGATAATAAGGACAATAATGATAATAAGGAAAATAATTATTATAATAATAATAATAAAAACGATAAAAATGATAATAATACTTACAATAATAACGATAATAACGATATTAACTATAATGAAATTAATAACTATATTTACATTAACAACGATAATGATATTAGGAATAATAGCGATAATAACGATAATTACGGTAATAATAATAATAACATTAATAACTATATACGATGACAACGATAAGAATAATAACGTTAATAATAATAACATTAATAACGGCAATAATAATAATAATAATAATAAAGATAATAGCAATAATAATAATTGCAATGACATTAATGACCATTATAACGAAAATAACGATAATAACGATAACAATAATAACGTTCAATACGATAATAACGAAACTAATAAAAACGATAGTATCGTTAATAGTAATAATCATAGTACCGTTAAAAACGATAATAAATTTAATAATAATAAAAATAATAAGGACAAAAACGATTATATCCGTATAATTATAACAATAATATCGATAATTACGTTATTAGAAATAATAATATTAACAATAATAACGATAATACTAACAACCATAATAAAGATAATAATAATAATAATTATAACAATAATAACGATACTATCGACAATGACGATTATGATAATAACAATAATAACGATAAGAAAAAAATTTACGATAATAACAAGAATTATAACAATAATAATATCTATAATAATAATAAGAACGATTAGAACTATAATATTAATAACAATAATAACAATAATAACGTAAATAACTACAAAAAAAATAATTTTAATAAGATATTAATGATAATGAATAGAATAACAGTAATAACGATAATTACTACAATAATAATAAAAATAAAAACGATAAATACGATAATAACAATAACAATAATATTAATAATAATAATAATAATAATAATAATAATAATAATAATAATAATAATAATAATAATACTATCGATAATAACAATAATAACGATAATAATGATAATAATATATACGATAACGTCGATAATATCGATAATAATATTAACAAAATTAATTATAATATCGATAATAATATTAACAACATTAATGATAATATCGATAATAATAATAACATTATTAACGATAATATCTATAAACATAATAATAATAATAATAATAGTTATAACACTAATAACGATAATATTAGTAGTAATACTAACAAAAATAACACTAATAACTCTATAAACGATAATAAAGATAAGATTAGTAGTAATAATAACAATAATAACAATAAGTGCGATAATAAGGTAATTAACGGTAACAACGATAATTATAATAACATTAATAATGATAACAACGACAATAACTATAATAATAATAAAGAAAATAACAATAATAATGATATTAACAATAATAATAATAGTAATAATATCGATAATAACGAAAATAACGGTAATAACTATAATACCGATAATAATAATAATAATAATAGAAATAGTAATAAAAGGAAAAATAATAACGATATTAACGAAAATATTAGTAACAATTGTAATGTTAACAACGACAATAAACATAATAAAAATAATAATAATAACGAAAGTTAAGATAACAACGATAACAATAATAACAATAGTAGCGATAATATCAATTATAATAATACCGATAATATCGATAATAACAATAATAATAATAATATTAATAACGATATTAAAAATAATATCGATAATAACGATAAGAATAGTAGAAATAATAACAATAATAACGATATTAAAGATAACAATAATATTATTAACGATAACAATGAAAATGTTTATATAAATAATAACGATAATAATGATAATAAAGATAATAATATTAATATTAATAAAGATAATAACGATATTAGCGATAATACCGATAATAACGATAATAACGATAATAGCGATAATAAATATAACAACGACAATAACAATAATAATAATAATAATTATAATAATAATAATAACGATATTAACGATAATAACAATAATAATAACAGTAATAATTAGAATAACATTAATAATAACGATAATAACGATAATAATAATAAGAATAATATCGATAATATCGATAATTATTATAATAATAATAACGATTTTAACGATAATAAAGACAGTAATAATAATAATAATAATAATAATAATAATAATAATAATAATAATAATAATAACGATTGCAATGAAAATAATGTTAATAATAGTAGTAATAATAACAATAACAACAATAATAACGATAATAAAGACAATAACGATAATTACGATAATAACAATTAAAATAATAACGGTAATATCTATAATAGTAGTAATAATAATTACGATGATAACGATGATAATAATAATAAAAATAATAATAATAACAATATTAACGATAATAACAATTATATTAATAATAATAATAACGATAATTACGATAATAACGATAAAATCGATAATAATAATATTAATAAGAGCGATAATAACGTTAATAGTAATATCTATAAATTAGATTATGATGATATTAATTGAAATTACTATAATAATAATAATAAATATTACAATAACAACGATAATAAAAATAACAATAATAACTATAATAACGATTATTACGATAATAACGATAATAATGAATATAATAATAACATCAGTAATAAGGGAAAATACGAAAATAACGGTAATAACGATAATAGCGGTTATAATAGTAACAACAATAAAGATAATGACGATATTAACAATTATAACGATAATAATAATAACAATAATAACAATAATAACTATAATTATAATAACACTAATAACAATCATATCGACATTAACGATAATTACGATAATAATAATAACAATTATAACGATAATAACGATAATAACGATAATAATATTAACAATAATATCAATGACAACGATTATAACGATTATTTTGATAAGTTTAAATCTAAAAAAGGATAATAATGATAAGAACGATAATTATAATAAAAGTAATAACAATTATAATTGTAATAACGAAAAAAAATTTATAATAAGACCTATAAGAACAATAAAATACATAATAATAGTAGTAATAATGACAATATTAGCAAAAATAACTATAATGCCGATATTAACAATAACAATATTAACGATAATAAAGTTAGTTATAACAAAAATAATAACAATAATAACGATAATAAAGATAACATTAATAAAAATAATAATGATAATGCCGATATTAACGTTAATAATAATAATAATAACAATAATAATGATAACTATAATAGCGATAATAACCATAATAACGATAATAACCATAATAGCGATAATAACAATAATAATAATAACAATAATAACGATAATAACAATTATAATGATATTAACGAAAAAAATATTAATAATAATAGCAATAATAACAATAATAACGATAACAAAAAAAACAATAATAACTATATTAAAGATAATATTAATAACAATAGTAACGATAACAACGATAATAACCCTTATAATAATAATAATAATAACGAAAATGGGGTTAATAACGATGACAACGATAATAATAATAACAATAATAACGATAGTATTGATAATAACGATAACACCGATAATAATAGTAACAGTAATATCGATAATAACGATAATAACGATTAGAATAATAATGACAATAACGGTAATATTGATAAAAACAATAATTACGATATTAACATAATAAAAATAAAGATAAAATCGAAAAAAAGGGTAGTAATAATAAAATTAATAACGATAAAAACGTCAATAATGATAATTGTAATAGCAATTATAACGATATTAACGACAATAACGATAATAACGATAATAATCAAAAGAACAAGAGTAGTAACGATAATTACGATAATAATGGTATTAATAATAGTAATAATATCATTCATAACAATAATAATGTTAATAACGGTATTAATGATAGTAACGATAATAAAAATAATATTATCAACAATTATAACGATAAGGATGTAAATAATAATAACGGTAATAACGATAATAAAAAAAAATGTTAATAGCTATAATAATTATAAAAATAATAATGTTAATAAACAGAATTATGCTTATAACGATAATAATAAAAATAATAATAATAATAACAATAATAAAGATTATATCGATACTAACGATAATAATCATAATATTAAGAATAATAATGATGATAACAATAATAACGAAAATATCGATAATAACAAAGATAATAATAATAATAACGATAATAAAGATAATAACGATACTAAAAATAATAATAATAACTACAATAATTACGATAATATCGATAATAATTATCACAATAATAACGATAAAATCGATAATACGGTAATAATAATATCAATATTAACGTGGAGGTCGATAATAACGAAAATAATAATATTATTCTTAACGATAATAGCGATAATAACGAAAATAGTAATCGAAATAATAACAATAATAGCACAAATATTGATAATAACTATAATATCGATAAAATATTTACGTTAATGACGACAAAACAGATAATAATTACGATAATAACGATAATAATTAGAGTAATAACAACGATAATAACAATAATAACGTTTATAACGGTAATAATAATAATAATATTAATAAAAACGACCATAATGATACTTACGATAATTATAGTAGTAATAAAAGAACTAATGAAAATTATTAAATTAAACGTTCATAATGATAATAATGATAATAAAAACAATAATATCAACAATAATAAAGGTAATTACCTAAATAAAAATAACTGTAATAACGTTCATAACAAAAATACCGTAATAACGACAATAATAATATCAATAATAACTTTAATAATAATAATAACGATAATAACAATAATAATATAAGTAATAAAAATAATAACAATAATAACGATAATGACAATAATAGCAATAAAACTGATAATAAAGATATATATAAAAATAATAATAATAATATCAATAATAACGATAGTAATGATGATAATAATAATAATTCCGATAACAGAGATAATACCTATAATAATAAAAATAATAATAATAATAATAATAATAATAATAATAATAATAATGATAGTAATGGTAATAACGAAAATAATAGTTGTAATAATAACACTAATCAAAATAATAAAGATAATAACGATATTAATAATAATAATATTAATAATAATAATGATAATTTCGATAATAACATTTTTAACAATAATAACGATAATGAGGATTATCACAATAATAACGATAATAATGACGATAATATCGATAGTAACAATAATATTGATTATAAAGAAAACAATTACAAAAATAATAACGATAATATCCATACTATCGTTATAAATAATTACAATATCAACGATAAAAACATTAATAATATCAATAATAATAACGATATTAGCGGTAATAATAATAATAATAATATTGATAATAACCATAATAGCAATAATAATGATAATAATTACAATAATAATAACTATAATAACAATAATAATAAAAACAATATAAACGATAATAATGATAAATCGATAATATCGATATTAATAATTACAATAATAACAATAATAGCGATAATAATATAATAACGAAAACAATAATAAGGATAACAACGGAAATAAAGGTAATAATAATAAATATAATAACGATAACAACGATAATGACGATATTAACTATTATAACAATAACAATAATAAGGATAATACCGAAAATAAAGATAATAATATTAAATATAATAACTATAACAATGATAAAACCGATAATAATAATAATAGTAGTAACATTAATAACAATAACAATGTTAATAACAATTATATCGATAATAATAATAATAATAGTATGAATAATAATAATAATAAAAGGAAATAAGATAATAACGAAAATATTAATAACAATAGTAACGTTAATAAAGATAATAATAGTAATAATAAAAACAAAATTTACGATAATAACGATAAGAATTATTATAATAATAATAATAATAGCTATAATAACGATAATATCGATAATAATAATAATAAAAGCATAGTATAATTACGATAACAATAAAATATAGATAATAACGACATTAACGATATCAGCGGTAATAACGATAATAATAATATAAATAATAAAGATAATAATGGAAATAGTAATAGAAATAATAACATTAATAACACCAATTAGAATAATAAATATAATAATTACGATAATATCGATGATAATATTAATAATAACGATAATAACGATAATAACAATAATAACGGTAATAATAATAATAATATTAATATAAAAGATAATAACTATAATAATGATAAGAATAATTATAATAACGATAATAAATTTAATAGCAATAATAATCCTGATAAGCATTATAATCACGATAATAACGATAATAACGAAAGTAATAGTTGTAATAATAACTCTAACCACGATAAAAAAATAACAACGTTATTAATAATAATAAAAAATAATAACGATAATAAAGATAATAGCTATCATAATAACGATAATAACGATAATAATGGTAGCAGTAATAACAATAATAATAAAATTAACGACTATAACGATATTCAGTATTACAATTATCAAGATAGTAATAACAATAATTTTAATGATAATATTGAATATGATATCAATATTAACAGTAAAATATACTGATAATAATAATAACAACAGTAATGATAATATCGATTATAATATTAATAATAATAATAATAAAAAGGATAATAACAATAATAACGATATTAATGATAATAATGATAATAAAGATAATAATAAAAATAGTAATAATAATAACAATAATAAATATAATAACGATAATAAGTATAATAACGATTATAATAAAAAAATAATAATAAGAACGTTAGTAACGATAATAATTATAATAATAACATCAACAATAACAAATATAACGATAATAACTATAATAACAGTAAAAATAATAACAATAATAACAATAATATTGATAATAAAAATAATAATTATAATAATAATAACAATAATAACGATTATAATGATAAAAATAATAACAAATATAACGATACCAACAATAATAACAATAATAATAATAATAATAATAAGGTAATAACAATATTAACGATAATAACGATAATAATAACACAATAATAACGATAATATCGATTATAATGATAATAAAGATAATATTAATAGCACTATTAAGGTTAATAACGATATTAACGATAAAAATAATAACGAAAATAAAGATAATATAGATAATACTCATAACAATAATAAAGATAATATCGATAATAATAGTAATAATGGTAACAATAATAACTATAATAACGATAATAACGATAATAATACTAACGATAAAAACGAGGATAGTAATAATAATAATAATAATATTTACGATATGAACGATAAAGAAATAATAATAATAACAATAAAAACGATAATAAAGAAAATAACGATAGTAACAATGACGATAATAACGATAATAGTAATTACAATAATATATATAGTAACAATAATAATGATAATTACGATAATAGTAATAATAATAATAACGATATAAACGGAAAAAACCATAATAATAATAACAATTATAAAGATACTAACGAATATAAAGATAGTAACAATAATAATAATAATATTAATAACAATAATAACGATAATAACAATATGAATAATAGTAATATTAACAATAATATCGATAACAACGATAATGACGATAATTATAATAGTTATATTTCTATAATGAGGATTATAACGAAAGAACGACAATAATAGTAACAATAAAAACAATAATAACGATAATAACTAAAATATCGAAAATTATAATAACGATAATGACGACAATAGTAATAATAATTATAACGATAATAACGGTAATAACGATAATAAAAATAATTATAATTAGATATAAAAAGATATTAACGATAATAACGAAAATAATAATTACAATTATAACGAAAATATCGAAAATAACGATAATAACGTTAATAACGACAATTATAATAATTACAATAACCATATTAACGATAATATCGATATAATAATAACGATATTTACGAAGAATGTAATAATAATAATAACGATAATAACGATAAAAAGATAATAATAATAATAATATTGACGATAATAACGATAATTACGCATAATGATAATTATGATATTAACAATAGTAATAATAACAATAATAACAATGATATCAATTATGACTATAATAAAAATAATATAATTAAAGATATTAAGGATAATAACGATAACATCGTTCATAATAACAATAATATCGTTAATAACAATAATAACGATAAAAACGATTTCAACGATAATAATTGTAGTAATAATAACAATAATAACATTACTAACGATAATAACGATATTAACGATACTAATAATAACGATAATAACTATAATATCGATAATAATAATGTCAATGTTAATGATAATGTTGGTAATAATAATAATAATAATAATAACGACAATAACCATAATAACGATAATATAAATAACAATAACGATAATAACGATAATATCGAATATAATAATTACAATAAAATCGATAACAGCAAAATTAATAATAACCATAATAACAATAATGAAGGTAATAACGACAATAAAAATAATATCAAGGACAGTAATAACGATAATAAAGGAAATAACAGTAATAGCGATATTAAAGACAATAATAATAATAATAATAACAACAAAAACCATAATAACAATAATAATAATAATATTAAGAAGAAGAAGAAGGATAATAACGATAGTAGTAATAATAAAAATAATAATAACGATAATATAGATATCATCGTTAATAGTAATAAAGATAATAACGACAATAATAATAATTATAATAACGATAATAACAATAATAATAATTAAAATAATAATAAAAATAATAATAATAATAATAATTGCGATTATAATTATAATAACGATAATAAAAAGAATATTAATAAAAATAATAATGATAATAACAATGATAACGATAATAATAATAAGAATAATAAAGATAACGACGTTATTACCGATAATATAGATAATAATAATAATATTACAAACAATAATAACGACAAAAACGATAATAACTATAAACTATTAGCGATAATAACGATAATCGTAATAATAATAATATCGATAGTATCAATAATAACGAAAATAACCATATTAGTAATAATAATAATAATAATAACGAAAATGACTATAGTAATGAAAATAACGATAATAACGATAAAGGCGATAAAAAAAATAAAAACAATAACGTTCATAACGATAATAATAACAACAATAAAATTGATATTAACAATAATTATAATAACTATAATAATAATAACAAAAATAACTATTAAAACGTTAATAACAATAATAATAATAACAATAATGACGATAATAACGGTAATAACGATAATAATAATTATAATAATGACGATAATAACTTTAATAACGAGTAATAATAATTACAATAAAAACAATAGAAAAAATAGCAATAAAAACGATGGTAACGATATGGAAGATAATAATCATAATATTAATAATAACATTAAGGATAATGACGATATCATCAATAATAATAATAACATAAATTTTGATAATAACGATAATAACGATAATAACGAATAAATAATAAAAATATTAATAACGATTATAGCGATAATAAAGATAATAACAGTAATAATAACATTAATAATAACGATAATAACAAAAATAACGAAAAAACAACATTAATAATAGCGATAATAAGGAGAATATCGATAAAAACGATAGTAATAATAATTCTAATAATTATATAATTACAATAATAATAATAATAATGATAATAAATATAATAATGTTAATAATACAAGTAATAATAACAATTATATCATTATTAAAAATAATAAAGATAATAACAATAATAATAATAATAATAATAATAATAATAATATAAATAGTAATAAAAACAATAATAACGGTAATAACGATAATATTTATAATAATAATAAAAATAATAAAGATTATAATGACACTAATGATTATAATAATAATAACAAATAACATAATAACGATAATAACGATAATAATAATAACATTAATAACGATAAAAACGATTATAACGATAGTAATAACAGTAATAATAACAATAATAACAGCAAGAACTATAAAAAATATAATAACTATAAAAACTATAACTATAAAAAACTATAAAAAATATAATATAATAACAATAATTATAATTACAATAGTAATAATATTAACGATAATAACAAATAATTATAATAACAATAAAAACGATAACAACGAAATAACGATAATAACATTAACAATTATAAAGATAATAACAATAATGACGATATTAACGATAACTATAATAACTATAAATGCGATAATAACAATAGTAAGAATGACAATAATATCGAAAACAACGATAATAACGATATTAATAATGACAATAATAACGGTAATAAACATGATAACGATATTAATAATAATATTAATATTATCGATAATAAGGTGAATTACGAAAATAACGGTACTAAGATAATAACAATAATGACGACAATAATAATAATAATAATAACGATACTAACGATAATAACGATAATAATAATAATAATAATAATAATAATAATAATAATAATAATAATGATAATAACTGTATTAACGATAAAAACGATAGTAATAATTACAATAATAGCGATAATGACGATAATAATGAAAATAACGGTAATTATAAAAACAATAATTACTATAAAAACGATATTAACAATAATAATAATAAGAATAACAACGATAATAAAAAAATAGCGATAATGATAATAACATTATAACTTAATGTTATTATTATTATCGCTATTAATATATATAACTTAATGTAACGATAACATTAATAATTATATTATCGATAATAACGATAATAACGGTAATAATAATAATAATAGTAATAATAATGGAAACGATAATAACGATAAAAACGATAATAATAAAAATAATAATAACAATAATGAAGATAATAACGTCAATAATAATACGAATAATAATTATAATAATTATATCAATAATAACGATAATAACGCTAATAATATTAGTAACAATAGCAATAATAACACTAATAACGATAACAACAAGAATAATATATACGAAAATATCGATAATATTAATAATAATCATAACAATTATAAAAATAATAACGATAATAACGATAATAATAACAATAATAATAATAATAATAATAACGATAATGACGATAATAACCGTAATAACAGTAATTAACATAATAACGATTATAATAATAGCGATAAAAACGATAATAATACTAATAATAAAAATGATAATAAAGATATTTACGAAAATAATAATTATAATAATAACGATAACAACGATATTAACAATACTAACGATAATTGCAATAACGATAATTACGATAATAAAGATGTTAACGATAAAAATAATAAGGAAAACGATAATGTCGATAATAAAAACTACACTATTATCCATAATTTAGATAATAATAAAAATAATAAGGATAATAAATGTATCAACGATAATAACGATAATAAAAATAATAACGACAATAAAAATAATAATAATAATAATGGGTAATAACGATTATAACGATAATAATGATAATATAGAAAATAAGGATAATAATAATAACAATATTAACGATAATAACGATATCAATGATAAAAACGATAATAAAGATAATAATGTTAATCATAATAACGATATTAAGTATATTAATCACAGCGATAATAACGATAATATCGAAAGTAACAATAGCAATATTAACCATAATATCGATAATAATTATAGCAATAATATAGATAATAAAGACAGTAGTAATAATAATATCAATAGTAACAATAATGTCAATAATGACGATAATATTAATAATTAGCATAACGATGATAACAATATTAACTATAATATTAATAAAATTAATAATGATAATTACATTAATAATAATAATAATAATAGCGATAATAACGATAATAACGATAATTATAAAAATATTAGTAATAACAATAATAACGATAATAAAGATAATAATAATATACATAACAACAATAATAACGATAATAATGATAATAATAAATACTATAAAGCCGATAATATCGATAAAATTATTAACAATATTAAAGATAATATCGATAATAATAATAACAATATTAACGATAATATATATAAAATTAATAATAATAATATGTATAACAGTAATAACGACAATAACGATAATAACGTTAATAATAATAACGATTATAATGATAATATCGATAATAACGATAATAATGCTAATAAAGGTAATAACGGTAATAACAATAACTATAATAGTAATAATAACAATAATAACGATATTAAATATACTAACGATAATATAAATAACGATAATAACGTTGATAACGACAATAACGATAATAATATACAAAATAATAACAATAATAAGAATAATAACTGCAATAAGGATAATAACGATAATAATAGTTGTAATAATAACAGTAATAACTATTATAACGATAATAACGATACTGAAAATAATAATAATAGTAATAATAATAACGGTAATTACGATATTAACGTTAATAATAATCGTAATAATAAAAAAAATTTCAATAATAACGTTAATAACGATAATAACGACAATAAAAATAATAATAATATCGATAATAACGATAATAGCGATAATAATAATAATAGTAATAATAACAAAAACGATAATAACTATAATAATAATAATAATATTAACAATAATAAAAATAATAAGAACAATAATAATAATTATAATATCGACAATAACGATAATAACGATAATAATAATATTATTCAAAAGAATAATTACAATAATAACGATAACAAGGATACTAATAAAAACGATAAAGTCGATAATAATAATAATAATATTAACAATATTAACGATATTAAAGATAATAACGTTAATAATAATAATAACATTATTAACGATATTAACGATAACAACGATAAAATTTTAACGGTATGACAATAATAATAATAATAGTAATATCGATAATAATTATAATAACGTTAACAATAATATCAATAATAACGGCAATAATAAAAATAAAAATAAAGTTAATAGCAATAATAATAGTGGTAATAACATTAATAACCATTATAACGAAAAAAACGATAATCGTATATAACGATAATAATAAAAGCAATAAGTACAATATTAAAAATAATAGGTATAATAACGATAATAACTACATTAATAGTAGTAATAATGACAGTAATAACAATAATAGCCATAAAAACGATTTTAACGGTAATAATCATAACGATAATAGCGAAAATATCGATGATATTAAAAACAATATTTACGATATTATCGATATTAATAATTGTAATAATAACAATAATAACGATCGTAACGATAATAGCGACTATAATAATAACGATAATAACGATAATAATAATAATAATATTATTGTTAGTAACAATAATAATGATAACGATGTTTATAACAGTAATAATAATAACGATTATAAAGATAATTACGTTAACAATGATAATAACGATAATGATGATAATAAGGGTAATAATTATATTAATAATATCAATAATAACGGTAATAACGTTATTGAAAGAAACAATAATAACGGTAATAACGTTATTGAAAGGAACAATAATAACGATATTAACGAAAATATTATAAATAATTGTAACGTTAACAACGATAATAAAAATGAAACTAATACTAATAATTACGAAAATAAAGATAATAACGATAACAATAATAAAAATACTAGCGATTATATCGATAATAACGATAATAACGATAATAAAGATAATAACGACAATAATAATAATTATAATAATAATAATAACGATATTAACGATAATAACGATAATAACGATAATAACGATATTAGCGATAAAAACGATAACATTAGTAATAATAATAACGATAATAACGATATTTACGATAATAATAATAATAATAATAAAGATAACAGCGATATTAACGATAATAACGATAATGGAAATAACGATAATTACGATAATAACGATGTTAACGTTAATAATAGTAATGATAACGATAATGTTGATAATAATAACTACACTATTAACGATAATTTAGATAATAATAATAATAATAAAGATAATAATTCTATCAACGATAATAACGATAATATCGTTAATGACGACAACAAACTAATAATAATAATAAGGGGTAATAATGCTTATAACGATAAAAATGATAATAACAATAATAATAATAGTAATAATAAAGATAATAATGATAATATAGAAAATAAGGATAATAATATTAACAATAATAACGATAATAACGATAATAAAAATAATAACCATAATGACGAAAATAATAACATTATTACTTATAACAATAATAACGACAATATCGATAATAATGATAATAACGATTATAATAACAACGATAATACCGATAATGGTAGTATTAATAATAACGATAATATCGATATTTATGATAATAATAATAACAATAATTTAGAAAAAAAACGATATTAACTATAATAACGATATTAATAATAACGATATTAACTTTAATAACGATGAAACGATAATAATAACATCAATATTACCGATTAGATTGATAATAATAATAATAATAATAGCAATAATAACGATAATAAATATATTAACGATAATAATGATAATGATAATAACGATAATAATAATAATAATAATATCAAAAATAACAATAATTACGATAATGACTATAATGACGATAATAATAATAACGATAATGACGATGATAATAATATCTATAATAAAATTAATAACGATAAAAATAATAATAATAATAACGATAAGAACGATGTCAATGATAGTAACGATAATAACGATAATAATAATAAAAATAATGATGATATTAACGATATTACGATAATAGGAATAACGATAATAAGGATAAAAATCTTAACAATAATAGCGATATTAAAGATTTTGACGATAAAAATAATAAGGATGTTAACGATAATAATGATAATAATGCTAATAATAATAATAATAATAACATTAATAAAGTTAAGAGCGTAAATAACGATAATAGCGATAATAATTATAATAATTATAAGGAAAATAACGATAATAACGATAATTATGTAATTAATAATAATAATAATATCGATAATAACGATAATAACGACAAATACGATAATATGATAATAATAATAATAATTATAATAATAATAATAATAATAATTGTTTTAAAAATAATAACAATAATGTGTGTAATAACGATGATTATGATTATGAAGATAACAATATTAATGATAATAACGTCAATAGTAATAATAATAATATTAACGATAATAATGATAATTATAATAACGATAGTAACGATAGTAACTACAATAATAATAATAATAATAACGTTAAAAGGGTTAATAACTATGTCAACGATAATAATAATAACAATAATAACAATAAAAACGATAATAACGATAATAATAATAATAATAATAATAATAATAATAACGATATTAACGATAAGAAAGATAATAATGATAATCATCTTAACAATAATAACGATATTAAAGATTTTAAGGATAATAATAATAAGGATAATGACGATGATAATAATAACGATCATAAAGTTAATTATAAAAATCATATTTAAGATAATAACTATAAAACCGATTCTAACGATAATAGCGATAATAATAATAACGATATTATGGATAATATCGTTAATAATTGCAACAATATTTACAATAATAACAGTAATAATAATAGCAACAAAAAAATTAATAACGATTTTAAACATAATAAAATTTATAATAATAACGACAATGACGATAATAATGGTAATAATAGAAGTAATAATAACAATTTTAAGAATATTAACTATAATAATGATTATAATGATAATGGAAGTAGTAATAATAACAGTAATAACAATAATAACGATAATAACGATTATAACAATGTTAACATTAATAATATTAACGATAATAACGATAATAAACTAAATAATAATAATAATAATAATAAAGATACCAACGCTATTCACGATAATTGACAGTAATAATGATAATAATAACGCAAATAACGTTAACAATGATAATACCGATAATAATGACAATAACAATAATAATAACAGTATTAATTACGATAATGACGATATTTACGATATTAAGGATAATAACAATAACAATAAATACGATAATAACACTTATAATCTTAATAACGATATTAATATATATAAAAATAACATTAATATTGATAATAACGATATTAACGATAATAATAGTGGTAATAAAAACAATAATAACAATTATAGCGATAATAATGTTATTACCGATAATAATGATAATTATAATATTCGTAGTAACTATAGTAAGGATATTATCGATAATAATAATAACAATAATAACATTAATAACGATAATAACAATAATAATAGAAGTATTAATAACAATATTAAGAATAATAACAATAAAAACTATAATAACAATAAAAATAGTAGTAATAAAAAAAGTAATAATTATAATAACCATAAAAACGATTTTAACGATAATAATAATAGCATTAACAACTATAATTACGAAATAACGATTATAACGATAATAATAATTATAGAAATAATAACCATAATAAAGATAATAACGACACAATAATAATTATAATAATAACGATAATAACGGTAAAAATAATAAAATTGATAACTCTAATAACGATAATAACGATTACAATGGGAATAATAATAATAACAATATCGAAAGTTGATAATAACTGTAAAAACGATTATAATAATAGTAATAATACTAATAATAATAATAATGGTAATTACGATAATAACAATAAAGATAATAACGACACAATAATAATTATAATAATAACGATAATAACGGTAAAAATAATAAAATTGATAACTCTAATAACGATAATAACGATTACAATGGAAATAATAAAAATAACAATATCGAAAGTAATGATAATAACTGTAAAAACGATTATAATAATAGTAATAATACTAGTAATAATAATAATGGTAATTACGATAATAACAATAATAATTATAGTTATAATAGCATTATAACAATAATAACGATAACAACGATAATAACGATATCTATAATAACGATAATAAAGACAATAATAATAACAATAATAATATCGAAAATAACTATAATAACGATGATAACCATAATGACGATAATATCATTAATAAGGACAATAATAATAATAATAATAATAATAATAATAATAATAATATTAATAATAATAATAATAATAATAATAATAATAATACCGATAATAAAGATAATGACGATAATAACGATAATAATAATAATAATAAGAATAATATTCACCACAATAATAACAATAATAACGATTATGTTAAGAATAATATTAATAATAATGACAATAATAATAATAATAATAATAATAATAATAATAATAACAATAATAATAATAATAATAATAATAATAACAATAATAACATTAATAATCACCAAAATAATAACGATAATAATCACCACAATAACGATAAGAACGATAATGACAATAATAATATTAATAATATTAACGATAAAAATGATAATAACGATATAATCGATAATAATATTTACAATAATAAAGATAATAACTACAATAATGATAATAATAATAATTATAACGACAATAACGATAACTTTGTTAATAATAATATTAATAAGAGCGATAGTAACGTTAACAGCAATAACTATAAATTCGATAATAATGATATTAATGAAAATAACTATAATAATAATAATAAATATAACAATAATAACGATAATAACGATAACAATATTAACGATAATAAATTTTGTTATAATAATAATAATAATAACAATAATATCGATAATAAAGATAACATTAATAATAAAAATAACGATAATGCTGATAATAACGTTAATAATAATAATAATACAATAATAATAATAACCATAATAACGATTATAATGATAATAACGATAATAACAATAATAGTAATAATAACGACGAAAATAACGACAATAATAATAATAATAATAATAATAATAATAATAATAATGATAACGATAACATCGGTAATAATAATAACAATAATATGGATAATAACGATAATAACGATAATAACTATAATAATAATAATAATAATTTCGTTAATTAGGTTAATTACGAAAATAACGGTAATAACCACAATAACGGGAAAATCGAAAATAAACGATATAGTTGATAATAACTGAATTAACGATAATAACGATAATAACGACATTAAATGTAATACTAATAAATATAATAACGATAATATCGATAAAAATAATAACGATAATGACGGCATAAGTAATATTAATATTAATGGAAATAACGATAATAATGATAATGATAATAATAATAATAATAACATTAAAAACAATAATAACGATAATAACAATAATTATAATAACATTACAAACAATAATATCGATAATAACGATAAATACGATAATAATTATAACAATTATATCGATAATAACGATTAGAAATATAATACTATTAACAATAATATCGCTGACAACGATAATAATGATAACTATAATAATTACATATAGATAATAAATATTATAAAGATAAGAACGAACATAACTATAAAAAAGAAATAACGGGAATTTTAATAATAATAATAGCGATAATGACGATAACGACGATAATATCGATAATGACGATAATAACGATTATAATAATATCGATACTAACGATAATGGTAATAATAATAATAATGATAATAACGATTATAATAATAATAATAATAACAACGATAAAAGCTATAAAAGCGATAATAATAATAATAATGAAAATAAGGGTACTAACGATAGCAACGATAATAAATATATCAATAAAAACGATAATAAATATATTAACAATAATAATGATAATAACAATAAGACCGATAGTAATGATACGATATTAACGATTACTGTAATGATAATATTACCGATTGTTTCAATAATAACGATAATGACGTTAATAATAAAAATTATAATAAGGTAATAACGATATTGACGAAAAAAACGATAATAATGATAATAACCATAATAATAAAAATAACAATTACAATAATAACGATAATAACTATAATAATGAGAACAATAATAACGATCATAGCGTTAATAACGATAATAATAATAGCAATAATAGCGATAACATCGTTAATAACAATAATCGTAATAATAACGATAATAGTGGTAATAACGATGAAAACGATAATAATAATAACAATAATAACGATAATAAGGATTTAAACGATAATAACGATATTAACGAAAATAAGGATAATAATAATAGCATTAATAACAATAGTAGCGATATTAATGATAATAAGGATAAAAAAGATAGTAACAATAATAATAATGGTAATAATAATGTTATTAACGTTATTAACGATAATAACGATAATAATAATAACAGTAATAAAGATAATAACGATAACATCGATTATATTAATAACAATAAAATCGTTAGTAATGATATTAATGATAACTATAATAACATTAATTACGGTAATAACGACAATAGTAATAATAATAATACCCATAATAACAATAATAACGATAATAACAATAATAATAATAACAATAATAACGATAATAATGATTTTTACGATAATAATAATAACGATAATAACGATAATAACGATAATAATAATAATAATAATAACATAGGATATAACGATATTCACGAAAATAACGATAATAATGATAATAACGATACTAATAAAAATAATAATAACAATAATAACGATAATAACGATTATATTCATAATAACTATAATAATGATATTAACAATAATAATAATAGTAATAATAGAAACATTAACGTTATTAACGATAATAACGATAATAATATTAACAATAATAACGATAATAATTATATTAAGAATAACAATAATATACGATAACAAAGAAAAAAACAACAATAATAATAGTAAAACAAACGAAAATAAGGATATTAACAGTAATAGCGTCAATAATAATAATAATAATAACGATAATACCGATAATAACGTTAATAATACTAGTAGTAATAACTATAATAACGGTAATAACTATTTGTATGAAAACAATAGAAACGATAATATGGATAATGACGAAAATAATAATAATAATAACAGCGATAATAACGATATTAACGATACTAACTATAATAATAATAATAATAATTAAGACAATATCGATATAAATGATAATAACGATAACAATGGACACAAAATAATAATAATAGAAATAATAAAGGTTATAACGATATTAAAGATAATATCGTTAGTAATAATACTAATAATAACGATAATAACGATTATAATGAAATTAACAATAATAACATTAAAAAAAATAACAATAATAACGATAATAACGAAATAACGATAATAACATTAGTATGAATAACAATAATAAATATAATAACGATAATATCGTTAATATTGATAATAATAAGAGCAATAATCACATTAATGCCGATAATAGTAATAATAATAATAATAATAACAATAATAACGACAGTGACGATAAAAACGATAATAATAATAACGATAATATCGAAAATAGTAATAATAATAATACCAATAGAAACAATAATAACAATAATGAGAATAATAATAATAATAATAATTATTATAACGATTATAACGATAATTACGATAATAATAATAATAATAGTAATAACAATGTTAAGGATAATAACGATAATAACGATAATACTAATAACGACGATAACGATAAAAACAATAATATTAATACTAAAAATAACGAAAATAAGGATAATATCGATACCAACGATAATAATAATAATAATGATCAGGATAATAACATAATTAACGATCATAACGATAAAATGATAATAACATTACTAATAATAATAATAATAATATCAATAATAACGATAATATCACTAATAATAGAAAGAATAGGAACGATAATAATAATAATAAGGATAGTAATAATTTCAATAATAACGATACCAAACGTCAATAACGATAAAAATAATAATAATAATAACAAAATAAGGACAATAACGACGTCAACGATAATAATAATAACAATAATAAGGATAATAACGATGACAACGATAATAATGACAAAAATAAAGATAATAACGATAATAATGATTATACGGATTATAACAATAACGATAATATAGATAATAGTAATAATAATAAGAACGATAATGAAGATAAAACGATAAAAATGATAATAACTATAATAAAGATAATTGCAATAATAACTGTAATAATAATAGCAATATTAACGTTAATCATGATAATAAAGATAATAACTATAATAACAACAATAACAATGAAAGTAGTAGTATTAATAGAGGTATTAAAGATATTAACGATAATAACGATAGTAATAATAACAATAATAACGATAAAAATAATATTAAATATATCGTCAATAGCGATAATAATGATAATAACGATAATAATATATTAATACTTACCATAATAACGATAATAACCATAATATTAATAAAATAATAATAATATTAATAATATTAATAATAATAGTTACGATAGTGAATGTAATAACGTTAAGAATACAAGTAATAAGAAAATATAATCATTTTTAACGAGAAAAACGCTAATAAAAATAATGATAATAATAAAAATAACTATAATAATCAGAGATGCATTAACGACAATTAAGGTAAAGACGATAACAATAATAACGATAAATAAGATAATATCGATAACAATGTTATAAATATTAACGATCATAACAATAATAGTAATCATAATAATAACATGTATAACGATATATACTATAATAATAATACTGATAGTAACAATAATAATAATAATAAAGATAATAAAGATGATAATAATAACGATAAATATTATGATAATAATAACAATAGTAGCGATAATTACAATAAATATAATAACAATAATAAAGATAATAACGATAATAACGAAACTAATATTAAAAAAATTATCGATAGCAGCAATAATAACGATAATAATAATAATAATATATCGATAATAACTATTATAAAGATGAGGACGATAATAATTATAACAATAATAAAAATAAAAACGATAATTACGGTAGTAATAATAATAATAAGAATGATAATTACGATAATTTAGATAATAATAGTAACAATAATAAAAATAATAACAAAAATAACGATAATAACTACAATAACGATAATAATAATAACAATTATAACGATAATAACGAATACAAAGATACTAACATAAATAACGAAAATTATAAAAATTATATATTGATGTTAACGATAATATCGATACTAATAATAACGATAATAACAATAGTAATAATAATAATAATACCGTTGATATCGATAATGACGATAATAATAAAAACATTAATAACGATATTAATAATAATAACGATAACATCGATAATTATAATAACAATAATATCGATAATAACGTCAAAAACGTTAATAATAATAATAATAAAAATAGTGTTAATAGCGATAATAACGATTGTAACGTTATTAATAGTAATAAGAGAAAAGATAATATCGATAATAAGGGTAATAATATGACTAATAACGATTAAAACGACAATAGCGATAATAATAATAAAAATAATATCGATAATAACAAAAATAACGATAATAACAATAATAACAAAAATAATACTAATAATAGTAGCAATTATTACGATAAATCGATAATAAAATAATAATAAAAACGATAATAACGATAATATCGATAATAATAGTAGCAATATTAAAGATAATTAACGATATTAATAATAATAATAATAAATATAACAATAATAATGATAGTGATAACAATAAAAATTATAAAAATAGCAATAATTTCTAAAAAAGTGATAATAATAATAACGATAAAAACGATAAATTGATAATAACATTAATAGTAATAATAATAATAACAATAATAACAATAACAACGACAATAGTGATAAAAGTAATAATAATAAAATGGAAAATAAGGATAATAACGATGACAACGATAATAATAATAACAATATTAACGATAATAACGATAATAACGATTATAAAGTTTATTATAATAAAGATAATAACGATAATGACAATAATAATAATAAAGATAATGACAATAATAAAGATAATTATGATAGTAATTATAATAACGATGATAACAATGATAACGATAATAATAATAACAATAATACCGATAATAACGACAATAAAAATAATAATAATAGTAATAATAAAGATTATAAGATTAATAACGATAATAACGAAAATAATGTTAATAATATTAACAATAATAACGATAATAACGATAATAATAGTGGTAACATTTAGAGTAATAAAATTAATTACGATAATAATGATAATAAGGATAATAATAATAGTAATAAAAACAATAATAACAATAATAAAGATAATAACGATATTAATAAAGACGATAATATCGATAATAACGATAATATAGATAATAATGATAATAACGATAATAATGGTAACAACAATAATAAAAATAGTAATAATAAACATTATAACAATATCAAAAATTCTAATGATAATATTAATATCAATAATAACGATAATAACGATAATAAGGTTATTAATAGAAGTAATAATAACAATATTATGGATAATAACTATAATTACGATAAGAACAATAATAATAGTATTAATAAAAACAGTAATAACAATAATAACGATAACGACGATTTTAACAATAATCATAATAACGATAATAATAATAATAAGAATATTAATAGAGATAATAATAACAATATTAACAATAATAACGATAAGAACGATAATAATAGTAGTAGTAAGAAAAGTAATAATGATAATAACGATAATAACTATTTTAACGATAATAATAATAATGATAATAACGATAATATCGATAATAAAAATAATAATATTAACGATAATACGATAATAATAACAATAATTATAATAATAATAAAGATAATAACGATACTAGCTATAATAATAATTACGACAATAACGATAATAACGATTTCAATAATAATTATATTATCCATAACACCGATAATAACGATAATAATAATGATAGTAATAATAATAATAACGATATTAACAAAAATAAGGATAATAATAATAGCAATAATAACAATAATAGCGATATTAATGATAATAAGGATAATAAAGGTAGTAACAATAATAATAATAGTAATAATAATGTTAATAACGTTATTAACGATTAAGTGATTATAATAATAGGAGTAATAAAGATAATATAACGGTTATAATAATAACAATAAAATCGATAATAATGATATTAATGATAACTATAATTACATTAATTACGATAATAACGACAATAGTAATAATAATAATACCCATAATAAAGATAATAACGGTAATAACGATAATAATAATAACAATAATATGAATTATAATCATAATAACATAATAATGATATTAACAATAAGAATAATAGTAATAATAGAGACATTAACGTTATTAACGATAATAACGATAATAATATTAACAATAATAACGATAATAACTATGTTAAAAATAAGAATAATATACAATAACAAAGTTAAAAACAACAATAATAATAGTAAAACAAACGATAATAAGGACAATATCGATAATAGCGTATAATAATAATAATAATAACGATAATTCCGATAATAACGTTATTAATACTAGTTGTAATAACTATAATAACTGTAATAACTATATATATGAAAACAATACTAACGATAATATAGATAATAATAACAAAATTATTACCGATAATATTGATAATAATAATTATAATAATAGCAATATTAACGATAACAAAGATAATAACGATAATAATGATAATGATAACAACTATAATATAATAATATTAATATCAAAAAGAACAATACTTGCGGTAATGACTATAATGAAGATAATAATAATAACGATAATGACGATGATAATAATAACTATAATAAACTTAATAGCGACAATAATAATAATAATAATAATAATAACAATAAATACGATATCAATGTTAATAACGATAATAACAATAATAATGATAATTATAATAATAAAAATAACGATAGTAACGACAAAAATATTAATAATAGTAACGTTAAAAGGGATAATAACTATGTAAACGATAATAATAATAACAATAATATCAATAAAAACGATAATATCGATAATAATAATAATAATAATAATAATAATGATAATAATAATAATAATAATAACAATAATAATAACATAAATAACGATAATAATGATGATAACGATAATAGCGATAATAATTATAATAATTATAACGAAAATAACAATAATAACGATAAATATGGTATTAATAATAATAATATAATCGATAATAATTATTAAACGACAATAACTATATTAACGATAACAACGACAATAATATTAATATTAATAATGAAAATAATAATAACGTTCATGACGATAATAACGATAATAGTAGTAGTTGAAATATTAATAATAACAATAATATCGATAATAAAGATAATAACGATAACAATATTAACGATTATAACGACAATAGTAATAGTAATAATAACGATAATAACGATAATAAGGAAAATAACGATAATAACAATAATAACAATAATAATGATAATTATAATAATAATAAAAATAATAACGATTATAATGATACAAATGATAATAATAATAATAACAATTCACATAATAACAATAATATCGATAATAATAATAACATAAATAACGATAATAACAATTATAACGATAATAATAACACTAATAATAACAAAAATAACAGCAAAAACGATAAAAAATATAATAACATTTGTAACGATAATAACGATAATATCGATAATAATAATATTAATATTAACGATAATAAGAATAATAATAACAATATCGACAATAATTATAACAATAGTATCGATAATAAGGGTAATTATGAAAATAACCGTAATAACGATAATATATATAAAACGAAATTAATAATAATAAGGAATAGATAAGAATGATAATATAAGAATTGATATAAATATATCAATAATAAGGAAAATAACGATAATAACGATAATTACGAAATAACGATAATAATAATAACAATTATAAAGATAATAACAATAATAACAATATTACCGATAAATATAATAACTATAATTACGATAATAACAATAGTAATAATAACAATAATATCGAAAACTACGAAAATAACGATATTAATAGTAATAAAAATAAAGATAATATCGGAAAAGTTAATTATAATAATAATAATAATAATAATAATATATAGGATTATAACGATAATAACGATAAATACGATAATAATAAAAATAATAATATTATAGATAATAAGGTTAATTACGAAAATAACGGTAATAAAAATATTAACAATAATAACGACAATAATAATAATAATATTAACGATAATAACTATAAAAAGATAATAACGGTATTAACGATAATAACGGTATTAACGATAATAACGGTATTAACGAGAATAATGATAGAAATAATTACAATAATAACGATAATGACGATAATAATGAAAATAACAATAATTATAAGAACAATAATTACTATAATAACGATACTAACAATAATAATAATAAGAATTACAACGATAATAAAGAAATAACGATAATAATAATAAAAATTATAACTATAATAACGATAATAACTATTATAACGATAATAATTATAATAAAAATTATAATAATATTAATAATAATAATAATATTAAGGATAATAGTGAAAATTATGTTAATAATAAAAGTATTAATAATCATGATAAGGATAACAACGTTAATATCGATAATAGTAATATCAAAAATATCGATAATAATTACAATAACGATTATAATAAAATAATAGTAACGATAATAGCTATAACAAATATTATAAAGAAAGTAATAATAACATTTATTACGATAATAACTGTAATGACGATAACAATAATAACGACAATTACGATAATATCGATAATAATATTAACAATATTAACGCTCATAAGGATAATAAGGATAATAATAAATATAACAATAACGATAATAACGATATTAATGATAATAATGATAATAATATTTATTACAAGAATTGTAATAGTAATAATAAAGATGATAACGTTAATATAGATATTAACGTTAATAATAATAACAATAATAACGATAATCACGATAATAACGATAATAATATAGATAATAATAACAATATTAAAAATAATAACACGAAAATAACGATTTATCTATAATCACGATATTAATTATAAAGATAATTATGATAATAACAAAGTTAACGATAATAATAATAAGGATAACGATAATATGGATAATAATAACAACAATATTATCGATAATATCGATAATAAAAATAATAATAATAGCAATAATGATCTTAATAAAGAAAATAACGATAATAATGATTACGATAAGAACGATAATTGTAATAATAATATCGATAGTAATAGTAATTACAATAATGATGATAATAACGATTATAATAATAACGATAATGAGGATGATAATAATAACTATAATAACACTAATAACTATAATAAAAATAACAATAACAGCGATTATAACGATATGAATAATAATAACGATGATAACATTAATAACGATAATAATAATAACGATAATACCGATAATAACGATAATTACAATAATAATAATATTAATAATAAAGATGATAACAATAATAACGATTATAATGATTATAACGATAATAATACTAAGAATTTTAACATAAATAACGATAATAACGATAATTATTTTAATACAAATAATATTAACAATATTAACAATGATTGCAATAATAATGATAGTAAGGATAATAATAGTGGTAACAATTAAAGTAATAATAATAATAACGATAAAAAAGATAATAAGGATAATAATAATAACGATAACAACGATAGTAGTAATTAACAATAATAACGATAACAGCGATAATATGGATAATAGTAATAACGATAATAACAATAATATTAATAATAGTAATATTAATAAAAACGATCATAACGTTAATAACGATATTAATAATAATAATAATAACAATAATAAAGATAATAACGGAAATAATAATAATAATAATAATAATAATAATAGTAATTATAATATATATAAAAACTATAATAACGATAAGAATAATAATTTTAATAACAATAATAAAGATAATAATGACAATAATAATACGAATAATAATAATAATAATAATATCAATAATAACGAAAATAACGCTAATAATAATATCTATAATGGCACTAATAATGGTAACGACAACAATAATATATACGAAAATATCGATAATATTGATAATGATAATAACAAAAATAAAAATAGTAACGATAATAATGATAATAATAATAATAATATTAATAACAATATTAACGAGACTATAATATCGATAATAATGATAATGACGATAATAACGATAATAACGATAATTACGATAATGACGATTATATTAATAGTGATAAAAACGATAATATTATTAATAATAATGATAATAACGTTACTTACGATAATATTAATAATAATAATAAAGATAATAACGATATTAACGATAATAACGATAATAACAATAACAATAATTACGATAATAACGATCTTAACGTTAATAATAGAAAAGGTAACGATAAAGCCGATAATAATAACTACACTATTAACGATAATTTAGATAATAATAATAATAATAATTAAGATAATAACTGTATCAACGATAATAACGATAATATCGATATTAACGACAATAAAATTAATAATAATAATAATGGGTAATAAAGATTATAACGATAATAATGATAATAACAAAAATAATAATAATAAAAATAAAGACAATAATGATAATATAGAAAATAAGTATAATAATAATAAGAATAATAATGATAATAACAATATCAATAATAATAACGATAATATAGATGATATTGATAATCATAATAACGATAATAAGGCTAATAATCATAACGATAATATCGATAATATCGAAAGTAATTATAGCAATATTAACGATAATATCGATAATAATAATAACAATGTTAACGATAATAACGATAGTAGTAATAATAATAACAATATTAACAACAATGAATATTATGAGGATAATAATATTAAGAAGAATAAGGATAATAATCATAATAACAATAAGAATAATAAAATTAATAACGATAGTAACATTATTACTAATAATAATAATAACGATAATAACGTTAATAACGATAATAATAATAGTAATAAGAAAAATATCAATAAAAACGATAATAATGTTAATAATAATATTAATAAATACGATAATAAGGATAATAACAATAATAGTACTAATTATAATAGCAATAATAACGATAAAAACGATAATAATAATAATAATAATAATAAAATAATAATAACAATAATTATCACGACAATAATAACAATAGTAATATTAATAATAATAATAACAATAGTAACGATAATGACACTAATAACGAGAAGAATAAGAACGATAATATCGATAACAAGGATAATAATAATTACAATAATAACGGTAACAACAACAATAATGATAAAAATAATAATAATAATAACGAAAATTTGGATTATAATGATGTCAACGATAATAATAATAACAATAATAATAATGACGTAAATAATGACAATACGATGACCATGATAATAATAATAACAATAATAAAGATAATAACGATAATAAAGATTATACGGATTATAACAATGATAATAATAACGATAATAATAATAATAATTACAATAGTAACAACATTAATAACTATATTAAAAATAAAAATAATAACGATAATATACATAATAATAATAAAGTACATAACGTTAATAACTTTAATAAAGTTAATAACGATATTAACGGTAAAAATAATAAAATTGATACGGCTAATAACGATAATAAAGGTATAAAATTATTAATAATAACGATAATAACGATTATAATGGAAATAATAATAATAACATTATCGTAAATAACGATAATAACGGTAAAAAGGATAATAATAATAGTAATAATACTAGTAATAATAATAATGGTAATTACGAAAATAATAATAAAAAAAGGTTATAATAACAATATAACAATAATAGCGATAGCAAAGATAATAACTATATCTATTATAACTATAATAAAGACAATAATAATAACAATAATAATATCGATAATAACTATAATAACGAGAATTACCATAATGACGATAATAACGATAATATCGATAATAATAATAATAAAATTAACAGTAATAACGATAATAACTTTAATAAAAACAATAATAATAATAATAATAATAATAATAATAATAATAATAATAATAATATTAATAATAATAACGATAATGACGATAATAATGATAATAATAATAATAGTAACAATAATATACACCACAATTATAACAATAATTACGGTTTTGATAAGATTAATATTAATAATAATAACGATAATGATGATAATAATAATATAATAATAATAATAATAATAATAATAATAACAATAATAATCACCAAAATAATAACAATAATAATCACCACAATATTAACAATAAAAAAGATTATGATAAGAATAATATTAATAATAATAACGGTAATAATGATAATAACGATATAATCGATAATAATAATTACAATAATAACAATAATAACTATAATAATTATAATAATAATAATAATAATTATAACGATAATAACCATAATATCGATAATAATAATATTAATAAGAGCGATAGTAACGTTAATAGTTAAAACTATAAATTCTATAATAATGTTATTAATGAAAATATCTATAATAATAATAATAAATATAACAATAATATCGATAATATCAATAACAATAATAACTATAACAGCGATTATTACGATAATAACGAAGGTAATATTGACTATAATAATGATAACATCGAAAATAACGGTAATAATAAATATAATAATAATATCGATAATAAGGTTAAGTAATAACGATAATAACTATAATGACGACAATAGTAATAAAAATAATAACGATACTAACGAAAATTACAATAATAGCGATTATAATAATAACAAAAAAAAAGATAATAACGATATTAACAATAATAGCGATAATAATAATAACAATAATAACGATAATAACGATAAAAATAATAACAATAATAACAATTATATCGACAATAACGATAATTACGATGCTAACGAAAATAATAATAAGGATAACGATAATGTCGATAATAATAACTACACAATTAACTATAATTTAGATAATAATAATAATAATAACGATAATAATTGTATCAACGATAATAACGATACTAACGACAATAAAAATAATATTAATAATAATTGGTAAAAACGATTATAACGCTGATAATGATAATAACAATAATAATAATAGTAATAATAAAGATAATAATGATTATATAGAAAATAAGGATAATAATAATAACGATAATAACGATAATATCGAAAGTAATAATAACAAAATTAACAATAATATCGATAATAATAATATTAATTATGAAAAGAATGATAATAACAATAAAAACGATAACAAGTATAATGATAATAACGATAATAACGATAATAGCGGTTAAATTAATTAAAATAAGAACGATAAAAACGATAATAACGATAATAATAATATCAATAATAACGATAATAAGGATAATATCGATAATAATAATAACAATAATATCAATTGGAACAATAATAATAATAATTGAAACAATAATAACGCTAATAACGATATCAACGATAATTACGTTAATATTACTATCAATATTAACCATAATAACGAAACTAATAATGACAAAAAGAATATTAATGATGATAATAATAATAAAGATAATAACAATAATAACGAAAACAATAATATCGCATAATAACGATAATAATGATAATGATTATAATAAAACTAATAGCAATAATGACCATGATGACATTATTAACGATAATCATAATAGGGATAATAACAACAATAACAATAATAACGATAATTATGAAAAGAATAATATATAATAATAACAACATAACGATAAAAACGATAATAACGTTAGTAATAATAATAATAATATTAGTAATAACGATAATAACGATAATAATAATAATACTATTAAGGATAATAACGATAATAACGATAATAATAGTAATAATAAAATTGATAATTACAATATAACGTTAAAAACGATATTAATAATAAAAATATTAACGATAATGAGGATAAGAACGATAATAACTATAGTTATAATAAAATTAATAACGATAATTACGATAATGTCCTTAATAACGATAATAATAACAACAATAATAACGATAATTATGATAATATCGATAATAACACAAATAATAAAAACAATATTAATTTTAACAATTAAAACGATAAAAAAGATAATAATAATAACAATATTATCGATAATATCGATAATGACGATATTATTAATATTAGAAATAGCAATAATGACGATAATAACGATACATACGATTATAACGATGATAATAATAATAATGATGAAGATACTAATGATATAACGTTAATAATGAAAATAATAATAATAATAATAATAATAATAACGATTATAACAATAATAACCATAATAACAATAAAAATTATAATGCCGAAAAAAATAATAATATGAACAATAATATCGATTGTAGCGATAATAATAATAATTATAATAACGATAATAACGATAGTAAAGGTAATAATATTAATATGAATTTCGATAATAACGGTAATAAGAGGTAATAAATATAATAATAATAACAATACTAATTATATTAGCGATAAAAACGACAATGACGATCATAATTCTAATAATAACAATGATAACGATCATAGGGATAATATTAATTACAATAATAACGATAATAACGAAAATAGCGATAATAATATTAACATAAATAATGTTAATGAAAATAATAACGATACCACTAATAATAATAATAATGATAATAACGATAATAACGGAAATAATAATGACAATAATTTTGATAATAACGATAATAATAATAATAGTAATAATGATAATAACAATAATAACGTTAGTAATAATAATAATAATGACGAAAATAGCTACAATAACGTTAATAAATATATTAATAAAAACAATAAAAAAGATAATAACGTTAATAATGATAATAAAGATAAAAATATTAATAATAATAAAAATTATAACGATAATAACGATAATAATTATAATTATAATAATAATAACGTTAATAACGTTAATAGCGTTTATAATACTAGTAATAGTAACATTAATACCGATAATAACAATAATAACGAAAATAACGATAAATATAATAACGATAATAACGATAATATCGACAATAATATTTACAATAATAACGATAATTACGATTAAAAGAATATTAATGATTACTATAACTTCTCTAATAACAATAATAAAGATAATAATAATAACGAAAATGACAATAATAACAATAACAAAAATATAGATAATAACCATAATAATAATAGTAATGATAGCAAAATAACGTTTATAAATATAATAACGATAATAATAATAAGAATAATAACGCTAATTATGATAATAGAAGTAATAGTATTAACAATAATTTCGATAATAATTATAATAACGATCATTACGGTAAAAATATTATTAATAATAACAATAATAATAATAACGATAATAAGGCTAATAATTATACCATCGATAATAATAATAAAAATAATAAAGATAATATTGTTAATATTGATAATAATATGAACGATAATAAAGGTAATTATATATATAGTAATAATAATATTAATGATAATATCGATAATAATAACAATAATAATAAGATAAGAGTGAAAATAACGCTAATAACGATAAAAACGATAAAAATAATAATGATAATAATAATAATAATGACAATAACGATAATAACGATAATAATAGTTGTAATAATAACAATAAAAACAATAATAACTTTAATAACGATAACAACGATAAAAAAATAACAATAATTATGTTAATAACGATAGTAAAAGTAATAATAATACCGATAGAAGGAAAATGACGATATTTATAGCAATAAAAATAATGATTATAACGGTAATAAAGAAAATAATGATAAGAACGATGATAAGGACAATAATAATAATAATAATAACGATAACAACGAAAATAATAATACTAATAATAGCGATAATAACGATAATAATAATAATAATAGTAGAACGATAATAGCTATAATCACGATGATAAAGATAATAACGAAAATGAAGATCATAATAAATAATATAATAACGACACCAACGATAATAACGATAATAATAATAACAGTCATAACAATAGTAAAGATAATATCGATAATAATGATTACAACGATTATAATAATAATAATAATAGGAATAATAACGATAAAAATTGGAAAAACGTTCGATAATAACAATAATAATGTTAACAATAATACTAATTATAACAATAATAACAAAAATAATAACAATAATAACGATAATAACCGAAATAACGTAAACAATAATAACAATAATAACGATAACAACGATAATAACTATAATAACGAAAATATCAGTAACAATAAAAACACTTATAACGATAACAACGATAATAATGATAATATCGATAATAATAATAATAATAACGATAATAACGTTATTAACGATAATATTGACTTTCAAGATAATATTAATATCGATAATAAAGATAATAATAATAATAATAACGATAATATCGAAAGTAACGATAATATCGATAATAACGATTCTATCGGTCATAATCATAATAAAAATAACGTTAATTACGATCACAATAATAATTATAATGACAATAATAACGGTAATAATGATAATATCGATAATTTTAATAATAATAATAACGATAGTAGTAATAATAATTCTAACAATAATAGCGATAATATCGATAATAATAGTAATTATAACAACAATATTAACGATAATAAAAATAAAAACGATATTAATGATAATAATCGTAATAAAGATAATAATAGAAATATTAATAATAATTACAATATTAACGATAATTAAGATAATATTAATAATAATAATAACATTAATAATAATAAAAATAATAATAACGATAATAACGATAATGATAGTAATAATGATGATAATAATAACTACAATAATAATAATAACGATAACATTGATATTTATAACATCAATAATAACTATAATAACGATTATAACCATAATAATAATAATAATAATAATAACGATAATATCGAAGTTAACGATGACAACGATAATAACGATAATACTAATTATAATGTCGATAATAAGGATAATAGCAATAATAACGATAAGGACGGTAATAATAATAATATTGATATAAACAATAATATCGTATATAACGATAATAATTATAAAAATAATAACGATAATATCCATAACATCGGTATTAATAATAACAATTTTAACGATAATAACAATAATAATATCAATAATAATAACGATAATAGCGGTTATAATAATAATAACAATGAAAACGATAATGACGATAACAACGATAATAGCGATAATAATAATAACAATAATATCAATAATAACAATAATAATGATAGTAACTATTATAACGATAATATTAATAAGATTAACGGAAGAAAAGGTAATAACGATTATAATAATAACAATAATGACGTTAATAAAGATAATGATAGTAATAATTGTAACATAAATAACGATAATAACGATAATAACGATTATAATAATAAAAATATTAACGATAATAACGATAACATCGATAATAATAATAAAAATAGGAAATTATAATAACGATAATAATAATATAAAGGTATTAAGGATATTAACGATAATAACGGTAATAACGACAATAATAATATCAATAATAACGTTAATAATGATATTAATAATAATAACAGGAATAACGATAATGATGATAGTTATGATAATAATGATAATAATGACGATAATATCGATAGTAACGATAATAACGATAATAATAATAATACTAATAACGATATTAACGTTAATAACGGTAATAATAATAATAGTTATATTGATAAAACTATAATAGCGATTATACCGATAATAATATTAACTATAAAATAGATAATAACATAAATAACGATAATAATTATAATAATGATAATAATAATAAAATTAATAACAATGATATCTATAATAGCCATAATACGGATAATAATAATAATAATAATAATAATAACGATTATTACGATAATGACTCTTACAATTATAACGATAGTAATGACAATAACAATAATTATAATGATAATAATAAATATAATAACAATATTAACAGTAGAATATACATATAATAATAATAACAATAGTAAACGTAATAACGATAATAATAGCAATAATAATAAATAATGACGATAATAGTAATAATAACGATTTTAATGAGAATATTGGTAAAAAAGGTAATAATAAAAATAGTAATAATAATAACAATAATAACGATAATAACGCTAATAACGATAATAACGATAAAAAAGATAATAATATAAAAATAACAATAATAACGTTAATATCGATAATAAAAGTTATAATAAAAACAACAATAACAAATATAACGATAATGACGTTAATAATATTAATAATAATAAGAACAATAACTATAATATTGATAATAAAGGTAATAATAATAATAATAACTGTAATAACGATAATAACGATAATCATAATAATAACATCTATAGTATCAATAACAATATTAAGAATGTAAATAATAATAATAATAATAACGATAATAACGACAATAACGATAATAATAATAAAATTAATAGCGATAATTACGATAATAACGATAATAATTATATCAATAGTAACGATATAACGATAATAATAGTAATAATAATTACAATACTAACGATATTAACGATTATAATAATTTCGATAATGACGATAATAATAATAATTATAATAGCGATATTAACGATAATAACGATAATAATAGTAACGAAAATAACAATAATAATTATGTTAATAATAACTATAATAACGATAGTAACGATTATAATAAAAATAATAACGATAATTAGATAGTAACGATAATAATAATAGCAATGTTAGTGATAATAACGGTAATAATAATATGAATAATAATAATACCGATAAAGACGATAATAACTATAAGAATAATATCAATAATTACGATAATAACGATAATACTGATAATATCGATAATAATAATAATAATATGAATTATTACTATAATAGCGATTATATTTGAAAAAATTATAGTATTAACAATAATAACGATTGTAACGATAATAACGATAATAACAATAATAACGATAATATCTATAATAACGGTATTAATGATATTTATAATATTAATAATAAGGATAATAAAGTTATTAATAGTGGTAATGAAAAACTTATAACAACAATAACGATCATAGCGATAATAATGTTAATAAAGATAATTTTTTTTTTATTTTTTTTTGACGGTCTGTGAATGCCAATTTTTACGCACTGACCTAGGGTCCCTGCCCGCTAGAGGAACCCTTTACCATTTGGGTCCACCGTTATAGTCCCTGGAGTGTCGGGCTCATCGTTGGAATAGACACTACCGACTAAACACATTTCCATCCTAGTGGCATAGTGAAACCATCCCTGCACCGCATTGTAGCATTACTTCAGGATGACACCACTGCCTCATCTCTCTAAACTGGTCTCTCTCATTCGGTTCTAAGTGGCAGGAACCTGGAGCAACGTTGGTGGCACGTCTATGGGCCATCCATAACCATTTTCTTCTTGCGAAAGATTTCCCTCACGTAACAGGCTACCCTGTTCCACATCTTCTGCCCTCGCAGCATTTTCTCGACATTGTTGTCCAGCGAGATGTCCCCAAGCTAAGGCAAGTCATTCGGCGCTCCACCGGGTACATATGAAGAACGTGTGGTGTGCATCTTCTTTGATCGAATCCCCATAGGGGCAGTTGCCGTCTGCTACTTTTCCCATTTTTGCGAGGAAGGAGAGGAACTGGCCATGCCATGTTAAGAATTGGGTGAGGTAGAAATTTACCTCACCCGCCATTCGGTTTATCGAGTTGTCAAGTCGACCGTTGAATCGGGCAGTCCATCTGCCCATAGGTTCCTGCTCCCATCTGCTTTGCCAGGTCTCGATGCTGTTAGACCCGGCTTTCTATGATGCCTCCTCCTTCCCCAGAACGGGCTTCTGCTGATGGACGAATTTTCTCTCCTTGGCTAGTAGGTCGATCGGGATTACCCCGATGATAACTAGCACTGCGGGCTCTGAGACCGTGCTGTAGGAGCACGCGGTTCGGAGAGTGCTCCTCTTGTGTACCGCGACTATGCGCTTGCGATATTTCTCTTATCGCAACGCCTCGGCCCATACTTCCGCGACGTATAGCATCACTCCATCGGCGGCACGCATCAGTAGTCGCCTAATGCACGGCCAGGGACTGTGGACATTGGCCATGAGTGTGCCCAGAGTGGATACTACATTTGCCGCCTTGTCGGATGCCATTATTATATGCTCTCCGTAATTGAATTTGCAATCGAGCATTACTTCTAGGTACCTGACGGACGGCTTATTCTAGACCGTCGCGTCTCCTACGATGAAGCTGCGCAAGGTGTTGATGCGTTTCTTAGTTAGTATCACGATCTCTGTTTTCTGGGCTGCTAAGGATAGCCCATACTCTTCCATCCAGGTGATGACTCTGCGCATGACCTGGTTAAGCAGCAGCTGTGCCCCATTCGTGTCGTTTGGGGTGAGATATACACTGATGTAAGTCGTCGAGTTGTGTCTCACCCAAACGTATACGCAACCGGATCCTTGATCGGACACATGTATTTGTCAGCAATCTGGGATCCAAATGGCAGCGGTGACCAATTCGTCTGCGTACAATCCTAGTCCTGCTGTGTCCTGATATTGTACGCTGATTAAAACGATATCAGCTTGTTTCTCAGAGCGGAGCTGGTTTAGAGGGAGGTGCAAGGTCCTGCTCCTATTGAGATTACCCTGATTATAATGATAATAACAATAATATTAATATCAATAATAACGATAATGGCGAAAATAATAATTATAACAATTATAATGATAATGACGAAAATAACGATAATAATAATAACGATAATAGCGATAATAGAAATAATAATAAAAACGATAAAAACGATAATAACGATGATAACGTTAATAATAATGGAATTAATGCAGATAATAATTAATATAACGATAATAATAATAGGCATAATAACGATATTAACGATAATAATAATAATAATAAAAACAAAATAACGATAATAAAGATAATAACGATAATAATGATAATGACGATAATAATAATAATAATAATAACAATTAAGAAGCTAATATCGATAAAAATAATAATAATAATAACTATAATAACTATAATAATAATAACAACAGTAGCGATAACATTGATAAAAACGATAATAACGATAATAATAAAAATAATAATAATAAAAACAATAATAACGATATTAACGTTAGTAACAATAATAACTACAATAATGACAATAATAACGTTTATAAATATAATAACGATAATAATAATATTAATAATAGCGATAATCACTATAATAAAGTTATAATAATAATAACAATATCGATAATAACGATAATAACGGTAATAAAGATAATAATAATAACAATAAAAGAGAAAATAACGATTGTAATAATAATAATAATATCGATATTAACGATATCAACGATAATAATAATAGTAATAATAACGATAATTTCGATAATAAAGATAAAAATGATGATAATAATAAAAATAATAACGATAATAACGACAAAAATATTAATAATAATATTGATAAAAACAATAATAAAGATAATAACAATAATAATAGTAATAATAATAACACTAATAACAATAATAACGATAATAATGATAATAACGATAATACCGAAAAAACAATAAAAATAATAAAGATAATATGGATAATAATAACTACAATATGAACGGTAATAACGATATTAACAATAATAACGATAATAACGATAAAAATAATAATAATAATTAGAGCAAGAATAATAATAATATATAAAATACCGATAAGAATAATTACGAAAATAAAGACAATAATAATAATAATAATAAAGATATTAACGATAATAACAATTATAATAACAAGAATAATAATGATAACAACGATAAAAACGGTAATAACAATAATAAAGTCGATTACGATATTAACATTAATAACGATAATAAAAATACGATTACAACGATTACAGTAACAATAATAATCACAATAATAACAATAATAACAAAATTGAACGAGATTTCAACTATACGTTTTTCGACGATACGCGTATATGAGCGAAAAAACGTATACACGACATGAAACATTATTAAAAACTTTGATTCAAATATAAAATAGATGTTTGATCTTCTGAAATGCAGTGTTCTGAATCGATTAGTAATATTTTTCAAACTGTGGCTAATGTATTATTAAAGATTTCACGAATTTATCTCCGCATATACCGAAATTCGCGTATGCCGATTAGGTTTCTCGACAATTATCATATGAAAACGTGTATTTAGACATAGTAAAAACGTTATATTCTTGTTATATTCTTTATTCTGAATCGATAGAATATAAAATCAATGAAATTTAACGAGATTCCAACTTTTCGTTTTTCGACGATACGCATATATGAGCGAAAAATCGTATATACGAAATGAAACAATGTTAAGAACTTTGATTCCAATATAAAGTAGATGTTTTATCTTATGAAATGCAATGTTCTGAATCGATTGGTATCATTCTTCAATCTGTGGCACAAGTATTATTAAAGATTTCAAAAATTATTCTTCGCATATACCATAATTCGCGTATGTCGATTACGTTTTTCGACAATTTTCATATGAAAACGCGTATTTAAACGAAGTAAAAACGTTATATTCTTCTTATATTCTTTATTCTGCATCGATAGAATATAAAATCAATGAAATTTCACTAGACTTCAACTTTTCATTTTTCGACGATACGCGTATATGAGCGAAATATCGTATATAAGAAATGAAACACTGTTAAAAACTTTGATTCCAATATAAAATAGATGTTTGATCTTCTGAAACGCAACGTTCTGAATCGATTGGTAACATTTCTCAAATTGTGGCTCAAGTATTATTAAAGATTTCAAGATTTTATCGTCACATATACCGAAATTTTCGTATATCCAATAAGGTTTTCGACAATTATCCTACGAAAACGCGTATTGAAACATAGTAACGACTTTATATTCTTGTTATATTCTTTATTCTGCATCGATAGAATATAAAATCAATGAAATTGAACGAGATTTCAAGTTTTCGTTTTTCGACGATACGCGTATATGAGCGAAAAATCGTATATACGATATGAAAGAATGTTAAAAACTTTGATTCCAATACAAAATAGATGTTTGATCTTATGAAATAAAACGTTCTGAATCGATTGGTAACATTTTTCATACTGTGGCACAAGTATTATAAAAGATTTCACGTTTTTATCTAAGCATATACCGTAATTCGCGTATGTCGATTTAGTTTATCGACAATTATCATATGAAAACGCGTATTTAAACATAGTAAAAACGTTATATTCTTGTTATATTCTCTATTCTGCATCGATAGAATATAAAATCAATGAAATTGAAAGAGATTTCAACTTTTCGTTTTTCGATGATACGCCTATTTGAGCGAAAAATCGTATATACGATATGAAAGAATGTTAAAAACTTTGAATCCAATAGAAAATAGATGTTTGATCTTATGAAATGCAATGTTCTGAATCGATTGGTAACATTTTTCTAACTGTGGCACAAGTATATTGAAGATTTCACGATTTTATCTTCGCATATACCGAAATTCGCTTATGTCGATTACGTTTTTCGAAAATTATCATTTGAAAACGTGTATTTAAACATAGTAAAAACGTTATATTCTTGTTATATTCTCTATTCTGCATCGATAGAATATAAAATCAAAGAAATTGAAAGAGATTTCAACTTTTCGTTTTTCGATGATACGCGTATTTGAGCGAAAAATCGTATATACGATATGAAAGAATGTTAAAAACGTTGATTCCAATATAAAATACATGTTCGATCTAATGAAATGCAATGTTCTGAATCGATTGGTAACAATTTTCTAACTGTGGCACAAGTATTATTAAAGATTTCACGATTTTATCTTCTCATATACCGAAATTCGCGTATGTCGTTTAGGTATTTCGACAATTATCATATGAAAACGTGTATTAAAAATATAATAAAAACGTTATATTCTTGTTATATTCCTTATTCTGCAACGATAGAATATAAAATGAATGAAACTGAACGAGATTTCAACTTTTCGTTTTTGGACGATACGCGTACATGAGCGAAAATTCGTATTTACGATATGAAACAATGTTAAGAACTTTGATTCCAATATAAAATAGATGTTTGATCTGCAGAAATGCAATGTTCTGAATATATTGGTAACATTTCTCAAACTGTGGCACAAGTATTATTAAAGATTTCACGATTTTATCGTCACATATACCGAAATTCGCGTATGTCGAATATGTTTTTCGACAATTATTATATGAAAACGCGTATTTAAACATAGTAAAAACGTTATATTCTTATTAAATTATTTATTCTGCATCGATGGAATAGAAAATCAATGAAATTGAACAAGATTTCAACTTTTCATTATTCGACGATACGCGTATATGAGCGAAAAAACGTATACAGGATATGAAACATAGTTAGAAACTTTGATTTCAATATAAAATAGATGTTTGATCTTATGAAATGCAATGTTCTGACTCGATTGGTAACAATTTTCAAAGTGTGATACAAGAATTATTAAAGATTTCACGATTTTATCTTCGCATATATTGAAATTCGCGTATGACGATTACGTTTTTCTATAATTATCATATGAAAATGCGTATTTAAACGTAGTAAAAACGTTATATTCTTCTTATATTCTTTATTCTGCATCGATAGAATATAAAATCAATGAAATTTCACTAGACTTCAACTTTTCATTTTTCGACGATACGCGTATATGAGCGAAATATCGTATATAAGAAATGAAACACTGTTAAAAACTTTGATTCCAATATAAAATAGATGTTTGATCTTCTGAAACGCAACGTTCTGAATCGATTGGTAACATTTCTCAAATTGTGGCTCAAGTATTATTAAAGATTTCAAGATTTTATCGTCACATATACCGAAATTTTCGTATATCCAATAAGGTTTTCGACAATTATCATATGAAAACGCGTATTTAAACATAGTAAAAACCTTATATTCTTGTGATATTCTTTATTCTGCATCGATAAAATTTTAAATCAATGAAATTGAACGAGATTTAAACTTTTCGTTTTTCGACGATATGCGTATATGAGCGAAAAATCGTATATACGATATGAAAGAATGTTAAAAACTTTGAATCCAATAGAAAATAGATATTTGATCTTATGAAATGCAATGTTCTGAATCGAATGGTAACATTTTTCTAACTGTGGCACAAGTATATTGAAGATTTCACGATTTTATCTTCGCATATAATGAAATTCTCGTATGTCGATTACGTTTTTCGACAATTATCATTTGAAAACGTGTATTTAAACATAGTAAAAACGTTATATTCTTGCTATATTCTCTATTCTGCATCGATAGAATATAAAATCAATGAAATTGAAAGAGATTTCAACTTTTCGTTTTTCGATGATACGCCAATTTGAGCGAAAAATCGTATATACGATATGAAAGAATGTTAAAAACTTTGATTCCAATATAAAATACATGTTTGATCTGATGAAATGCAATGTTCTGAATCGATTGGTAACATTTCTCAAACTGTGGCACAAGTATTATTAAAGATTTCACGATTTTATCGTCACATATACCGAATTTCGCGTATGTCGAATATGTTTTTCGACAATTATCATATGAAAACGCGTATTTAAACATAGTAAAAACGTTATATTCTTGTTAAATTATTTATTCTGCATCGATAGAATATAAAATCAATGAAATTGAACGAGATTTCAAGGTTTCGTTTTTCGACGATTCGCGTATTTGAGCGAAAAATCGTATATAAGTTATGAAAGAATGTTAAAAACTTTGATTCCAATATAAAATAGAAGTTTGATCTTATGAAATGCAATGTTCTGAATCGATTGGTAACATTTTTATAACTGTGGCACAAGTATTATTAACGATTTCACGATTTTATCTTCGCATATACCGAAATTCGCGCATGCCGATTACTTTCTTCGAATATTATCATATGAAAACGCGTATTTAAACATAGTCAAAACGTTATATTCTTGTTATGTTCTTTATTCTGCATCGATAGAGTATAAAAACAATGGAATTTGACGAGATTTCAACTTTTCGTTTTAGGACGATATGCGTATATGAGCGAAAAATCAAATATACGATATGAAACAATGTTAAAACTTTGATTACAATATAAAGTAGATGCTTTATCTTATCAAATGCAATGTTCTGAATCGATTGGTAAGATTTTTCAAACTGTGGCACAAGTATTATTAAAGATTTCACCTTTTCATCTTCTCATATCGAAATTTGCGTATTTCGAATACGTTTATCGACAATAATCATATGAAAACGTGTACTTAAACTTAGTAAAAACGTTATATTCTTGTTATATTCTTTATTCTGCATCGATGGAATATAATATCATTGAAATTTAACGAGATTTCTACTTTACGTTATTCGACGATACGCGTATATGAGCGAAAAATCGTATATACAATATATAAAAATGTTAAATACTTTGATTCCAAAATAAAATAGATATTTGAATTTATGTAATGCAATGTTCTGAATCGATTGGTAACATTTTTCAAACGGTGGCACAAGTATTATTAAAGATTTCAAAAATTATTCTTCGCATATACCATAATTCGCGTATGTCGATTACGTTTTTCGACAATTTTCATATGTAAACGCGTATTTGAACATAGTAAAAACGTTATATTCTTGTTATATACTTTATTCTACTTCGACAGAATATAAAATCAACGAAATTTAACGAGATTTCAACTTTACATTTTTCGACGATTGCGTATATAAGCGAAAAATCGCATATACGATATGAAACAATGTTAATACTTTGATTACAATATAAAGTAGATGTTTAATCTTTTGAAATTTAATGTTCTGATTCGATTGGTAACATTTTTCGAACTGTGGCGCAAGTATTATTGAAGATGTCACAATTTAATCTTGTCATATACCGAAATACGTGTATGTCGATTACGTTCTTCCACAATTATCATATGAAAACGCTTATTTAATCATAGTAAAAACGTTATATTCTTGTTATATTCTTTATTCTGCATCGATAGAATATAAAAACAATGGAAATTAACGAGACTTCAAATTTTCGTTTTTCGACGATACGCGTATATGAGCGAAAAATCGTATATACGATATGAAACAATGTTAAAATCATTGATTGCAATACAAATTGGATATTTAATCTTATGAAATGCAATGTTCTGAATAGATTGGTAACATTTTTCAAACTGTGGCGCAAATATTATTAAAGATTTCACCATTTTATCTTATCATATACCGAAATACGTGTATGTCGATTACGTTTTTCCACAATTATCATATGAAAACGCTTATTTAATCATAGTAAAAACGTTATATTCTTGTTAAATTCCTTATTCTCCATCGATGGAATATATAATCAATGAAATTGAACGAGCTTTCAACTTTTCGTTTTTCGAAGATACGCGTATATGAGCGAAAAATCGTATATACGATGTGAAACAATGTTAAAAACTTTGATTCCAATATAAAACAGATGTTTGATCTTATGAAATGCTATTTTCTGAATCGATTGATAACATTTTTCAAACTGTGGCACAAGTATTATTTAATATTTCACCATTTTATCTTCTCTTACACCGAAATTCGTGTATGTCGATTACGTTTTTCGAAAATTATCATATGAAATTGTGTATTTAGACATAGGAAAAACGTTATATTCATGTTATATTCCTTATTCTGCATCGATAGAATATAAAATGAATGAAACTGAACGAGATTTCAACTTTTCGTTTTTGGACGATACGCGTACATGAGCGAAAATTCGTATTTACGATATGAAACAATTTTAAAAACTTTGATTGCAATATAAAATAGATGGTTGATCTTATGAAATGCTATGTTCTGAATCGATTGGTGACATTTTTCAAACTTTGGCACAAGTATTATTAAAGATTTCACAATCTCATCTTCGCATATACCAAAATTTTTGTATGCCGATTAAGTAATTCGATAATTATCATATGAAAACGTGGATTAAAACATAGTGAAAACGTTATATTCTTGGTATATTCTTTATTCTGCATCGATGGAATACAAAATCAATGAAATTTAACGAGATTTCAACTTTTCGTTTTACGACGATATGCGTATATGAGCGAAAAATCGAATATACGATATGATACAATGTTAAAAACTTTGTTTGCAATATAAAATAGATGTTTGATCTTATGAAATGAAATGTTCTGAATCGATTGGTAACATTTTTCATACTGTGGCACAAGTATTATTTAATATTTCACCATTTTATCTCCTCTTACACCGAAATTCGTGTATGTCGATTACGTTTTTCGAAAATTATCATATGAAATTGTGTATTTAAACATAGGAAAAACGTTATATTCATGTTATATTCTTTATCTGCATCGATGGAATACAAAATCATTGAAATTTAACGAGATTTCTACTTTACGTTATTCGACGATACGCGTATATGAGCGAAAAATCGTATATACAATATATAAAAATGTTAAAAACTTTGATTCCAAAATAAAATAGATATTTGAATTTATGTAATGCAA